>NC_138956.1:28742500-29255000 GCF_965226115.1 Aulonocara stuartgranti
AGACGTAGGCTGCCGGGGGATTCCCATGATGCATTGAGTTTTTCCTTTCCAGTCACCTTTCTCACTCACTATGTATTAACAGACCTCTCTGCATTGAATCATATCTGTTATTAACCTCTGTCTCTCTTCCACAGCATGTCTTTATCCTGTCTTCCTTCTCTCACCCCAACTGGTCGCAGTACATGGCCCCGCCCCTCCCTGAGCCTGGTTCTGCTGGAGGTTTCTTCCTGTTAAAAGGGAGTTTTTCCTTCCCACTGTCGCTAAAGTGCTTGCTCATAGGGGGTCATATTATTGTTGTGTTTTTCTGCATATGTATTATTGTAGGGTCTCCCTTACAATATAAAGAGCCTTGAGGCAACTGTTGTTGTGATTTGGCGCTATATAAATAAAACTAATTGGACTGAATTATAGCCATCTGGCTGCAGTACACAGTAACCCACCCCAGGTTTTAAAAAATTATTGAAGAAGAAGATGATGAATGGATTGTCCATTTTTGGCTGCCATTTGGAACATTACTTGGAATTCTTCAGGTACTAAGGTGAAAATATAAACTTTGTACAGTATTCGATGTAGACTGACCGCCATGTTTTGTCCTTCTATGTAGCAAGTTTCCAAAAATAGCACCTTAAGTGGTATTTATGTTTAACACTTGTGCGTGTGTGCGTGTGTGTGTGTGTGCGTGCGTGTGTGTGTGTGCGTGTGTGTGCGTGTGTGCGCGCGCGTGCGCGTGTGAATAGTAAACTGTCACTACTGAATCCCAGTTGTTGATGAGTTTTTCTGACTGTCGACTGAACATACTCAGCTGAGCTGCACATACTGCATGAACATTATTGGTGCTGCATGGAAAGACAGCCACTATTTATAACAGAGCAAAATGACAGGACATGATTAGGCCCTATGGGAAAACTCCCTGGCAATATAAACCACATGTGTAGAAAGGAATGCATCGCAGTAGGATCAGTGGAGCATGGTGGAAAATATTTGAAAAATTAGGTTGCAGCAGTAAAACACAGGTGTTTTTCTTCTTTTGCCAGTAGTCGAAATGATCCCTTATTAAGCTCTGCAGCAGAATGTCCAGGAAGGCTGTTCAGACTGGGGATGATACACAAAGGCAATCAGTGCTTATTTATTATGAATAATTAGAGCTAATGCATAAAGGTGGAAATACAAGTTGGAATTTTGCTTTTTAAAAACAGCTTCTGAATCAAATTGTCACATTTAGCTGACTCACTGATCCTCTTCAGTATAAATATGTGCAATTAATCCAAACATGGTCTCCTCTTTATTTTATAACTTTATGTAGGAGGCAGTAAAGGTCTGTTCAAAGTCTAGAACAAGTCCTGCTAACATCTGTAAAGCTAACAATTACCTTTATCTTTACAATCTATTTTGTTTGATATGTACACAAGCTCCAGCATAAATGTCTATATCTCTCTTTCTCCAGTGTTAGTTTCACATCTGTTTCTCTTTGGCTTTTTATGTTTAAAGTTCAATTTAAAAGCCTTACAGTCTCGAATGATCGACTCCTTTCATATCTAGTTCTCATGGTACCATATTATCCTGACAGAACACTTTACTGTGAGAGTGAAGGTGCACATGTGTGTCCAATATGGCAGGCTTTCAACTATCAGCCCAACGTGTCAATGCACACATCAAGCAAATATCTCTAAAATTAGAAACATCCTGTCTCAGAGTGACGCTGAAAAACTAGTTCATGCATTCATTACGTCCAGGCTGGACTACTGTAATTCATTATTATCAGGAAGTCCTAAAATCTCCCTGAAAAGCCTTCAGTTAATCCAAAATGCTGCAGCCAGAGTGCTGACAGGGACTAGAAAGAGAGCATATTTCTCCTGTATTGGCTTCCCTTCATTGGCTTCCTGTTAAATCCAGAATTCAAAATCCTGCTCCTCACATACAAGGTCTTAAATAATCAGGCCCCATCTTATCTTAATGACCTCACCGTACTGTATCACCCTGTGAGAGCTTGTGGCTCTCAGAGGCAGAGCCTTCAGCGTTTAGCTCTTCTGGGGAATCGGTTCCTAGTTTGCATTTGGGAAACAGACACAATCTCTGCTTTAAAAATGATTAAATGTTTTTTTATGAATATATAACATCTGCAAGGTATTGTGCGGTAATTTCACAGATAGTGTATTTTATTTGACCAAAATTGCTAAAAAAAATGACAGAAAAAAATAGAAATGTATAATTTATATTATTCTTAAGATATCCACAAACTTGATGACTGTGAAAAAGAAATGCCTGTGAAATTACAGGCTTACTTCATTCAAAATATAATCAGTATTAGTTTATATTACTTTATTTACTTTAATTACTTAGTTTTTGTACTATAAAAAATGTTAGTAAGAAGGCAAAGGGTTAAATTACAAAGCTTCCTGCAACCAATTTTACATTTGTGCAGGGCGGGCACTCAACACTGTTTTTATCAGCAGTTATCTTTCAAATCAGCACAGACACACATTGCACGTTATTCTACAAGGATACACTGTGGAATTTCCAACCTTTTGAAAGAGAAGCTGAAGACTTTTGTTCAATAACAGCAACAAGAGAAAATTCAGAGGAGGAAAACTTTATAGTTTGTACCAGGTGAAGAATGAGAAAGGGACCAGACTAAGCAGTGATATAAGCACCACGGACACTTGAACACTATAAAGTTCTTGCAAAAACACCAACAATTATTTTGAGGGAGGACGAAGACCACTCACAGTGTGCAGCAGGTACCACGGTACATGTTGCATCTGTAACCAACTGTAACACACTCAAGCTAAATAGCAATAGCATGCTAACATAACACAGTGTCTTTACGCCAGCTTGGCACCAAATCGTTGTGACCCGTCATATTACACAAATTTAACAAAGGTGTCAACTAACGTTTATTAAACTGTTGAACCAACTCATCCCTCTCATGAAATTAAGATCAGAGTGGGCTCGTTGTTTTTCCAGCCACCTGTACAGCACCAGTGGTAATAATTAGGCTAACGGAATTAAAAGTAGCAGCACAGGAAGTGCTTTTTTTTTCGATTTTTTTTTCTTTTAGATGTTTTTAAGGACAAGGGTAGCCCTGCGACAGACTGGCGACCTGTCCAGGGTGTACCCCGCCTTTCGCCCTATGACAGCTGGGATAGGCTCCAGCGCCCCCCGCGACCCTGAAAAGGATAAGCGGAAGCGAATGGATGGATGGATGGATGTTTTTAAGGAGAAATATAGCAAAGTGAACTGTGTTGTTGTTGTATTACAGCAGTACTATGGTACTATAAGTGTAGCTAGTGTTTTATTAAGCTCTATTACAGCTCTATCTTAAGCTCTTAAGCTCAATATTCAAATCCATCAGTATGTGCATCTATAATTAACAGTATATTGTTTACTATTACATTTTATGGATATTTAAAAAATGATAATTCCATTATGTTTATGTCAGACTATACATAAAAACCATTATACAGTTGATACAATAAACGGTAATGAACAGTAGATACTAGTTTAATAAAAGTATTTTTACTATTTTTTTTATTTTAGTTTCATAGGCGCTGTATCATATTATTACAATCACTATGAAATAAACAACATGAATGACATAATAAGCCCCACTAAAGAGGACCTTTCAGTGATTTTAGGCCTGAGTAATTATACCAGGACAGTGTTCGACCACATTATTGGATCATTTCATTGTTTTAACACATCTAAGTACATTTTATTTTGTAAATACAGAAACTTTTGAGACTGTTTGGCCTCCCAGTGTATGTATACAAAACACCGTAACAACAAACTCTGCTAACACCCTTATTATGCCACTAAACATATGTCTTTAAAGAACACATAGAAGCTTTGAATAAACACACCTGATCCAGCCCTAACTATATACTTTTTCAAAAAGGACAGTTGTAAGTCTAGTCGTAAAGGGAGAGAGGGTGTCTGTCTCCCCAGTCCAAACCGGAAGCTGGCCCCATAGAATAAGGGACCGAAGGCTCTGCCTCCCTTTCTCCTGTTACGTACACTAGGAGCCACAACAAGCTCGCCGTCTGAGAGCCACGGGTTCTCAGGGATGATGCGGTGCTATAAGATTATTACGATAACATGGGTCTGATTAGTGAAGACCGTGTATGTGAGGAGCAGGATTCTGACAGAAACTGAACAGTATTCCTGAAAAACTCTGTTTTTGTCTGATCATTTCTTAATAACAAGTAATGAGCACGTCACTAATTTTATATAGTATATGCAAAGAAATCCGACCATAAATTATATGTAATAATCACAAATGACTTTCATCTCTGCTACAAAATACGTACACTGAAGGGGGTTAAATTTGTCCTCAAGAAACAAACTGAAAAAGAATGAAGTTGACATCAAGGCGTAATGAGTTGGTTGTAAACATGTAAGACTCCATTCAGTCCCCACGAGAAGGCGGCAGCAGGGAGAATCTCAGGGTTTGACTCAGGAACTGAAGCTGTATGACGACTGTTGTACATATTTCAGGATGTCGGTGTGGCAGTTTGAGCTCCAGCTGATCTGGCTGTCTGGGGTATTAATGCTTAATATCTGGAGTTAAGAGCACACTTGTTGCCAAAAGCTGTGATTTAATTGGTCAGATCTGTTCATTTGCATCAGCAGAATCTGATAAAACTAAGATTAGTTAATAAATAAATAAATAAATGCAAAAGTAACAAAATTTTTTCACAGATTTTATACAGCCACCGTAGCCAGGCTGATAAGTATTAGTCAATCATTAGTGAAGATCTGCTTATGTCCACAGTATTTTATAGAAATATTTCATAAGAGATTAGAACACGCCCGGGTGGTAAACTTTGAATTATAACTATGTAACTTGGTGCAGCATGGTGGCCCTGTTTGCCTCACAGCAGGAAGGTCCTGGGCACAAATCCACTATATGCCTGTGTGGGTTCTCTCTGGGTATAATGGCTTCCTCTCACAGTCCAAAGACATGCACTTAGTTTGTTAATAGTAGGTTAACTAGTGATATTAAATAGGTGTGAATGATTGTCAGTCTGTGTTGGCCCTGCAACAGGTTGGTGACCTGTCCAAGGTGTGCCCTGCCTCTTCCCTTGGACCTGAACCTTTTTAATAAAGTATGGCTGTTGAAAATCTCTACCACAACAAGGTAGTAAAATATATGCACTGCGTACATGTACTTTAATGTATAACAGCTCCGTTTTTTCAGACACTAACCACCATTTAATACATAAACATTATACAGGAAGTGGCAGAAATAAGGGTTAATAAGTTCTCCAGGCTGCACCTGTCGTGATACTGCAGGTTGTTACAATACAAAGTCATCAAAGGTGGTTTTTAGTCAGTGAAAGGACAGTGTAAGCAGGGTAAAAGTCAAACCTATAACATTATTGCTGTACCAAGCAGCTTTATAGTAAAAAGCAAGTAAAAAGTTGTAGTGTAAAAGCTGATAGCTGAAGTTAAATATAAATATTTTGTGGCTTCAAAAGTCGCAGACACTCAGTCAAAAACCTTGCAGGCGACTGGTGTGTTATTGTGATGTAATTCATGATTGTCAAGGTCAAGATTTGATTTATTTATTTAAACCTTATATATCACCCGTCTTTTCCCCCAGCCGGAAACAGACTACATTTAATCTTGTGCAAAATTAGCCTGAAAATGTCAGGTTAATCAAAAACAGCCACACAAGTGTTGCAGTCCTTGAACTTTAGACACAAAGACGTAATGGAAGTAACAAACTCACCACCTGCGTTTGCTGGGATATCTCGTCCATTTTTCCTGATTTATCCACTGCTAATATTAGGTCTCTGACATACGGTTGATTTTATTTCTTCCCCGGTAAACAAGAAAATGCTCCTCTTGACAGCATATGTGTCAAACAGTAATGAAACAGCAAGTGCACATGCATGAGGAAGTGCAGCTGTTGAAACGTGTGGTTGACGGACTTCACTCTCAGACTGGGATTTCCTCTTTCAGTGTTAAACCACGGTACAGTGACGCAAGCAGCACAATGCTGTTGTGTGCCGTGCAGTCAAACCTGTTCTTTAACTGTATAACTGGTTAAGCGTTGTATTTCTTGGAACATTTATTTTAAGAGCGTGTATAGACCTGCCAGGGTTGTAATCTAATACTGCACAATCTGTGGGCGAGCTTTACGGGCCTGGTGAATGTTGTTTGTTGTAAAAAGTGCTTTGACTTCTCTGAATGAGCCGAAAAGTGCAACAGGAATTTTACTTGTACAGCACATGTCATTATGTTCAAATCGAGGTAACTTAAGGCAGCTTCAAACAAACTTGGATCTAGTTCTAGGACTAGGTGGGACAAAATGTACAGGGTTCAAACCACAGAGCTTTGTGAATTTATACAAAGATTTGAAAGGCATTTCTTAAGGCATTGGAGGCAAAAGAAGAGAACTCAGTGCTGAGGTAACATGGTCACATTTCTGTGAACCTGTAAGCACTCTGGCTGGTGCTGATGATGAGTCCTGCAAAAAGTGCATTTTCTGTCCCTCTTTTTCTGTTGATGTAAAGATCAACTGCAATTTGAGATTTTTTGATATTAGCAAAATATTCTAAAATGAATTTCTCAAAATGCACTATGGTGACAAAAGCATTTGCTCATCTGCCTTCACATGCGTATGAATTTGAACGATATCCTGTTCTTAATCTGCAGGGTTTAATAAGATTTTGTTCCAAGCTTTGCAGATATAACAACTCCAACTGTTCTGGAAAGGCTTTCCACAATGTTCAGGAGAATTTCTGGCCATTATGCCAGAAGCGCATTTGTGTCATCAGACACTGATGTTGGATGAGAGGGCCTGGCTCGCAGTCTCGTCCCCATCGTGTTCTACGGGATTGAGGCTGTGCAGCTCCGTCAGTTCTTCCACACTAATCTCACTCATTCATGTTGTTTTGGACAGCTTTGTGGACTGGTGCGTAGTTATGCTGGTGCAGGAAGGGGCCAACCCCAAATTATTCCCACTAAACTGTCCATGGTGGTTCGATCCCTGGCCTCTTCAGTTTGTATGCCAAATATCTTAGGGCATGATACTAACCTCAGGTTGCTCTCTGATGCATCCATTGGAGTATAAATATGGCATGGTATGAATGGCTAGTAGTGAAAGGTGCCTTGCTTGCTCAGGTACAGTAGAGAAGAGCTATATAAGGTCCATTTACCATTGATCTTGGTATGCTGGTAAGCACCGACCATTTTGCTCGCTGTGTCAGACGCTGATCATGACCCTCACCTATGGTCACAAGTTGTGGGTAGTGACCGAAAGAACAAGATCGGGGATACGAGCAGCAGAAATGGGTTTCCTCTGAAGGGTGGCTGGCCTCTCCCTTAGAGATAGGGTGAGGAGTTCGGCCATCCGGGAGGGGCTCAGAGTAGAGCCGTTCTCCTTCACATCGAACGGAGCCAGTTGAGATGGTTCGGGCATCTGACAAGGATGCCTCCTGGGTGAGGTGTTCCGGGCATGTCCCACCGGGAGGAGGCCCCGGGGCAGACCCAGGACACGCTGGAGAGATTATATCTCTCGGCTGGGAATGCCTTGGTGTTTCTCCAGACAAGCTGGAGGAGGTGGCAGGGGAGAGAGAGGTCTGGGCTTCTCTGCTTGGGCTGCTGCCCCCACGACCCCGCCCCGGCTAAGCAGAAGAAAATTGATGGATGGATCATGTGTCTTTGTGGTTGGTCATGCAGTTCTAGATTTTTGTAACCTGGCACATTGCACCGCGGCCGGGTTGAAGACACGGGCGTATGATCGTGTCAGTTTTTCCCAGCATTTTATGATGTTCCAGTACAGAAATGTAGATACATACAGATATACAGAGGGAGACGTTGGAACAGTTTGAAAACTTGAGTTTGTAAAAAAAAAATGTAACAAAGTCTTGGTTTGTGTTTTAACTTCCTCTCCTCCCATATCATTGCTTATGTGGCATCTAAATGGTGACAACAGAGGCTTCCTTCCTTAACGGCAGGTGTAAGTACAAGTGACTGTGAAACGAGGTTGTGGTGGCGAGCAACCGTTGTGGCGGGATTTCCTTTCACTCCAAATTCACTGCCAATACTGAAAAACATCGCCACACCATAAGTCCCCCTCTACCAAACTTGACAGTTGGCACAGTGCAGTCAGACACGTTCTGTTCTCCTGGCAGCCACCAAACCCACACTGGATTCGTCAGTCCAGAGAACCATGGCTCGAGAATCCAATGGCGGTGACATAAGCACAGGATGCAATGGCTGCAGCTGAAAGTGACTTCTATCAGGTAAACATGTTTGCTGAGGGCTTTTTTGGTGCATGAATACAAAATTACAAGTTCTCCATAAAGTGACTTGTGCTGCTGTTAAGCCATTAATAATTGAAAAAACTTTGGCAAAAATGTATTTTATCTACTGAGTGAGACCTCGTACAAATCCGTAACACATATATTATGATATATATTTTTTTTAAAAACCCAAAAAACTAGTTTGCACACGCTGGGGTTAGCGTGACACTATAACTAAAAGAATGTAATTTCTATATATACATTTCTAATATACATGAAATTCTCTCTTACATTCATGATAAATAAAAAAAGAATAGGGTCAGCTTATATTTCCTTCTAATCATTTATTGGATTGTGTTGCAGTCTGAAAAATGTGGAAGTTGCAAACACACTTCAGTCAGATCATTAAGACGATTAACAGAGAGGGACTTTTTACTGATGATGTGATGCTTTCAAGTATTAATGATTATTGTGGTGTGCTTCATATGGTATTCGTGGTTAGCACATCCTGGCCAGGCGGTACATGTTCTCATGGCCTCCTTGTGGTGCTCTCCAGTTTAGTCCCAGAGTCCAAAAATATGGCAGGGTAAGTGATGGTTCTAACGTTAATGTGAGCTTAAATGATTGTCTGTGTCTGCCTCTCACTCTGTGGCAGCTGAGATGTCACTATGAAAGAGAAGGGTGCAAATTAAGCATTTATTTCATTTTGTTTTTAATATAATTATTTTAGCTAGATTCATATTTTTGGTATGTTCCAAACACAAACATGTCTTGCAAAAATACCTTAAAACTGGTGAAAATTAAACACAGATGAAGGACAGCTGGTTCCTCCATACACAGATAGCTACCACAGAATTTGATTCACTGCAACTGAAGCATGAACCTATCACAGCAAGGCATTTTTTATCAACCCCAGTATCCAGAGCAATGAGTTATATGTGTGTGTGTGTGTATATATATATATATATATATATATATATATATATATATTTTTTTTTTTTTTTTTTTTTTTTTTTAAAGCTGAGTTGCTTTGGAACCAGCCTGAATGGCAGCTGGATGACAGATGGTTTTTGCATGTCACCTTCATTCTGTATGGATTCTGGATGTAGACACTTAGTCAAGCACATAGTTAAGTTACTCAGAACATCTCCATTACATCAGGATTTCTTCACTAATACTGTAAATACTGGTGATATATATCCCGCACAAAACAGTGAATCAGCAGATTTAGTTTTTAGTATTATAATTTTATCACTATCTCATTATTTGGGACGTTACTTTAGGGAGTAGCAACATCCAATAAGTTCATGAACTGACCAATCAGTATTGTCCAGACCATAAAATATACAGTGGCTTGCAAAAGTATTCAGCCCCCTTGAACAGCCTTGAAACAGAATTCCACGTGAAAGACCAACACAAAGTGGTGCACATGTGAGAAGTGGAACGAAAAAGATACATGATTCCAAACATTTTTTGCAAATAAATAACTGCAAAGTGGGGTGTGCGTAATTATTCAGCCCCCTTTGGTCTGAGTGCAGTCAGTTGCCCATAGACATTGCCTGATGAGTGCTAATGACTAAATAGAGTGCACCTGTGTGTAATCTAATGTCAGTACAAATACAGCTGCTCTGTGACGGCCTCAGAGGTTGTCTAAGAGGATATTGGGAGCAACAACACCATAAAGTCCAAAGAACACACCAGACAGGTCAGGGATAAAGTTATTGAGAAATTTAAAGCAGGCTTAGGCTACAAAAAGATTTCCCAAGCCTTGAACATCCCACGGAGCACTGTTCAAGCGATCATTCAGAAATGGAAGGAGTATGGCACAACTGTAAACTTACCAAGACAAGGCCGTCCACCTAAACTCACAGGCCGAACAAGGAGAGCGCTGATCAGAAATGCAGCCAAGAGGCCCATGGTGACTCTGGACGAGCTGCAGAGATCTATAGCTCAGGTGGGGGAATCTGTCCATAGGACAACTATTAGTCGTGCACTGCACAAAGTTGGCCTTTATGGAAGAGTGGAAGAGTTTGCAGTTTGCCACAAATCATGTGGGGGACACAGCAAACATGTGGAAGAAGGTGCTCTGGTCAGATGAGACCAAAATGGAACTTTTTGGCCAAAATGCAAAACGCTATGTGTGGCAGAAAACTAACACTGCACATCACTCTGAACACACCATCCCCACTGTCAAATATGGTGGTGGCAGCATCATGCTTCTCTTCAGCAGGGACAGGGAAGCTGGTCAGAGTGGATGGGAAGATGGATGGAGCCAAATACAGGGCAATCTTGGAAGAAAACCTCTTGGAATCTAGAGACATACCCTAAAAGACTGGCAGCTGGAATTGCAGCAAAAGGTGGTTCTACAAAGTATTGACTCTGGGGGCTGAATAATTACGCACACCCCACTTTGCAATTATTTATTTGTAAAAAATGTTTGGAATCATGTATGATTTTTGTTCCACTTCTCACATGTGCACCACTTTGTGTTGGTCTTTCACGAGGAATTCCAATAAAATTGATTCATGTTTGTGGCTGTAATGTGACAAAATGTGGAAAAGTTCAAGGGGGCCGAATACTTTTGCAAGCCACTGTATACAGAGTAAATACATAATAGTGTCTTAAACCCTACATTCTCTTGTTTCTTTGGCCAAGTGTTTCTGTTGACTAATGATAGAGCATGTTCTTTTCTGTCACTCAGCAAACACACATCTGTTTATGGAGTTAAAAACTACATGTAGCTTATTTTAAATGTGCTACTTTCTCCAAACAGTGTGTGTCTGATGCAATATTTAATACTATTAAATAATGCAAAGCTTACCCTTTCCTCTCTAAATTTGTCACACACTTATCACATCTGCCACCACATCCTGTTCATCAGGCATTTTAAAGTCTTGTGTTCTGTGTTGCATTATTGGCACTGTGGCTTTATAAAAGCTCTTCACCCTGTGAAAGATGGAACTGTTTCTCTCTTCATTCTGACTTTGACACTGGACGTTTTGTCTTTTAAACTAACCACAATAGATGATAGCGTGCCAATAAGGTGATGGGTAGCAAATGTATTATGATGCATAATTTGCATTTTCTTTGGAGCAGATCTGTTGGTATGATACAGGAAGTTATGTAAATGACGAGTTGTTGCAACTATGAGATGGGTGGGTGTGCCTGGGTATGTGCTGTGTGCGTTTATATGTTACACATCTCTGATGGTTTAAAGACTTTGTGCTGCTACACTTTACAGCAAACAATGTCATTGCTCAGCCTGTACCAAACATGATGAGTGCTGCCAGAGAGTAGAGCTGTTCTAAAGTTTTACATGGTGGATAATATATCAAGCACATTGTTTGTAGAAAGATTTTTAAAACAACTGGTTTCAGTCTAAAGTGTTTTATCCTCTAATGATCTAGAGTTTAGTAAGCTTTTTCTCAGTGGTAAGGAATATAAGGTCCCACTTTATGTGACGTCTGTGTGATATTTACTAGTCCATGATTGAGATGGAGATCTGAGTACAGTGAGCTCACTGTTATGTTCTAGAGACCAGCTTGAAATGTTATGAGTTTTGTGACATGATGTACATGTAAATGGAGAGTCCTCTTCACATGCTGAGGTTAATTATGGAGTTCCACAGGCTTCAGTGCTAGGACCAATTCTGTTCACATTACACATGCTTCCCATAGTATATACAACCATGAAGCTAGATAACACACATCAATTAGTTACACTGCAGGAATGTCTTAAAGACATAAAGACCTGGATGGCCGCTAACTTTCTGCTTCTTGATTCAGCTCAAACAGAGGTTATTGTACTCGGCCCTAAATATCTTACAGATATGGAATCTAACCAGATTCTTACTCTGGATGGCATTATCTTGGCCTCCAGTAACACTGTGATGAACCTTGGAGTCATTTTTGACCAGGATATGTCCTTCAATGCACATATTATACAAACTAAACCCTTTGACACAAGCCAGGATGGGTCAATGCCTTCATGTTTTTTTACGACAAAATTCTGACCCTACCATCCAAATATTCTAGAGCAGATACAAAACAGTTATTAGGCTTTTAAGTAAGTTATTAATTAACAGAAAACCCCCTCAAAAGTTTAATAAGCTAAACCTTTATTATTTGTGTTAGCTTATAATTTTTGTTTCTATTAGTTGTACACAGTCTAGTAAGAATATTAACTTCAAAAAATTCACAAAACATCCCCCAGCTTAGCCTACATAATATATTGATTGCCAGTGATAACAAAGCAGATTTTTAATATTTGGTGATTAATCCTGTATTACCGTATTTTTTGGACCATAAGGCCCTCCAGATTATGAAGCACATTAAGCAAAACAAAACAGTCAGATAAGTAAAACTTTACTCAACTCATTCCTCATTGATTCAATAATGTTGAATTCTCTGGCAACTGCTCTATTCCCATGTTGTTGTAGTATATTAATGACTAACCTCGTATTGTGGATGGATTATCTCAGTTGTTCTGCTGACTGAAGTTTGGTCCATTTACAGCATCCTGCCATGCGATTGCATTTGTCCCTAACCATCGGGAACCCTCACGTTAACTTTTATCGAGTAGAAAAAAGTTAGCGTTCATCCTCCAGCTTCACTATGTTTATGTTATGCTAGAGCTAGCGATCACATAGCACAGCGGTCCCCAACCCCCGGGCCTCAGACCGGGGGTTGGGGACCGGTGAGTCATTTGGTACCGGGCCGCGAGAGTTGAGGCTCAGGTGTGAAATGTATGGTTTTCAGGATTTTTATCGGTTTTCAACGTTATTTTGTTATCGTTTTTATTGTTAACTCAGTTTTCCTGGGTCTTTTCACGTGTGTTATGAATAAATCTTCTTTTTTTTCGGTGTCGCGGATAAATACAACAAAATAAAACTAGTACCGGTACCGAAAAAAAGAAGATTTATTCATAACACACGTGAAAAGACCCAGGAAAACTGAGTTAACGAAAAAAACGCTAAAAACCCTGAAAACCATGCATTTCACACCTGAGTCTCAACTCTCGCGGCCCAGTACCAAATGACTCATGGACCGGTCCGAGGCCCGGGGGTTGGGGACCGCTGGTCTAGACCACAATACTAAATTTTGCTCTACAAGGGCCTAATATCCACTTTTCAGAAACTACATTAGGTAAAAAGATAATTCTTTGTTTTTATATTCATCAGGTCCCAATCAGCCCAAATAGCAAAGAGAAATTAAATATGCATGCCATGAAAGAGTTCAGGCCTTATGAGGTTCAATGACACATGATGAAAATACTCATGTTAGTGTTTAATTTTAAAAAAAATCATCTGATTAGAAAAATAATAATCTCTTTCAAGTTGTTTTGTTCACCATAGGTTCACAGCCCATCACACTCAAATGTCCACATCTTTTAAGACTCCCCAGCTGAATAGGCTGTGCCTGTTGACCCTAGCTGGCTGTTTATCCCAGATTAGCGTCTCCTCAAACATGGTGAGAACCTCCTCACAGAAAGGCCCCCGCCACATGGTTGAGTCAGACTCAGGAACTTCTTGGCGTGAGACAGTAGTGCTAACCCCTGCACCACCGCAGAGTCATGGGATAACTACCTTTAAAAAAAGCCCCTAAATATTAGCCTCAAATCTCAAACATGTTTCTTTTACAGTAGTAGGGGGAAACTACAGCTCAGTACATTTCTTTGACTTTGTCTCAGGCTGCCCTATCCATTATGGGTTTGGGGTACCAGAGAAGCTATAAAGATGGTCACTGTGTAAGAAAGTTTTTCACGCTGAAGGAAACTATGATTTAGTAGCCTGAATAAAGGATTTTGCCCCACGCACAATACACAATGATTGGGAAAAACACCAATCATAACCCTATGAAACATATAAGACAAAACACACACACACTTAAAGTCTATGCTTTTTACAAAGAAAATGACATAAAAGTGTACCAGCAACTCACAAACTATCATTAGATTCTGATTCAGATGTTGATCAGAGCTTGCTGCTGCACATTTTGTCAGCTTGTCTTTTCATGCTTCTTTATAGCAGGAAGTGTTGAATGTAAAGAAGCTAGGTATTTGTTCACTTTGTTTGACACTTAATAACTTAACAACATGAAGCTGTAAGCTATGATGCTCTATGAAGAGCCTTTAATTTCAAAAATTCAACTGATCCTCCAAGCAAAGTGTTAAAGTTTTGATAACCTTAGAGAGCTAAGCCAATTTCAGAAGGTGAATATAAGATGGAGACCCCTGGTGGCTCAATCTGGCACTTTCCCCTGACTATGCAACAATCTTTTTCCTCACAATCTGCTGGATTTATTCCTTCAATCATCTGTATACATGTCTAAGGAGCTTGAAAAGAAAAGTGTCTGGACTTCTTTAAATGTCTTGAAAACTTTTCATCCAAGAAGCTTCTTCAGTTCTAACAACAACTGGTGAAGAGTCCCTGATTTTATGTCCTATTGGGAGTGTTCCTCCAGAGGGTTGTCGACCCAGTATTGATCATGTGCCTAATCACATGAGCATAGGTGTAAACAGGTGCAACAGCTGTTGCAAAGATTCTTGTTTTTTCGTACCCTTTCTTCCTCACACTCCCTCACCTCACCAGATTCACCTTGTTTCCTTTTCTCACCTTTGATTGGCTTTGGAGTTTGCCCTTAATTGCACTCACCTATCACACACTGACTATCAGCCAAGGTTTTGGGTTAAGATGGCTTCTTTCACTTCTTTTTCAAACATTCTGTCTTTTCTGTCCAACATGTGAACATTGGCGTCCTCAAAGAGTGACCTTTGATCTTTAAATGCAGCTTGACAGCCGAGTCTTGCACTCTTCACTACACTGCACAGCTACGCTGTGTTGTTTACTTTGTGTTTAGGATGAACCAGCATGTGTCTGAAGTACACTGAGATGTCGTTGCTTGGAGAAGAGTTTCCTGAGATTCTCTGATAAACCTGAGATAAGGAATGACGATGTTGTTCCGTTTGTCCTTCTGTTTCTCCCTAATTGATGTGTGACCAATACGTATTAGCTCATCCTGTTCTATTCTATTTCAGATCTGATGATTCTGAGATGTACTATTTGCTAATCATTCCAAGATGGATCCAGAAGGCTTTTGTTCGCTGGAGTTGGACTCAGTGCACATACTTCACCCTGACTGTTTGATCACACAGATCTGTGTAATTTGATTGTTATGTTTAATTAATCTATCTGTATACCTCACGATATCAGATTAACAATATAGCTTCTCACAGGACCTGCTGTTTTTCCTGCTATCTTTTAAACTGCATTGAAACAAATCCCACAGTTCATGTTGACCTGCTGTTGCTTTCACACACTTTGTCTTCCTTTTATGTACCTGAAATCACTGACTCTGTTTGAAGTGCAGTTTTTGGCACTTTGCTCAGGGCTATATTTTTCAGCTACTGAAGCTGCTGCCTGCATACACTACTGACAAGAGAAGAAAATAAAATCAGCCACAGAAAAGCAGTAAAATGAACTGGTTTCGATTTACTCTCCGTCTTCTGGTTTCAGTCCAGCAAAACACAAAGGTGGTGCTGTAACCAGTATCTGTTTTGTTTGCTGTGTGACATGTAAAAACACATTGTGTCAGAGATGATTAAACAACAGATAAAACAGAAGTCGGAGACAAAATGGTTCTGAATGTTTGTAATGTAACACTCTCCTGGATACGCTAAACAATGATCTTCTTGTTTATGTAGGTAGCGTTCTGTACAGTGCAGCCCAGCACTCCCATTTTAGATCATCACAGGCCTTTTGATCCTTTCTGTAATAGAACATCGAACATCTTTGCTCTCATCAGTTTTAGTTTTTGTCTCTTTTGATGATATCCTTCTCTGGTTTTCTCAGTTTTCAGTAGTTTTATTATTTTTATCAATAGTATTCCTTTAATTTAAGTTTTCTTTTCTCCCCTCTGTTTCCATGGTTAAGACTGTCTCTGTTGGATATTGTCATGTGTCATGTGTACATGACATTTAGCTTCCTCTGTCTCATCATCTTTGATCTCTTTCAGATCTGTCTTGTTACCTTGGTGTTTCCCATCTCCCTGAATTCCAACTGTATTTACGCCCACAGTTTACCTTAAACTTTGTTGATTGAAACTGGTGGGAGGAGAGATGCTGACGGTGTTGGGAGTGTGTGGCGTGAAGTTTCTTCAGTTTGATTAACTATAAAAAATTGGACTTGATTTGGATAATGGTTATTAGATTTGATAAACTGTACAGGAGGACAAGAGGAGGCGGGCAGGTTTCAGCCAAAGGCCTGTACAGGCCTGGTAAACCACAAACTCATGGCCTACCTCTTGGCCTCGGTTATCGTTCAGGAAGTATTAAGAAACTGCAAACAAGAAGCCACCACTGCCATCATTGTGTACTATCAGAGCCAGCCTCATGCCTGCAGCTGGTGAGTGGAATTTGGGAGGGTGGAGCAGAGGTAAAAGGAAAGAGTGTGGAGATGCTTCTCCAGATAGTGAGAATCTACCTCAAAACAAGGAGGAGGGATTTAAAGTGTTTGTTAACGTAAAAGAAGGTGGCAGGTTCTCTTCTGCCAATCCTTTGAAGTTTGTATGGGTAAGAGAGCGAATGGTAGAGGGTCTACCCCAGTACTCCTCACCTTTAAAGATGGTTTTTTACCAAAATAATGCTGGCATACAGAAGCTTCACTGTGAAAGAGTGTGAGAAGGAGGTAAAGCAGACTGCAGACAGTGTGACAGTGTGACAAACAGCGGCTACTCCAACTCTCTATACGACGGGTGGCCCAGTTGATATGGGGATTGTGGCGCTTGAACCAAGGATAACCCAAGACTTTGAGAAATCAGGGGATGCGAAAACAAGAAACCGGAGAAATTCGCGATGATTGCCCGAGAGAATTAATGAGACCGGTTCCATTTCATGGGTGACCGAGGGCAAGGGCTGACCATTGAGGGCAACAACTGAAACAGGGACCTTTAGAAGCCGTGTTTTAATACCAAGGAGACGTACCAGACCGCTGCCAATCAAATTTTGTTCAGCCTCGGAGTCTAAAAGAGCTTGAATAGAGTAGGTCTTGGTGTTATTAGACAAGACAGTGGAGAGCTGCATGCGGGGAACCTGAGACCAAGAAAAGGTGCCACCCACCAGTTACTGGTGGGCCCCGCCTTTTAACCGAAGCTGGCAGGACCATCGCGTTCAGTTACAGAGTCGGTGTGTCCACGGTGTGCCAGATCACCCCCCAGGTAGCGACGGCCATCTGGGACTGTCTAGTGGACAACTTCATGGCTGTGCCTTCACCTGGAGACTGCCGGTCCATCGCAGAGGGATTTCAGGAGCGCTGGAACTTCCCTCTCTGCTGTGGAGCTCTGGATGGGAAGCACGTCCAGACAAAGGCACCCCATGCATCATATAGGAGACACACACATTGATATACACTAAATATTTATTCCATTTCTTTTTTGTGGTGCCCAAATTGATGCACCTGCTTCATTTTGTTTAAACAATTATTGCACACTTTTTGTAAATCCAGTAAACTTCTTTTCACTTCTCAAATATCACTGTGTGTGTCTCCTGTATGATATTTAACTGACATTTTTTATTGTAACAACAATTTATACAGGAAAATAATGTCTATTAACAATGTTGCCCAAACTTTTGCATCCCACTGTATTAGTATGTTTTGTCATTAGTATAATATGAAATAAATTCTACATGTGTCAAGTCATGTGCCAACATTTGCTGTGTAGTAGAACTGAGACATTAGTCATTATAAAAATTTATTTGAAAAAATATTAAAATTCTCACACAGACAAACATTAAACATAAATATATGAAATATAAGTATTTACAGAGAGACAGGAATAAAAAGGACCAGCTGCTCTCCAGAGCAGGAACAAGGCTGAGGAGGAAATGCTCCATTGGAGACTGATGTGGCCTCTTCAGGGACACCAGGATGGCCAGCTCCACCACCGATGGACCGTCCTGGGACCCGTCCCTCATCTGTGTTGGAGCTGTCCTCCTCTGTGGGCCTGTAAAACAGCACAAAACACAAAGAAATGAGAAGACTGCTACTAGATTTTAATTTCAACATCGAAAAAAAAACAAAAAACAGGATATAATCAGATTGGTTGTAGATATTTAGTAAAGGTGATCACCGAGTAAAAAGCTATCAGTGCTTGCTGTACATACCTGTGGGTGCGCAGCAGGAGCTCAGGGACTGGGGAGCCAGGAGAAGCAACAGGGGATGCTCTGCTGCAGAATCAGTTGGTTCTATCAAGACTGTATTACAGTTTTTTTCAATCGCTAACAAGCGCCTACCCATACTTCAGATACTTTTTCTAAACTCTTAACACAGACTCACACCTACAAAACACAATTGGCCAAATTGATAATTTTCTTCTCAAAAATACATTTTGTTAAATATATACTAACTCTTCATTTCAAATTAGAACACATCTTTCTCTGCACACACTACCTGTACAAAAACACTATAAATCTGACTCAAAATGAAATTAGTCTGTCAAAGAATAACACTTGTTTTCACTTCACAAGGTACATGCAGTCAATCAAAGTACACCAGGTTTCAAAATACTGGCTATTATTGACATTACAAAAACTGCATAGACTTTTATGTTTCAGTTTTACAGGTATTTGCATGCGAAACATGCAATCCACCATTTTGACACCAGAAATGTCTTGGTTGGTAACTGTATGTCCACATGTACAGTAATGTTCACATTCAAAAGCATTCCAGTAAAAAGCAAACAAGTTTTTGTTTCTTCACTGTTTACTACAGGAGGTACAGTAGAAACACGGTATGATAGGACAGAGAAAGTTTTACAGTATTGCTTACAGTGAACAAAATATCCATGAAACACACAAGCGCATTCTGAACAAAAAAACAACAGCAAAAAGCCAAGATAAAAAGGGGGGGAGGGGGGCTAAAAAAAGGCAAAAAATTTGCATCTAATCTCTGCGATCTTCAGGGTTAGGCCACATGTTTTCATCAACATCACATCTGATGTTATCCAAGTCGATGCACCTGGGATAAAACCGCCTGGTATGTCGGATCCACCCTTGGCAATCGTCAACTGTGATGTCCCTGGAGCCAGCATCCATGGCTTCAAGGAGGGACATCTGGTTATGTGGCTGATGGTCATAAACCTTCCACCTCCATGCAGAAAAGAACTCCTCTATGGGGTTGAGGAAAGGTGAATAGGGTGGAAGGAAGAGACTTACCAGTCTTGGGTGGACTTCAAACCATGTTGTTATTGCTTGCGAGTGATGGAAAGCCACATTGTCCCAGGTAATTACAAAGGTCCTCATGTTTTCACCCTCCTGACCCTGCTCTGGAACCAGGCGCTGGTGGAGATCATTGAGAAAGGCAAGCAAGCGCTCTGTATTATAGGGTCCAACCTGACATCTGTGAAGGAGTAATCCTGCATTTGCAATTGCTGCACACATGGTAATGTTTGCCCCTCTCTGTCCTGGCACATCAACTGTGGCCCTTTTTCCAATTACATTTCGTCCACGTCGACGCCTTTTGGCCAGATTGAATCCTGCCTCATCGATGTATATGAATTCATGAGGGGCCTGGTTGGCCTCCAATTCCATAACTCTCTGAAACAAAGTTTATGTAAGTCATGTTATTACTGTATACCATACTGTACTGTAACCTAGTATTGTGTAGGTTACCTACTTGCAAAGTGCAAAGCTTATAGAACTGGACATTGGATTGAATATACACTATACCTGGACATATTGTCGTCGTAGCTCCTTGACCCTCTCACTGTTCCTCTCAAAGGGAACAGTGTAGAGCTGCTTCATCCGCACTCTGTGTTTGGACAATGTCCGCGTAATGGTTGTGAGGCTGATTCTATCGATATTGTCAAATATCTCATGGTCCGCCACAATTCTAGTTTGAATTTCACGCAGTTTTATTGCATTATTTGCAGTAACCATTTCTACAATGGCAAGGTCCTGATCATTACTGAGGAGCTTTCCTCTTCCCCCAGAGGGTGGAAGACGTTGCATTCTTTAGAAAGACAAAAAATTCAACATATGCATTACTGTATGACCATATTGACATGTCAAGTGAGAATAGAAACAATCCATGTAAAATGCAATACTTACCTGTTGGTTTGTTGAAAGATGCGTGTAAGGAAGAGGACTCCCTTACTGCATTTATTTATATTATATGTATAGCACTTTAGAGCACACCTTTCACTTTATTAAAAGCACCTTATCAAGCACTTTATTTAGCATTGCACTTTAAGCATGGATTTGCACACAAGAAGTTTAAATATTTATTGACTATTTATTGGGAATTTTAAAATCAGTTGGTGGCCTCGTTTCAGATCCTGCACAGCTGTTCCTCATCAAGGAATGTGGTGGTTGTCTGTCAGGAGAGAAGAATGGTGATTGAGATTGTGATTAAGGTTTACCAATAAGGAAAACTAAGGCAAATGTGTGTGTGAAATCTAGGGATAAAAGTGGTGCAAATAAGTGTTTGTAAGTTAATGATTACTCACCTTTCTTGCCTGTGTCCTCTTCAAGGTGTTTGGGCAAATGTTTCCCTGGGGGTCCAGACACCATTTAAAGGTTCCGGGAGAGACCATTGGTAAAGAGAGTGTGGTGAATCTTGTTGTGCTTGGGTTTCTGGGTTTTTATAATATTGGGTTTGGTGTAACATTAAGTGTGAAATATTTATTAATATGTAAATGTGAAAATGTATTTATGTATTTATTTATTCTTATTGATATATTGTGTACTGTGGTGGAAGGTTGGGATTTAAGAATTGACCTGAGAGTGGAATAATGGTTAAGTCTGTGACAGCTGAACATATTTAAGGCTGCCAGTTGTCATTAGAGGTGGATTTTTGTGCTGTGAAGAAGCTCGACAAATTAATTGTTGTAAGGAGAGCTGTATAGCAAATAAATACTTTGTTCCACTACACTTGCCTTGGTCCATCTCACTGTGTTTCCAGCCGCTAAGGGCCGCCCTGTTACAATGCGTATAATGGAGGCAACCATTGACCGCCTCAAATTGGGCTGCACTCTTTCACCAGCCTCTCTTAGTGAAAGACCATGGTTGATTACATCGTCAATGATAGTGGCACGAATTTCATCACTGACTACTGTTCTTGCAGCCCTTGGAATGCCACCACCACGCATTCTTACACCTCTACCTTGCCCTCTCCTTGGGCCTTCTCTTCTCCCTGGGCCCCTTGCTCTTACTCTTCCTCGACCAGACATTACAGTGTTTGTCTTTTTTTTGTTTCCAAAAACATCACTCCTCAAGGTCTTGCCTTATAAACCCCACTGAGTCTAAGCCAGAATGGAAGAAGCTGTGGTTGGCCCAATTTACCCAACATAAATCAGCTGTGTGTCAATTATTCAGTTGTTTGTTTATTATCAGCTGAGATATATTTTTGATATTGATATTGTTTTTGTACTGATATCATTGCAGAAGCAGAGGTTTTTATACTGTATCTAAGGTTTGGAATATTGTTTTTGCTATTGTGGGATGTTGTGTGTTAACATTCGTAGATACTACAAAAACAGTCCATAATTTTGTTGGGAGGTATAGCTTGTCTGTTAAGAAAATGTAAGCATTGTGGAAATGTGTTCACTGACTGCATATTGGGTGAACACGACATGAAATGTGTGAATGGTATGGCCACAACAGACCGATGCTGTGCTAATTGTGTTTAGAGTTTTGCAAATGTGACAACTGTTTGGACAAACGCTTGTTAGCGACTGAAAAAAACTGTAAATGTTAACAGGTTGAATATAATAATCATAGAGTAGACAGTGGTCCCTCATTTATTGCAGCAGGGGTTCTCAGAATAACTAGCCCCTCGCCACGGACTTTATACACTTTTTTCCCCACAAACATGAACATTGGTCACAGTTCTCACAAGTTGATTCTCAAAGTGCAAACCTTTGTAGATTGCAAAACGTAAAAGTATTATTGTGCCGTGTTTTGTCTTCATCTGCCTGCCACTTTCGTGCACCTTTTTCCCTCGCGGTGCATGTACATGTCAACATATCTCACAGTGTCCATATCACACTGGTTTGTAGGGAAATGATCCTTTGTTGAAAATCCTCCTGCTGTACTGTGTTGAGCAGAAAAAAATGATAGTGTGCAAAATGTGAGGCTGTTATCCAAGCCAAGTGTAGGAAACACACATTCAGTTTCATAATAAGACAATGGTAATCATAAACAAATGAGACCTGGCAAAGCTGAATGTATCCCATCAGTGTGTGACCAGCATCTTCCCGTAGTTAAAACTGAACTGAACCTGATGCATCTGGTTTCATTACAGGAAAAAGGAGTCGGAGAAATGTAATGTAACACGAGTATTTAGGAATGTAATTCAAACAGGAAGACCGGGTATGTTCTCATGGATATTAACCAGATTACCCATCATAAAGATTCCTGTGGTTTATATACAACATCCACTGTCTGAAATGAAGGGTAATGCTTAATGTCAATGTCCGTGACTGTATGAAAACTAATAGAAACATACCTTTATCCAGTGGCATTCTGTTAGGATGAACAGTGAAAGCAGTGCTTGTCTCATCAAATCTAATAATAGAGATAAATTCAAACATTTAAAGTAAAGTGTTCTCTCTCCTTTCTTCTCAGTCAGTGCTGTCATAAAGCTCCTCGACTGTTTCCATTCTTTACATTACTGCCATCTCGTGGCTGCAGTCATGACTAACTCACTACCCTGGTGGGCAAAACATTACTAAACATTATTATTAATCCTGTAGGACAAAAGTGTTGTTTTTTTTTTCACTTGTCTGGAAAAGGGTTCTAGTAATACAAACTCTGACAGAGAGGCTCGGACCATGTCTGGTTCAAGAAAACAGGACCAGACCCAGGTGCAGGCTCAGACAGCGCTTTCAGATTACCATCTATGAGAAATCACTAGCTTGACTCAATGTAAAATGCTTAACTCCTTAACACTGAGTGTATCATATTTGATACGTACAGTTTTTTGAGAGTTTGTGAGACTTTGATGTCATCAGTATGATTTCTTTCCCCCATGACATGTCCTTGTCTAGGGGCAAAGGAGGGCAACACAATGGTAAGCAAGGGTGTCCCCACCAAAACTGAAAGCATAAAATCAAGGGTGAGCAAAGGTAAAGAAAAAACAAACAAACAAACAAAAAAAAAACAAAACAAAAGAAGGTATTCCAAAGAAATGCTACCTAAGCCCTGCGTGAAACAAAAACCAAAAGACAAGCACTACACCTTGTGATGTTACGTCTGACACTGAAGACCCGAGGCCTGTGTTGAGTGCAAATGAAGCTCGTGTCCAGGCCCGCATCAGCCTTCAGAATATCACGTGACCAAAGATCAACAAGTTAATGGTTAATGTGAACTGGATCTGAGGTGATTCTGAGGATTGTAACGACCAGATTGTAAACACATTATGGAGCCACCAAATAGTATCAGGAGTTAAGGAGCATTTTGAAACACTATCACAAATCTTAATTCAGTCTGGTAGTTAGGGGTGTGTATGTATATTTATATATATCCAGGACCTCATGTAGGTAATCTGCTACTGACAACATGGTTACATATCCACTGGTATTTAGCCCACATTTGGCTGCTGTACATCGAATGACCAGCAGATGTCAGTACTTCCAAACGAGCTGTTTAACTGAGCTTTGTGTGATCTGCCTTTTAATGAAGTAATTAACCGGGAAGATTCGACACATTCATGGGGCTTCATCACACCATCACTAACTACACCTCCCTAATTTAATTAACAAGACAAAACATACAAAAAATAAATACCTTCTTCTTCAGAAGGGGTGGACAAGACTACTTACCATCAAAAACAGCCCAAAACAGCTCCCCAATCAGAAGGAGGACCTGTAGAGACTCTTAAAGGCACAGAACACAGTAGAGACATACTCACACACTCATTTAAAATGTGACCAGGGCTGTAACACCCCAGAAAAAAAGTAAATAAAATTGCACAATACCTTTTTTTTTTTTTTTAGCAATTATAAAAAACTAAAAAACCAAAAACAGATGTAACAAATCTGATTTAAATTTAACGTAATATATGGAAATCATGGAAATTTTGAACCAAGTAAGTTCCAGTGATCCATGTCATTGGTCTGCTTGTCTGCAGCAAAGTGTTTGCAGACTTTCTTGTTCATCATATTTAGAAGAGGCTTCTTTCTGGGACGACAGCCATGCGATGCAGTGTGTGGTGTATGGTCTGTGCACTGACAGACTGACACCCTACTCTTCAACCTCTGCAGTGAGGTGGCTGTGGCTCAATTGGTAGAGCTACTACCTGGAAGGTTGGTGGTTTGATCCTTGGCTTCCCCAGTCTGCATGCCAAGTATCCTTGGGCAAGATACTAACCCCAAGTTGCTCTCTGATGCGTCCATCGGAGTGTGAATGTGTGTGAATGCTGGTTAGATTGCCATTAAATATAGAAGGAACTGCTTGTATGAGTGGGTAAATGAGGCATGTTGTATACAGCGCTTTGAGTACTCCATGAGAGTAGAAAAGCGCTATATAAGAATCAGTCCATTTACCATTTAATACTGGCAGCACTATCTATTTTCAAAAGACAACCTCTGGATATGACGCTGAGCACGTGCACTCAGCTTCTCTGCTCGACCATGGCGAGGCCTGTCCTGAGTGGATCCTGTTTCAGGCTGTTGGGAATCTTCTTATAGCCTAGGCCATCTTTATGTAACAGATGTATCTTTACCATGATGTGCCAGGTTAAACTTCCAGTGACCAGTATGAGACAGTGTAAACAATAACACCAAATTTAACACACCTCCTCTCCATTCACGCCTGAGGTTTTGTTATGCTAACGCGTTATTGTTTTCTATATTGTCCTCTGTTGTCCATTCTTGTTGTCATTGTTTGCTCTAATATGATGTGATCACTGTTTTTGTCCTTGTCTCTATATACAAGGTCTATAAATAGTGTCTCAGTATGTTGCTATTAACTTGTGTGTAACATCAACCTGCCAGAGGGTCTACATATGGAAATTAGCCTAAGGCTATAATCTGGCATATTTACATTTGTTAAAATGTTCATTAATAGGTATTGTCCCTCTTTCTGATAAAAAAGGAAATATAATATAACGAGTCACATGACACTGGAGAGGAAAAATGGCAAACTGGGCACAATTTGGACCTTTTCACTTAGGAGTGTACTCACTTTTTTGCCACGGGTTTAGACATTAATGTCTGTGTGTTGAGTTATTTAGAGGGGACATCAAATTTACACTGTTATCAGAATCAAACTCTTGTAAGGTTCCCTCAGACAGCCAGGTTGAAGGAACCTGTTGCTGAAACTGCTTTTGTCCAGTGTGTTATGGAGGAGGCCATTGTTATACAAGCTGAACACTGATTACTTTACATTATATCAGTGTCATAGCTTCAGTGATGTCACATGAACGGATATGATAAGATATTTACAAAAATGTGTATGATGCTGTAAAATAGTTGTGTTCATCTACATTTCACACAGCAGACTTGGGTTTGAAATTTCCACGTTCATTTTTCTCATTTCAGTTTTTTTGGCCTTTATTGATAACAAAGAGCTGACAGGAGAGCAGAGGGAGAGACAGGAAGGCCGCGGGTCAGTCGCTCTCAGCCACATGGCTCATCGCAGCGAGCTAAACTAACGCCCATATCTGTTTATAAAGATTTAATTTGAGTTCAGTTCAGTGATTCGTTATTATGGTATGATTTTAAGAAGTTTAGACAAAAACATAATACAACAATAAATATTTTGAATAAATAAATGTAGCCAGAGAGAGAGAGAGAGAGAAATCTGAAACCCTTTAAAAATATTTTGCTCAGTGAAACACTGAAAAAAACTTTTATTGTGCTCTTCAAGTATAGCAGTGGTTCTTAACGTGGGTTCGATTGAACCCTAGGGGTTTGGTGAGTCGATCTTGGCACGGCTCATTTTGTGCACCAGTAAAAAACATATCTATGTCTTGAATTTGAAAAACATATTTTATTTTTCACTAAAGAGGGGTTCAGTGACTGCGCATATGAAACTGGTGGGGTTCGGTACCTCCAACAAGGTTAAGAACCACTGAAGTATAGCAATGTTTCTGTGACCACTTCTTACTGCTGCAGATGTGTGAGATGTCTGTTGGTCACACACATGTCCACTGTGTAAAATGTCACAAATAAATCGTCTTCCACTCACAAAAACAGCTCCCTCATGACCATGAGAATCAAATCAAACAGGCGGCCTGGGAAGAGATGGGACCGAATATCGTTATCTGTCAGTGACGCAGGTTACAAGGAGAATGCGCTCCCTCCATGTCTTATCAGGCCGACTGTGAACAACTGTTACTGTGTTATGATGTCAAAAGGTCACAAACACACTCCTATCTGAAAAAAGATGCGTACTTGCTAGCACCTGCTGTAGTAACAATACAGTTCTCTGAATTTAACAATATTTAATAGATTGTGAGCACTGACAGAATTAGAAACTATAGCCACTCCAGCACATACCATGATACATTTTCAAGCTAAATGTTGCATAACCGAGGTTTATTTATTATTAGATACTACAAATATTGATATAGTTGTTGAATTGTTTAATAAATAATACTATTTTACTTTACTTCTACTACTGTTTGTATCAGACTGTGTTTGGAACAGTTTCCATGAGCCAAGCACACAAAAAATAAATGCATGAGCGATTCAACAGCTACATTTATGCCGAATTTGCTGAATAAATAGTCCAATCAGCAAATTTCCTCCAAGATTAAACTTGTCTATGGTGAGCTTAGTCCAAGACAAAAGCTGTCCAACATGGAGTGGCTGTAGCTCAGGAGTAGGGCAGAAGGTTGGTGGTTCGATTCCTGGCTGCTCCAGGCTTGCCAAATATCTTTGGGTAGGATACTAACCCTGGAGTTGCTCTCTCATCATGTGTAATTGGTAGCATTTGTGAAGAAGTAAGTGTTGGAGTGAATTATACGAGTCATTTAAAGCACTTTGAGTGCTCGGATAGAGCAGGAAAATGAACCAGTCCATTTACCAACATAAAGGAATAGCTGTGTGCTTAACCCAAATGTGTTATAATACATAAATGAAATAAATACTGAAGTCAGTTTTATTCACATAGTGCCAAATCACAACAGCGGTCGCCTCAAGGCCCTTTATATTGTAAAGACCCTACAATAATAGAGAGAAAGCCCCAACAATCAAACAACCCCTGGCAACAATGTGCAGGCTGACTCAAACATGGGTTTATTCATCATAAACTAAGGCAGCTTAGTGATGGTCCAGTTGGTGCAGGACCAGATATTTCCTCCACAGATTCTCTCTGGGATAATGCTCTTTTAGGAAAAACACCAGGACTTCTAGGCAGAGGAGAAAACAAGTAGGTTGCAGGGACTGAGAAAAACAGGATGATGGGCCGTTTGAAGCTGAAGCTTTAGCGTGGTGCTTTGGAGGCACTGTGTTGAGGCTTTGTTTGTCTGGCTAGAGTCAAGTGATCAGTGACGTCTGAAGCTTCATTCGGTTCGTCACTGTTTCAATACCTGATTCAATGGTTTCTAAGGGACTGAAGTGTTTGCAGGATTTGTAGTTTATTTTTTATGTGTGAGAGAGAGTGAACCAGTGTGTGACATAAAAAGACATGGAGCCAGCAGTGAACCAACAGCTCCAGCCCCAGGTCAAAAACATACACAAGAAATACACTAAATAATATATTATATATTGGTGTATGTCCACTGGTTAATTACAAAAGCAAGCATACGCCCAACCTATTGTAAGAGTTTGTTGTCCGTGTAGGTTCTCAGGGCTGACCTGTTTAAGTTTCTTGAAGACGTTTCATCTGAGAAGCGTCTTCAGAGTTAATGGTGGAGAGTCCCAGATTATAGGATAAGAGTGTGTTGTACATTATTATTTACAATGTTTGTTTTTAATCTATGACTATCACAAATAAAGAGAGACCACACCATGTTTAAACAAGGAAAGTTTATTCACGTAAATGACGTATCAAGCAAATAGATATAACATTTTACACAAAAAAAACCCATGTTCAAAGCACCACAACTGTAGCCCGATATCACACAAAACTGCCACATGACATTAAACAGAAGCTGTCAGTTCAGCTCTGCAGAGTGAATAATCATAACCAAGCAGTTCGTTTCAAGTTGCAGAGTCAAACTCTGCACTTCATATTTTTGGTAACCAGATGGCACCAAAGAGGACTGCGTTAAGAAACTTCAAGTAATAAACCTTTCAGTGCTAAAGAAAGTTTCATTTGGCCAACACTAACAGGATCAGAATTTCTACGTGACAAGCTGGTTTCACTAACATGGTTAATTCAACGCTCGGGTAGTATTAACAAAGGGCGGGAATCCAGAAGGGAGGTTCTAGAAGTGCAGCCTTCTGTCGGGACTTGTTGGGGATGATGGGAGGAAGATAGAATAAAAGACAAACTGTAGAAGAGACCCAGAGATTAATAATAATTAATTCAGGTCACCTGATCCAGCCCTAACTATACACTTTATGAAAAAGGAAAGTTTGAAGCCTAATTTTGAAAGTAGAGAGGATGTCTGTCTCTTAAACTGGGAGCTGGTTCCATAGAGGAGGGACCTGAAAGCCAAAGGCTCTCCCAACCAATCTATTTAAATTTCATATGAACAACAAGTAAGCCTGCAGTTGCTGCTATAAGGTCTTTAAGATAAGATGGAGCCTGATTATTCAAGACTTTACAATGGAAGAAAGGATTTTAAATTTAACAGGAAGCCAATGAACAGAAGCCAATATCAGAGAAATATCTCTTTCTAGTCCCTGTCAGGACTCTTGCTGCAGCATTTTGGATTAACTGAATGCTTTGCAGTGAGTTTTTAGGACATTCTAATAATAATAAATTACAGTAGTCCAGCCTAGAAGCAATAAATGCATGAACTAGTTTTTTAACATCACTCACATCACAGACTAGATGTTTCTAATTTTAGAGATTGATGAAAACGTGCTAGAACAGTTATGCAGTAGTTGAATTCTGTAAGTCCGTTGTGCCATACCACATATGATTAACCAGCTAAACACAGCACACACACACCTGTCATATGCATATTGGGGTGGCTGGCTTCCCCTAGTCTGCATGCCAAAAACCCCAAATTGCGCTGCGATGCGGAGTTTGAATGTTAGTTAGAAAGCACTGAGAAAATGTGCTTGTGCGAATGGGTGAATGCACAAGTTCTGTAAAGTGCTTTGAGAGTAGAAAAGCGCTATATAAGAACCAGTCCATTTACCATATGCACGTTCGCCACCACTAGTTCATCTGTTTAAACAACTCCTTATATGGGGGAGGAATTTCTTTTGTTGTGTCTTATAAGGGGGACACAATAAGAGGGTGTAAGTGTATAAAGAGGGATGGACAGACTTCCTCGATTTGGTTTCTGCATTCCCAGCGTTACTGGAGGCCAGGGTAATGCCATCAGAGTAAGAATCTATTTAGACACCATGTTTCTAAAGTTTGTACGGCTAACTACAATAGCCTCAGTTTGAACTGAATTTACAAGCAGAAAGTTAGCGGCCATCCAGGTCTTTATGTCTTTAAGACATTCCTGCAGTTTAACTAATTGGTGTGTGTTATCTGGCTTCATGGACAGATAGAACTGGGTGTCATCTGCACAGCAGTAAAAATGTATGCTATGTCTTCTAATGATGCTGCCCAAGGGAAGCATGTATAATGTAAACAGAATTGGTCCTAGCACTGAACCCTGTGGAACTCCATAATTAAAGTTTGTATCATGTAAATGGGGAGTATTTAAATTTAAGCATATTACACACATGTGATGATAAAATATCTTTAAATAATGTTAAGTGTTTTATTCTTACAGTTTTATAGCATGCTTTTATTGTGACGTTTGTTTGACTTGTTTCCCGTGTCGTGCCAAGGTAGGTATCCTCGACAGCATGTGGTTCCCCTGTGTCAGGAGCACGCACTGGGCTCTCCAAATCACGACACTTCTTATAATGACTTATAATGACTCCTGAAACTTTGGATGTCTTAGCCCTTTATACAGTAAAGTTACAGGAGGATACAAATAATTAATGGGCAAAATGTCATCAGTTTGTTGAAATAATCCAGTCCAATAACGCATGAGAAGAATACATGTATCATTTTCTGTTTGTAACCCACAAACTGAATGGCAATGTGACAACACTCAAACCTCATAGTAGGGGCTGGATCAAGTGACTTTGACTACACTACTATTGGCCAAGCTACAACAGGTTTAGGCTGATGGGGACTGGTTTTTTTTTTTCACTTGTGGCTTTTCAAAGCCTGGTTCTCCCTGGTTCTCCCAGTATCGTGGTGTCTTTACTCTAAAGTTCCATGTTGGTGGGGATTAGAGATATTAAGAATTTGAATGGAATCATACTGAATAAAAGTGAAGCCCTGAAATGTGCACTATTACAAAAATCGTTCCTTGGTTGAGAAAAAATAACCTGTCAACACTCTGATGGTAGCAGGCATATCATTGTCTACAATGAAGAGAGGTTTAATGAATGCTGACAACAAGGTGCAAACAAGGTGAGGAAAGCCAGAGTAGAAGAAAACATCTAAAAGAGCCTCTGGAGAGAGATGAAACCAAGGATAACTCATACCAAAATACTGGGGAGATGAGTATTGTCAAGGAAAGGAAATGGCTCCTAATCTGAAGGACAAACATCAACTATCATAAATGGTGGTGGGAGTATTACGGCATGTGTAGTTGAGGGTTCTGCACTCTTCCGGATACAGCAGGAGGCGCTCTTAAGAGTTCTAGCTCCTGACACTCCTGTGCAGATAGAACACCTGGTTATAACTTCAGCTTGGCCTCAAAGAAAGCACACTTTGTTTAATCACAAATCTATCAGTAAGACTTGCAGCTCTTTATTTATCCACCGAGGCCTGAGATGACCTTCAAGGCTTTTGGTGATAACTGTAGCTATGTCAAAGTAAAATGAGCCAGCAGCTTAAGATCACTCTGAAACTGGAGGTTGTGTCAAGTTCTGATTAGAATTATATGAACGTAAAATGTCGTGAGATTTGAAAATACTCTGCTGTCACACCTGAAATCACTTTTACAGCCAAACAATGTAAAACATAACAGAGCACCAAAGATGAATAAGGCTTAATATTTATTATAGTTACGTGCTCATTGTGAAATAAATAATGAATGCATTTAAAGACATTTACACAACATATGTTCATAAACAATAAACACACACAGTGGATAAAATTTGTCTTTTACCCAAACAAATATTAAAGCTAGTCAAGAGTGTCAAGTGCCATCGAAATAAGTGTGAACTACAAATGACTCCACAGAAGGTGGTGTATATAACAAAGTGTTCGGATTCTGATGATGAGTGCATAAAAAATCTTATAAGAACTATTAACTACGGTATAGTGGCTGACATGTTTCTTAACAGACACCACACCAAGAGACGAGCACAGACAGAAGAATAGTGAAGAATCGGGCAGCTGAAGATGTTTTCATGGGTTAGAGCAGATGTGGGAGAATTAGGTCTACTGTATGTAAAGAAGAAAAAGCATTTATGGTGCTCTAGGATGAGGTAACATCTCAAAATAGATATAAAAAAATCTAAGATTTTTGTGCATTTATGAGTAGATCACTTCTGTTTCTGTTATTTGTTTCTTGTAACTTTGTGTTTCTCTCCCCACAAATGTTATTTCCATTAGCTGCACAGATCACATTAACGTGAAGATATATGAAGGCCTATAATGATAAGTACATAAAGGAGTAACTTCTTCCTGAACATTACTTATTCATCAAATTACTGGTGGCCTGTCTGAGGTTAGAGCTAACTTTTGTTTTAATCTAAATCAACTTTTTTCTTTTTTTAAATCGGTGTAACAAACAACCAAATATTCTCCATGAAGGGGCTAGGGGTTAACCAAACACTGTCCTTAACCATACATGGATTGCTGTGTTACTGGAAGTTTGCTGTCTGATTACATTTCTAAAGTTTCTGAGGTGACCTTTTATCTATGAACATATAAGAGGTCTGGGTCGCTGCACATACTCAAACACATACACTGTTTGATTGTTTTTATACCACAGGACTTCTGTGAGTATAAATATTAACTTCAAACTCCGGACTGTAAACCCATAATTCTTTAAAGTGCGCTCTTATTGGCTGCAGTCGGCTGACTTGTTGTTTCATATGCAGTCATCCTCCTGAGTGACCGTGAAACTTTGACTTTGTGCCGAAGCGAATGCCGCCAATTCCTTCTGTATTCTTCCCTCTTCGGACTGCTCGGAGGTCCCAGGTACTGTAAAAGTTTTTTCTGAAATACTTCTTGGAACTGCAAGACACAGATAAGAATAAAGAGTTCATTAAACAATGAGGAGCTTAAGGCCTCCAATACAGCTGTTAGTTTGTGTTATGTGGTCACTGTTGCTGATATTCTGTTGCTTCACACAAATTGTGCTGGATCACCACAGTACCAGAGAATTTCCCCGGCTTGGCAATACTATTGCAGAATTACAAATCCAGGAATATAAATATTCATCTCATAAGGCCAAAGCTCATAAAGCGCTATACAAATACAGGCCATTTACCATTTATAAGTCTTTAGTGGCTGTAGTGCCAACTGGTTGTTTTCCTCTTTCATGACAGTGAAACTTTCTGCTAAAGTGTATGCTGACTTTTTCTTTGTGGCTTTTGTGGTTTTGGATTCAATAAAATGAAACTTTTTTGTCTGTGGCCAGTTGAAACCATGTCTGGATTTACTTGTTAGGCATGTCTTTAACAGTGACAGGTGTGTTAGAGGAAAACAACACAATAAAACAAATACAACTCCCAATCCTGATTTTCTGGCTTAGTGTTGATATATTTATTAAATGGTAATATTGAGTCTGTCCAACATTCAGTAGGTATATGGACATATTCCTGCATTCTTATACAAAACACACTTATATGAAAAAGAAGGGAAGTGTTTTTCACAGCTCTGAAATAAACATATTTTTTTCACCATCTTTAGATATTTAATCAAAAATGGAAATAGTTGTGGATCACATGCTTGCAGTACTACCACAGATCACTGAGAGAAGACTCCACAGTTGGTTTACAAATGTTCTTTGGGATCTAATGTGACCTAATTTGGTAAAGGTCAGGAATGACTGAGGACACACGCTTCACTGTATTTTATACAATGAGACAGTTAAGGGTAAGGCCCAGCTTTTTTCTCTTTGATCCAGTATAATCAATCCTCTGATAATGTCAAGGCCAAGTGTGAACTTAAACAGCACAGTGGTGCAGAGTCAGCACTATCACTTCACAGCAAGAAGGTCCTGGATCAAATGCACTGCAGATGTTCTGGCTTCCTCCCACAGTCTGAACACACATGGCGGTTAGGCTAAGTGGTCGTTCTAAACCGACTGTACGTGTGAAGGACACATGATAGGTTCCCTCTCTGTATCTGGCCTTTGGGTTGTATCCTCATGTTTAGCCATGAGATAAGCTCCCACCTTCTCCCTGTTCTTCTGAAGTGGATAAGGTGAAGACAATGGATGGATACAAGGTATATAAACTTATTTAAACAACAGAGATCTTACCAAATTTGGCTGTGTAGTGGCATGTACTGTTGTGGATGGAGAATATGTGGTCTGTTGGCTCCTTGGTTTAGCACAGTACATCTCAAGGTGATGAAGTTCACAACCTGATGACAGGCAACACAGATCCACTATCCCCTTCCCTCTGGACCGAGTGCCATAACCAGACCACAAGCCTTTACCTGCAGAAGAGAGACGTGTCACACACTACGTTCTTCTCTTTCCTTTAACTATCAATAGCTTTACAGTCAAACAAAATCTCCTTTACAGAGTACAGTGGTGCTTAAGATTTACTGTGTCCCCTTATGTGGCCATAACAACTTCCTCCTCTGCAGAAAAGAAATGTGCTCGGACAGTTTAGTCATTGTTGAACTGTCGTGGCTGCGGCGCAGGAGGTAGAGCGTATCTGCTAATCGTCAGGTTGGTGGTTTGATCCCTGGCTGCTGCAGTCTGTGTGCCAAAGTATCCCTGGGCAAGATGCTGAACCCCGACTTGTTCCTGATGTGTTCATTTGGGTTTAAATGTCTGTGTGTGTGTTAAATGGATAAACACTTTTCTACATAAGAACGAGTCCATTTATTATTTTTATTTTAACATAATGCACTACCCAACTCTGAAAACACCTCAGGACACATTCTCAACAGGACAAAAGTCATGTTAATCATCTATACTGATATTAATGGGCGATCGTAGGGGCGTAAAGCGCTTTGGGGTCCTTGGGGACTAAGCCAAGTGCTATACAGATACAGGCCATGATGTGTTGGGAACAAAAAGATGCATTGAATTCAAAGACATCCCAAAAACCAAAGTGAAAAATATATGGCGGGCTAGTTCATTTAGCCGAAATTTCATTGTAGCAACTCAAATTGGTACTATCGGATTTAGGTCAGGTGCTTCATCCTCTAGCAACTATATGTATACTCTCACCACACGGGGAAGCTAGGTCCCACTGCACCAGCATAAGAGCTGACAGTCAAGAGTGTTGTTGCCTAAGCTGTAGAGGTCTGTGTGGCCCTCCCATGCTTTCCCAGACCATCACTGACCCACTACTAAACCAGTCATGTGGAACGATGATGCAGGCAGCATTCTCCACAGCTTCTCCAGACCCTTTCACATCTGTCACATGTGCACAGGGTGAACCTGCTCTCATCTGTGAAAAATACAATTCTGGTATTCTATGGCCAACCCCAGGGGTACCCAGCTGTGAGCACAGGGCCCACTAGAGGATGGTGGCTCTCAGGCCCATTAAATCCGTTTTGTCACTTACCAGTGGCCTGTTGGCCTGCTCTTTGTAGAGCTCTGACAGTGCTCTTTCTATTCCTGCTTGCACGAAGGAGCTGATACCAGTCCTGCAAATGGTTTAAAGACCATTCTGTACCCCTGTCCAGCTCTGCTAGAGTAAATTGTTAAATCTGTTGGTGCCAGGTATTACCTCACGCTACCAGTGGTGACATTGACCTAGCCAAAGGTATAACAATACCATTCCCTCTAAGCTTTTCACCAAGTTGACGGATCTAGGACTCAGCTCATCACTGTGTCAGTGGATCCTCAACTTCCTCACAGACAGACCCCAATCAGTGAGGGTAGGAAAACAAGTCTCCCCCTCCATCTCACTCAGCACTGGAGTGCCTCAGGGCTGTGTTTTAAGCCCCCTGCTGTACTCACTGTACACTTATGACTGTGTAGCCACATCCGACACCACCTCCATTGTCAAGTTTGCTGACGACACTGCTGTTGTGGGCCTGATCTCCGACAACATCGAGACGGCCTACCTGGAGGAGATTAGGAACCTGGAGACCTGGTGCCAGGAGAATAACCTCCTCCTAAACATCAGCAAGACTAAGGAGCTGATCGTGGACTTCACTACAAAGCAGGCGAGGAATTACAAACCCCTCATCATCAGTGGCACGCCAGTGGAGAGAGTGGACAGTTTCCGATACCTGGGTGTCCACATCACTCAGGACCTGTCATGGTCCTGTCACATCAACACCCTGGTTAAGAAAGCCCGTCAGCGTCTCTTCTTCCTCAGAAGACTTAGAGACTTCCATCTGCCACTGAAGGTGCTCAAGAACTTCTACTCCTGCACCATCGAGAGCATCCTGACGTCAAACATCTGCACCTGGTTTGGGAACAGCACCAAGCAGGACAGACGAGATCTGCAAAGGGTGGTGCGCTCGGCAGAACGCATCATTCAATCAGAGCTCCCTGACCTGCTGTCCATCTACACCAAGCGGTGCAAGTCCAAAGCTAGGAAGATTATGATGGACCTCTCCCATCCCAACAATGGACTCTTCTCACTGTTGAGGTCTGGGAAGCGCTTCCGCTCCCTTAAGGCCAAAACAGAGAGAATGAGGAGGAGCTTCTTCCCCCAGGCTATTCGGGCCCTGAACCAGGTGTAGGACTGGACTCTCCCAAACACGTCACTATAAGACTGGACTCTCACACACGTCACCACACGCACCACCACACATTTCCTATAATCCTATAATTCCTATAATTTATAATCCTTATCTTTATAATCTCTTCTGCTATTTGCACATTCTTTACTGTAAATTCCTAAGTTAATTTGTAAATTTTTGTAGTAAATTGTAAATATTGTAAAACTTTTCTTCTGTCATTTAATGGTCGGGCATTGTACAGCTACAAGCATTTCACCCCCATGTCATACTGCGTATGGTTGTGTGTGTGTGACTAGAGATGGACCGATCCGATATTACGTATCGGTATCGGTCCGATACTGACCTAAATTACTGGATCGGATATCGGAGAAAAATAAAAAATGTAATCCGATCCATTAAATATCACGAAAGCACCTCACAAAACTTGCAACACGCCGTAACTCGCCTCAGAACGTTAGCACGTCGGAGCAGTATGCATCACGTGATAGAGCGGCTGTGGCATGCGGGACCTGTCGGTGGTCTGGATAGCATGTGGAGCTTCGCTAGCAACCCGGCATTTCATCTCCGACAAAGTTATCCCGAGAGAAGTAAAGCAAGTGTGTAAGTCCATCTCTGAATGTTTGTAAAGCATTCCTGCGTTAAGCTTAACAAGCGACTGCCTCTTCTTGCTGCTACTTCAATCATGAAACTGCTTAACGATCAGCTGATCGGCTTTTCTGTCGCCAGTCGTGTCTCTTGTTTGTTTTTGGCCCACTTTGCACCAGAAAGAGGAAACCAGCGGCTGAACAACAGCAGCACGTTTAAGCTTGATCAGCTGTTGTTAGAATGTATTTAATATTACTTTCTACACCAGGATCTTTTTCTACGTAGCTGACGGCTGGTAACTGTGCAGGGGCGGATCTAGCAAAGTTTAGCCAGGGGGGCTGATAGGGCATTAACAGGGAAAAGGGGGCACAAAGACATACTTTTCTTTCTTATTCTCATTTAAAATGTCTAGCTTTTAATAAATAATTATCTGACACCCAAAGTTTTAATTTGATGTAAAATGAATAGAAGTCAATTACTGTATATAGTAACTATTAAGTCTAATATATATACCCTAGTAAGCTATAGTACTTTTTCCTTTGGGAAGGTACCATCTGTGCAGTCTGCAATTTTGTTGAAGAAAGATGTTGAATCTATTTAATATTTCTTGAAAAATAATTGATTTCTGTGCATTTTTTTTCACACTGCATCAAATTAAGGTTGATTACGTCGATTAAGCATCATGACGTGGAGCGTGAGGGGTGGTTCCCTATTTTTTATTTATTTATTTTTGTTGTTGCTGGGAGTTGGAACCCTATTAGTTAGGTTGCTTAATATTTATGCTAAGTACTCTTTAAAATACCAGAATAGGGAGGATGGTGTAGGTTTAAGTTTATTAGATTGATCAGTATTGCTGAACTATGAAATATTTTTTTTTTGCATACAGGTATAACAGAATAGCTTTAGTGTAGTTGTTGTTTTAAACTTGAGTATGAACTTATACAAAATGCAGCAAGATATTTAAAAAACAGTTTTGTTGATTAAAAAACACTATATCGGATTCATATCGGTATCGGCAGATATCCAAATTTATGATATCGGTATCGGACATAAAAAAGTGGTATCGTGCCATCTCTATGTGTGACAAATAAAATTTGAATTTGAATTTGAATTTGAATTTGAACAGTCAGAATAGATGAGGAGGAAAAATGTCAGTGACCGGAAACCATTTGTGTTTGGGGACTTGTCTTATTGCTGCACCTTTGAGCACCTTTTGTTAATTTCATTAACACCAAAGCAGCTGAAACCAATAAAAAACCCTCTGCTACCTGACTGACCACATCAACATCCTAGAAGTTTAAATGACTTATGCTCTGATTAATTCCTTCCTGGTGTTTTACAGATGCCATTTAAGAAGTGCATTTAAAATCATCAGGATTCATCCTCTGGAGCACAGACATGAAATCTACAGATGATTTCATGTCAGTCTGTTTAGTAGCAGTGACACTGTTTAATGTGAATGATAATATTTTTAAACCATTATTATTTACAGCTTTTCATTTTTTTAAGCTCTAAATCAAAATCAATAAATATAAGCGAAGAACTGACCCAAATGACTCGACCTATTACACTGACTCTGTTTAAATGGTTTATAATGTTATGTCACTAAAAACAAAAACAAAAAATAAGTACATAAAAATGATATTTTTACAACAAAACATATTCACAAAATAAAGATAAAACTGTTGTTTCATAAACAATAATAATCATACTTTTTCCACAAATTTAGCATATATATATATATATATATATATATATATATATATATATATATATATATATATATATATATATATATATACATAGATAGATAGAAAGATAGATAGATAGATAGATATGAAATGTAGAAGTAGAATATTTTGTCCTTTGTACATTATCAGTGTACAATTAGGAACAGTTCAATCATAACATGCCTGAGCACTGCAGCGTTCGTCAGCATTAGCGTGTATGTGAATGGATTAATGATAAGCAGCACATTATCCTGAAAAGACAAAATAATAATTGATACTATTTATCTTCACACGGCTGATTTAAAACCTCTTTCAGTGTTTACTTCTAATGTTTCTTTTCTTCAAGAGCCCTTTGACTGTCTCTAGCTTGGTGAATATGGTAAACATTACTTTCAAGATGTAGTCATGTTTAGTACTGGCATTGTGAACATTTATCGCGCTGTTTTTGGCATAAACAAAACATGAAACATGCAAAAGTATTTAGCACAATCACGATATAGGCCAAAGAACACAGTGCTTCTGAAAGAGCATATCTGCAGCTGCTTCTGCTCCCTCTCTGTACCTTTTTATTGCTCTCAGATAACACTGTTTTAACAATAAGACTATCACACAGAAGCACAGTGTCCTGGTGAGTATGCTGCTATTTTGATGCACTGCCACCAGCCTGATAGCAGATGCAGAGGGTTGCCTTGGTTAGAAGAGAGCAAAGGTAACCAGGTGAAAAGTCCAGTGGGTAACTGCATTGGTACGAGTACTGTGCAGTGGAAGTAATTAAAGTTTAATCGCATTTAGTTTTAAATCCTGATTATAGGGAGAATAACAGTGTGTTTAGCTATTATCAAACCTTTAATACATATAATAAATCTGTAGTTATAGTGGCACCATTCAAAATATTGGTAATTTGTTGTTTAATTTAGTATCTCATCTTAGCAGCTTTCAAAACATGAATGAACAAACAGGTGAAAAAACTTCAAAAAAGGAAACTAAGCACATTGGCGCACTTGTGTCCGTGCATCGTTACAGATTTACACCTGGAGCTTTTAGTTAAAAAAAAAAAGTTAAGCTGCTACTCCTCAGCTTGACTAATGACTAAAGTAAGTTGAATAATGTGGGCCCATCCTGCTGCTTGATGCATCAAACTCACAGTACATAAAGCCACAGCTTGTACTTGAGGCAGACTCACGTAAATAGATTCCACGGTCCCCACAGACAAACATGAGGTCACTGAGCAGGTCAGAGCCACATCGGACTTTAGCTGTCTCTGCGCACAGTGGCCAGCTTACCAGACAAATGCTGGAGTAAAACATGCAGATCTGCACACACAGCACCTGAAGACAAGAAGAAAACCACAATACGAGAAAGGTGTTAAGGAAATGCTGCCATTTTTATACATATTCCTCTGTTTTTGACACTCCAAATGTTAAAAAAGTAAATGAAACTGACTGACATGAAGGCGAGGCCTGTTCCATCAATAGTTTCTGACAAATTAAGCAGATAAAAGATCTGGAATTGATTCTGAATGTTGCCTTTGAATAACCATCCAGCACAAGTTTCAATATTAGGTCCAAAGAAATCTCAATGCAAATAAAGGAAGACATCGTTAGACTGAAAGTATAATGATGGATATTCAACAATCTGTTGACATTGCATGAGTGACTTTTGAACCTCATCAAGCAAAAACGCACTGTGCAGCTTAGTAACACCAAAATGCCCCAAAAAACCACAGAAGACATCATAAGCAGGTGACTGCAGAACGACTTCACACTGGTCAAGGCAAGAACTCAAACTCAAGACAAACCATCACCCAAGTCTGTAAACAAGACATGGTTTCATGAATTTAAATACAGCCTGCATAGCACAAACATCTTTCTAAATTAAATATTGGCAACAAAGAGGGACAGCACACAATCGTAGTGGAGGCATCTTTGTGCCACTGGCATGGATGGCTGCTGGCTTTTCAGTTAATGAAGAGGCAAACAGACCCACACACAAGCAGCAACTGATGGCAGCTGCAGTAAAGGTCCAGCAGTTCGTCTCAAAGGAAAAATGCCTCTGCTGAAGCAGTCATTGACTGCAAATGATTTTAATTCAAGTATTAAGAACTATCATTATAGTCTAAATGATGTTAGTTTGCCCTGTTACTTTTGACTCTCTGGAAATGGGCAGTATGTATGAAAATGCATTAATGGGTTAAACCTGTTGAATTAAAGCAGCAGTACTTCAGCCACATCTTGATTATTTCATTTTAAATCCACTGTGGCAGTGTACACAGGCAAAACTACAAAAAATGTACAATTGTCCAAATACTTACAGCTGTACATTTATTTATGATCTTTTACAACAGAATGATGTATTAATGGTATTTTTGTGGTACAATAAAGTGATATCCTTAAATATTTTATTAATAGTGAAACATTTGGGCTGTTTTAGGCCATAGTTGAACTGAAACAACAAACATCCTTCCAATCACACTACCCAAACTGTCAGTTTGAATCTGGCCACTGGATTAATTTAACTAAACAAAGACAACAAAACAAATAAGTGGGAACACTATGATATCTGATATAATCACAACGTCAGCGTAGACATTCTGTACAGTACAGATAGATAACCTTCAGTAACCAACACATAGCTTCTGATATTGTTGAGAGTAGACTGCAGAATTAAATGACAGGTTATACTATTGTCTCTATTGTTAAGGGAGCGTTAGGAAATATGACCAGTGGCCTTGGAAAGATAGCTCCCCATTTACTTTTACTTCTCACTTATTTTACTACTTAAATTTAACTAAGACTCAGGAAATTAATAACTAGCTAATAACGGATGCCTGGAATGTAGTGCTTCTGCAGACTTCAACATTTAGTTTAGAAAGATCAACTTTTTTTCTTTGTAAAAATAAAAAAATAAATAAAAACAAAAGAAAATAATGACAAGCAACAATGTTTAAAACACCACCTACATACAGTATGTTTCTTTTCTGTCCCACCTAAAAGAAGTGAGGCGAAGCCCTACCTGGAGTGTCTGTGGTCTGGCACGGAGACAGCACAAGGAGCACATCCTTTCTGTGTAGACCAGCTTTGGGAGACCTGCGGTCTTATAAAAGGCAGCAGGAGGGGAGGACTGCGTCAGGGCGGTTGCCTCCCTCCTATCCTCACAGAACCATTTCTGCTTGAAAATGTAGCAGATGACTTGGTTCTGTTGTCCTGAGAGGACGTCTGTTAGAATGACAAACATGATGAAACATGCTCAGGGTGAAATCAACTGCAACACACCAAGGAGTGGAAACTGAGCTGTAAACATAACTCTCTTTCTGTTCATGCCATTTTTGTACAGTAAAATATGTGCATACATATTTTGTATTTTCTAAGTTTGATTCCCCTTATTGAGATCAAAGAATTCATTCGGCAGTGATATTATACTGCATTCCATTTATATTATAAATAAAAATATAACCTATTCCTGTTGGTTTTCTCGTTTAGGCCCCCTAGCCTCTGTACCAGTGCCGGTTCTTGGCATATACAGTGTCCCAGGTCAGGGGCCGCATCCTTGAAGGCTGATTACATCACAGCGAGGCAACGAAGGCTGTCCCAGTTTGAAGGTTCCTCCAAATGTGGCCTCCTTTTCCCAGGTGTGAAGGACAGGTTGGATGAATCCTTCGTGGTCCACCCTATCCCAGGATTCATAGCGCAGCCGTGGTGGTGGAGATTTTTATTTTTTTTTCAAAAAAATGAATTACCCATCATGGAGCGAGGAGTAAATGTTTAGGTTCTAATAGTGATGTTTCCCAACGTTTCCCTTCTGTCGACTGTGTGGATGTGCTGCTTAATAGCGACATCTGCTGGATGTAAAATTATTGCAAGCATCCTGAACATCGCTCATTTATCCTGACTGATGAGCGGTCCTGTTTATATAAGTGCTAACTGAATGAACGAGAGGTGTATATTAATTTGATTATAACAAATTCATATGACTGATTAATACAGTGTGTCAAATGCAGACTTCAAAAATAGGTTTTGCAAAGACGTATAAATGAAACACGTGAAATCAAAGTGAAAGTGTTTGGGAAATATAAGCGCTCGTGACAGTGGGAGTGCTGGTGTGTGTGAAGGGTGGAGATCATTGTGTGCTGGGTGATAACCTCACAAACAGCTCCGATGCAAAGGAGTTCCCGACAAACACAATTTGAGCCCTGATCGCTGTACAAACAACGACTGCATCCACGTCAGTGTGTATGACACGGCAGCTGTATGGGTCACATAATTTGTCTTATAGCGACGCGCGTCCCTGTTTGTGGTTGATTTCTGAGCCATCACTAAGAACATTAAACCATTTGGCTTCATGCCAGCAAAATTGGTGACATTAGTGATATAGAACCGTCAGTTTTTAGTCAGAGTATTTACATACACTTAAAAAGTGGGAGGCACATTTGCAATCTGTTGTAATTCCTACACCGTTCACCTGATTTGGATGTAAATACCCTCAAATAAAAGTTGACAGTCTGCAGTTAAAGCACGTCTTGTTTGTTTCATTTGCAATCCATTGTGGTGGTGTATAGAGCCAAAAATGTTAGAATTGTGTCGATGTCCCAATATTTATGGACCTGACTGTACCTCGTCAGGCCAGGGCTCTGCAGTCTATTTACACCTACAGGCCAGTGGACACTCTTTCAATAATGAGGATGTACACATCCTGGACAGGGAGGAACGCTGGTTTGAGCGCGAAAAGGAAAAACAATCTCTGAATGGAGGAGGGGGTCTAAGGGTACATCTGTCACCATCTTACAATGCTGTGATTGCAGCCATTCCACAACTCTCTGTGAATGGTACTCATGGACATTGTTCAGTTGGCTTTGATCAATTTCCATATTAATGATCATGAAACTGACCTCACAGTCCACTGTTAATCAGTGTTGTTAGTTTCAGTCAGTGTGCAGATGTCCTGTTTATATGGTTGGAAACCTGCAGTCAGCTGATGATGAGGAAACATTTCTCCTAATGAGAACGTCCAGATGAACAGAATCAACTTTCTGGGATAATCCAATAACTCACACTAATACAACAAACCTCACTTTTTTTTTTAAACTTTCCTTCAGTTTCAATATTCTGAACTCTTCTGATTCCAACCCTGGTTACAGCATAAACTGTGACCCTTTGGTGTGGTGAGATGCTTCTTTAAAACAAAATGTCAAAGCCCCATACAGAATGCTTTTAATGCAAACATATTTTCCAATCAGATATACATCTATAGAAATGAATTTCAAACACAGAAATGAAAACCTTAAACACTAGATGAGTCCATGCTAAACATTTTGAATCATTCAGGGACCAAAGCAGAGAGGTGAGTGTGAGCACAGTCACTATGTCACAATTCAAAGTCCTGACTTTCTTGTTCCACACTGACAGAAGAAATGTCAGGCTCAGAGTGTAAGACCTGCATATGAAAAATAATTTAAGGAGTGAGAAAGCAGAGTAGAAAGGACAACAGTCACACCACAACCATTTCAGCACTAGGTCACCAAATAATAATAATAATAATAACAGCAATAATAATGATTTTTTACAGGTCTTAGTATTAAAAGTCTCATTATGAAACATATGCACAAAGATTAGTCATATTTATTGTTTATGGTTTGGAGCACTTTCAACAAACATAAGACCAACTCATGACCTGTGGAGGTGTTTCAAGGTGATCAGGGAAACTATCATACTAAACAAAAACAAAAGTGTGATTTGGTATGCTTGATTAAAAAAAAAAAAAAAAAAGAAAGAAAGACAAAAACAGTCTTAGTTACTGAACCAGGAAAAACACATTATATATTCTGGAAAAAAGAAGTATTTTAACAAAGAACTATTTGGTTCACTTTGTAAATGGGACCAAACTACAGCTTGAAATAATCAAACCATACGCTGCTATGGTTTGAGGTTTTATCAAAAGGAAATGAACTAACACATCAAAAACATCCAAACATTGAAGACCTTGCTATAAACTGCACCTAATGAGAAGAGAACACCACACTAGTACAACATCTGTTTTTGGACGCCTAAATAAAACAAAAAGGATCACCAAACACATAAGCCCATCGACACCACTTTTATTAATGTGCATGTGTTCACAGAAGACAAATGTATAAAAGTCTATTCTAAACATTCAGTACAAAAAGGCTAACAAATGTGAGGTCACTTTAAGAAAGCAGGTTTAGAGCAGCTTCGCTCTGTCTAAGTTTGGCTCTCATTTGAGCGATCTTCTCCTCCTGTGCCAACTCGTTAAAGTCACAGTCCATCTGCAGTGATGTGGAGGCGGCAGCTGCACCCAGGGGCTCCACCCTGCCCCTGCTACTTTGGTCAACTTCCCTGATGTCCATCTGTAGACTACCACCTCTGTCATTGTTCTCACCGGGGCCGTCTGCTTCCTCGGCAGCCAGATCCTCCTCTGGCTCCCTGTGAGGCTGAAAGCAAGCTGCCTTCAGGGGGGCCTCTGAGAGCGGCTCTCCTCTAGAATCTGCAGGACACTGGCTGCCCACTTCACACTCACTCTCAGTGGGTTTTGGCAGAAAGTGAACATCTCTTGTCCTGTGTGCGTCATCCTTCTTGTTTTCTGTATGCATTACTTTACATATGTTGTGCTTTTTCTTGGGCTTGTTGTCGCTTGGCATCGTCTAAAGGATGTACAAAAAAAAGTCACAGAATTAGCGTTTAAAGTAGCATTCTAGGACTAAAATACAAATGAACATAAACATAATCCAGAGGCTTCTGGGAGATGCTATTCTGTCATTTAGTTCAGTTTTTTGTGGAATCTCATGAATTCCAAAAAACCCACCAAAAGCATATTATGAAATATACTTTTGGTGAACCCTAAGGCTCAATTGTTTGTCAAATAGGTTGATTACAGGCAGCAGCATGTAGCTTTACATTTGTAGGGGCCTCCTAATACATGCATGTTTATTTGCATCTTGATACTAGAGATAAGCTTGAACTTTATATTCTGTAAATTAATAATAATAACAATTATTATTGGTGGTGATTAGCACTGTCAAAGCAGTGCTAATCACATGGTGTCGAACGTTTATGGATGATCTGAAAACCGTCGACATCGCCTGAGACGAAGATGTAGCAGTTGCTGCAGACCAACGTCGATAGAGATCATTAGCTGCCCGATGTGACACTTGGTGTAGGAGGAACTAAGTGCTAAGTAAGATTAGCATTGCTGCCTCACAGCAAGATGGTGCCTAGTTGGATTTCACCCCCTGGCCGGGTCTTTCCTGTGTGGAGTTTGCATGTTCTCCCCGGGTACCCCGGCTTCCTCCCACAGCCAAAGACATGTTAGTGGGGTCAGGTTAAATGTAAATTCCCACAGGTGTGAACTGTTGTCTGTCTCTGTGTATTGAACATAAAATTCTCACCAGATGTCGGTTCCTGGCTGAAATCAACCCCTTTCAGCAACTCGATATCACAGCAAGGCACGTAACAGAGATACCAGTCCACTGTGTCCATGTCACACTTTGTCTCTCCAAAGCTAACTTAATCATTTCTACTTCTTACATTTTCTGTTTAATACCGAGTTTGTGGATTTAAATATATCATGTCCCTCTGCTGTTATATTCCTGCGGCGTGCAGCAATATAATTTCTGCATGCGCTGGACTGGTGTTTCTGTTACCTGATGTCAGGTTGGTTTCAGATAAAGGCTGAGACCAATAATCAAGAGTTTACACCGAGTGATCAGGCTAAACCATGTGAAAAGAGAAAAGAATGGAGAGCATTTGTGTGTTTTAGGTTAATAGTAACATAAATATATTCATTATGATTCTTTTCAATGATATATAACTGTGTTGTATTGAATCATTCTCCCTTCTGGAACAGCAACAGACTGCTCTGTGTAAATACGACCTCTGCTAGACTTTTTGTAAACTGGTCGTTTTAGCAGAAAGAAAGTTGTGTTACCTTTTTCCTTTTCTTTGAAGACAAGTGGGACGTTGAAGGAGTGACAGGCTGAGAAGTCATCTGTTTCCCACGCTGACTATGGCTACGACTAGGCATTCTGATGGACAAGTAAACTTGCCCACGGTAGATGACGACAGCATCTCGACCGGTTCGCGGGGCAGAGTCCGAAGGGAATTGAGAGGTTTGACATAGAGGTGCCTTGGGAACGGTGCCCTTCAGCACCTCGTGAGCTGCACGGTTCGAGGAAACAAAAGACATTCGAAAAGGACCCCTTGAAGCGCGCAACTCTTTCCCCAGCACGGAGGTCATGTTATCTATTGCACTTCCTGTGTGTCTCTGGCCTTTCTTCCGTATAACTGCTGGAGAAATCCATATGCCTTCTGGAGAGTCTGCAAGATTCCTGGAGGCATTCAGTAGAGGGAGGCCCATTCTTCTGAGTACAGACTTTGGCAAGGTCAACAAAGGGATGTTTTTCACCTCAGCCTCCGCAGGGATGTAGATTTCCAAACTGCTGAGGAGATCCATGATCTGTGTACACAAATCATTTAATCAATAAGCAATCGTTTAATAAAGTGACACATAAAAAAATAGAAGAATCAGATGATGAAAACAGTCACAGACTGAAGAAAAAGCTCCACCTCAGCTTCCAGCAGTACACAATCGGGGAATTGACAAAACATGACTTTGTTGTTGGTGGAGAAACCCTTGTTGTAAGCACAGCTGACAGATGTTTCCTATAGTTGGCCATCAAGGTTGCACACATCACAGGGGGGATTCTGGACAACTCTTCTTTATAGAAACTCTAAAGGTTTCTTTCTCAGGCTTCAACTCGTCTCACAGATTTTTATAGAATTGAGGTCTGGAGTCTGGGTAGGACAGCCGGGGACCTTAATATGCTTCTTTAGCCACTCCTTTGTTGCCTTGGCAGCATGTTTTGGGTCATATCAGAAGAATCATTCACAGTGTCTAGGCAACCACATGCGATAAACAAGCACTCCAAGAGCACAAACCTCAACCAAAGCCCTTTTCCATTAGTACCTACTTGGATTGACTGCTTGTCCATTAAAATCTAGTACCATCTGATGTGGATGGTCATTATCATAGCAACGCGTCCCAGCGTCCCCTTGATGTAATTGAGATGCAACACGAATGCTTAGGTCAAAGAATAAGAATAAGAATATGCCAGCTGCTCATCTGTGGCTCTTTGTCAGTCCCAATAAAACAGCCCAGAGTGAACCAGTAAATTACCCTATATAATTTTCACCATGTACCAATCACAATGTGTGCAGTACAGTAGAAGTACAGTGTGTCCATCTCTGTGCTCGAGTATGGGGATGGTGTTCCCCAAAGAGCTTGATTTTGGTTTCATGCAACTTCAGCAGTTTTCCTCAGGCCTCCTGTGAATCATTAAGATGTTCACTGTCAAAGTTCAGACAGGCCTATACATGTTCTTGATTACGGGGACCTTGTGGGTGTTTCAATCCGTTATTGCATAGTGGATTACCAGGTATGTTTTTGTTAACTGTGGCTCCAGCTTCCTTCAGGTGATTGACAAGCTTCTTGCTCATGGTCTCGTAGCCCAGTCCAGCCTTGTACCAGTCTACAATCTTATCCACGAGGTCCTTTGGTGTTTCCCACGGTGGTGGAGATGTAGGAATGAAAGACACTGATTCTGTGGAATCTTGTTATGTGTGCTTAATGCACAAAACAAGTTGAGAACAGAAGGATCTAATTCATTTGGTTGTATTCTGGCTTTGTTACAGGGGCTCAAATACTCATCTGACTTAATGACCTGCAAATAAATTCCAACTTTTATGTAATGTGCGTGTGTTTCATTTTAATAGAGAGAGAGAGAATATCAATGAAACTACCATAAAAATTTGAGACTGTTCTTTTTTTGGTAAGTGAACAAACAAATTCAGCAGAAGAGCAAATAATTATTCCCCCACTGTAACGTTAACATGGGAAATTCTTCTGCATTGAGTACTTTAACACTTTTTCTTAAACTAAAATGTTACAAAACTACTTTTGAACTTTCAAAGCTTAAAAGTGAAACTTTGGCATTACTACTTATGTGAAACTGCTTACACATATAAATGATGCGAATAGTTGCTTGCCCAACGTCTTACCGACATCTAAGCGTTAATTGGACTTCCTTTCCCAGCGTACCCACAGTTTCTCTCTGGCCCATGCTGATGATACCAGATGTATACTTCCTGGCAAAGGACTTGAACAGCCATGTTTATAAAAAAAAAAAAAGGTCCCGGTGTGAAAAATCTAACATGACGTTCGCTGAAACGCACACCGAGATAAAACTCGCCCGTGAAAGAGACCGAGCCCGGTGTTCCTGTTACACAGACACCATTTTGTTAGAGAACAGCAAGAAAGGCTTTGTAACCAAGGACAAGTCTTAGACCGCTAATTAGCACATTTGTTTCCAAAAAGCTCGTCAACACCTGGGTGTCGTACCTCAGCTCACGTTCGAGAGGGACAAGAAACCAACTCAAACCTCAAAACGCGGAGGCGGATTTTCACAGTGCCGAAGATCGCCGTTCACGTTAAACACACACATAACATACTAGTAACACGCAAGTCAAACGCAGTAACACATACCTTAGCAAAGCAGCCCTTTTTCCCAAGACCCCGATATGCTCTTGTTTCACTTTGCCACAGGCGAACGGACTTCCGGGCCGAATTTCAGAATAAAACATTCATTTAGCCTAACAGCGATTTTAAGTGAAACTGTAAAAAAAAAAAACCAATAATGATAATAATAATATTAATAATAAAAAAAAATGCTGCGTTAAAAATGCGTACTTGACATAAAAATGATATGTGCTGGGAAAAAAAGGGAAGGTTTCGGAGGGTGTGTTGAGAAGTCCAGGAAGTATTTCAGGAATCGTGTGTTGCTTGCACCTTTATGGGTGAGTGACGTCGGTGATGACGTCTGAAGCCTCGCTAGTTCAGAAAGTGAGTGTTGGTGTGATTTCTGGACATACATAAAGTGGAACGGATCCGTGGGTGGAGGTGCATATATTTTAGCCTAACATAAGCCTACTGTGGGGTACTTGTGCACTTCTGCCTCTTCAGTACCACGTGAAAGGGTTTTCTCCAAAGCCAAAGAGGTTATTGCCAAAAGGGGAAACCAGGCTAAGGAGAGCCACGAGTGCAAAATGAATTTAATTAATTAATTAAATAATGAAATAACGCATGCACACATTTGCACACAACCAGAGATAACTGCTAACAAAGAAACCAACAGACCCAATTTTCAATCAATCCAAACACAGAAATGTTTGCACACACATATGATTATGTGCAGAGGTCCACCCTAGAAACCAGCCTCAGATCTCCACACATGTACACATGAATGCACATACTTCTGTACACATCTGGATTGGTAAACTGATTACCAATCCAAAATTCCTAAAAATCCAAGCACAGAAATGTTTGTGCACAAATGTGATTGTCCACAGAGATCAACCAATTCAGCCAACCTTAGATCTCAAAGCAGGAACACGGGAATGCACAAAGATTTCCACACATACAGAGATAGAAACGGCTAAAGAAACCACCGGAACAAAATTCCAAGCAATCCAAACACGGAAATGTTTCCACATGTTTCCTGATCATGCGTGGCCCATTCGGTGTGCCTGCATTGAGCTTGATCCAACCTTAAATCTCAGGATTGCAGGATTAAATGAATCCACATACATTTGCACACATACAGAGATAAACTCTTCCAAAGATACCGAATCCCAAGAAATAAAAAAACCCAGAAATGTTTGCACACACATAAAAAGAAAAGAAAAATAAAGAAAGAAATGGCAAATGTGAAATGATCTCACACTCACCCATTCAATTCAATTCAATTTTATTTATATAGCGCCAAATCACAACTACAGTCGCCTCAAGGCGCTTTATATTGTATAGTAGATCGTACAATAATAGATACAGAGAAAAAACCAACAATCATATGACCCCCTATGAGCAAGCACTTTGGTGACAGTGGGAAGGAAAAACTCCCTTTTAACAGGAAGAAACCTCCAGCAGAACCGGGCTCAGGGAAGGGCGGGGCCATCTGCTGCAACCGGTTGGGGTGAGAGAAGGAAAACAGGATAAAGACATGCTGTGGAAGAGAGACAGAGATTAATAACAAGTACAATTCAATTTACGGAGGGAGGTGCTTTTGCTGTGATGTGTATTGTAACAGTTTGTCAATAAAAAGCCGACGAGGGAAGCTGCTCTTTGAAGGATTTGGGCTACAGACAGGTGAGGAGCGTGAGCTCCAAGAGCTGGTTCTGACCCAAACTTCCCTCGTTAAGGAGTGAAAAGACCGGTTGAAGATGTTCTGTCTTGTTTTCTGTTCTTCATGAGGAATAAGTCTCTAAACTAGCGGGGCATGTGGAAACACAGACCCAACAATGCACATCATCGGCATACATCCCCTTGAATGTCCAGTCAATAACCAGACCATTATTCTTCTCAGAGTTTTGGTATATCCCATACGCCCTGCCATAGGGTTACAATGAGCTGCCTGGAAAATTATTTTCCAGCTGCTTTTTGGCACCACCAACTGGGTGTGTCATGACTCATTCAATACAATCTGTCTCTAACCATCACAGAAAGAGGGTCGGTCAGCGCTACGTCTGAGCACACCATTTGATCATCAGTTTCCATCCCTCGGTCAAAGACTGCTCTAGTGGGAAATCTCAGATGGAGTGAATTACTGGAGCAGGCAGAGCCTGTGTATGTCCCTGGGCATACACCTAAGCGTCACCTACTCTGCCTCCAACAATATCCTGGGTTGAACGAAGGGAATGGTGGACCAGAGTCAGCGTGCAGCCTGAGTCCACATTATCTGTCCCGCCTCCATACACGGGACTCTCGACTGACGTGTCCTAGTTATATATATATATATATATATAAAACACCCAGCACGCCCCTGCGGGCGGTTTATCCTTCAAGCTCGGGTCCTCTACCAGAGGCCTGGGAGCTTGAGGGTCCTGCGCAGTATCTTAGCTGTTCCCAGGACTGCGCTCTTCTGGACAGAGATCTCCGATGTTTTTCCCGGGATCTGCTGGAGCCACTCGCCTAGCTTGGGAGTCACCGCACCTAGTGCTCCGATTACCACGGGGACCACCGTTACCTTCACCCTCCACATCCTCTCGAGCTCTTCTCTGAGCCCTTGGTATTTCTCCAGCTTCTCGTGTTCCTTCTTCCTGATATTGCTGTCATTGGGAACCGCTACATCGATCACTACGGCTGTCTTCTTCTGTTTGTCTACCACCACTATGTCCGGTTGGTTAGCCACCACCATTTTGTCCGTCTGTATCTGGAAGTCCCACAGGAAGTCCCATATATATATATATATATATATATATATATATATATATATATATATATATATATATATATATATATATATATATATATATATATATATATATATATATATATATATATATAATGTTCTTCCTCTACACGCCCCCCCCAATTTTTTTGCACATGTCGAGGAGCGTGTCAGGCTACATTTCGCGTGTGTTATACTTGTATAACTATGCATGTGACAAATAAAGAACCTTGTACCTTGAACCTGTTAGGATTAAAATGATTAAATAAAGAAGTTTTTTTTTATGATTTTCACATACACATCACATGTGCTCATTATGGGCTGGTGCTGCATGTTTTTGAAGGTCAGAAACTTCATTCAGTGCTATGACTGAATTGAAATATTGAGACTGATGTAGAGCGCAGAGGGTCTTTTTGTAGCATGTATACACATCACACCACATAAAAGTCAGGCTATTTTGTGGACCAAGGAACTCTGAACAAAATGTCCAGAAATTAAATAATAAATAGAATCAGAATTAATTATCAAGGCAGGGAGGTGTTTTTCTGTCTCTGTTTAAATGCATGTACATCCTTCCTTCAATTACAGTGCATTTAATGGTAATAAAAAGCAGATAATGAATTATGACACTGTGTTCATTTGCAAAAAGAAATCACTGTACACACTGTGATCCACACACAATTGAACTGTAATTAATGTATGTTACAGATAACAGACAAGAAAACAGCAAGAAGGCAAGTTTTAAATAAATGTTCATTTAGTGGAAATGGAATTAAATAAATCATGAATACATATTTTAATCAAAAACATGAAGAAACCTAAAACTGATGGTCACATGTTTCCAACAGAAGTCAGAGATGTCTGCTTCACTGCGTCCAATTCAGAACAACTATGTTTCATACCATTTGTAAATATCCACTTTGTAAAGACAAAGCTTACACTGTCTGTCATGATTCAGTACATGTTAGGCTGTGTTTGGAAAACAAATGAAAACATTATAAGTAATGTTTAGGATGCAGCTTACAAGCTGAAGTGGAACAGAGTGATTTAATCTATTATTCAAAAGTGAAGAATTAAGGTTTACAAACGAAAAAGTGCATCACTGAGCAGATACATGCTATTGTATTGTTCTACACAGCACAAGGTAAACCATAGCAAACTTAACTATAAAACATATAACCCTGTTTACAAAGATATTGTGATTCAGTTTAAAAATGTAAATTAAATAATACAGTATTCAATTAAAACCTTTGTGTAACTATAAATAGCAGAAAGACGATTCAAATATTGAAACAGTTTTGTAAGAAAATAAATATTCATTTAAAATGTTTAATTAATGACAGCAACAGTTTCCCATTGTGTTGCATAACCACTTTTTTAAACAACCCCTTTATTTCACCTTCATTTTAGGTTGGAAATACTGCCCCCATCACATGACCTGAAGAAGCCTCAGAGGTGAAACATCTTCACAAACCTAATGGAGTCCAGTTATCTCCTTGTATGTAAAGAGACACTTACTGGCAGGAACTGATGGAAAAACCAGGAATTTAGTAAAACTGCTGATTCAATCTGCGATAAGTCTGGAAACCATTACATGAAACCTTTCTGCACATCATTCATCAATAATGAATAACATAGACTCATTAATGCATTAATGAGATATGTAAATTACTACACCATTATAGGTTGCTAGCTTTTTATCTGTGCGTACTAACAATCGTCATGGAGCTCTGTAAATAAAGAATAGAGCAGCCATTAAAAACAAAGAAGAAAAAGAATTATAAGAACTAGATCAGTTATCTCTTTGGTTACCTTTTTAAAAAACACATAATTTCTCAGTTTTAGCATTTGATGTAAACTTTAAAATAATCTTATCAATAAAAAGTTATAGTTTATGACCTGTTTTTGAACTTCCATAACAGTTTTTGGAAACAGAGTTTGTTTTCAGTTTAATGGTTGTCAGAAAAAAACAAGAAACCTGACCAGTAAGAAACATGTAAGCTGTAAGTGTGTTGGAAAAGACATAAACTGGGTGCCACTTTAGCTCAGTGGGTAAGCAGAGGAATGAATGGGTGAAAAAGACAAGTTGTTTGAGTATGCTATATAAGAACCAGTCCATTTACCATTCACCGTGCAGGTGACCACATGACAAGAGTGAAGCAGCTGGCTTTGACTCTGACATCTGGTGTCTCTCTCTTATTCTGGTGTCTGTTTCTTTTGTTCTCTATCCATAGCTTGTGACCATGGGTGAGGGTACAGACACGGATCAACTGATAAACAAACTAGTACACATTAGTGATGTGACGTTCTGTATCGAGGCTTCGAAGCGTGTGTCGAGTAATGGAGGGGGCGTTTCCGCGAAGCGCGTATCGAGGCTTGCTTCATTTATGGGAGGAGCTGAAAATGATGACGTCCGAAGCCTCGCTGCCCGGCTGTACCACGTGACTGGTTCAGGAAGCGGTTCGAACTTTGCCGCAAATAATCATTTTCCATACTGCCAGCATAAATATACACAGTATACTGCCATCACTACAATATAGATGTTTTACACACTCCTTTTGTTGTTGACATTTACAGGCTGTGTGCAAAATGCCACACTCTTCAAATTCATGCCAACTAATATTTTTACGTCCAGTAGGTGTCCTGCTAGAGCAAATGAAGCTTCAAGAAGCTTCGCGTTGGGGTGAACCAATTGGATGAAAAGCTTCAGTGCTTCATGAGGCTTCATCTGCCCATCATTAGTACACATCACTGCAGATCCTGTCCTAGTTTGTCTATCAGTCTCCTGCTCCCCTCTCTCAGGGAAAAATTTCCCTGAGATACTTGATACCACTTAGGGCAGGGGTGTAGAACTCCAGGCCTCCAGCACCAGTGTCCTGCAGGTTTTAGATAGCACCCTGGGTCAACACACCTGAATCAAATGATAAGTTCATTACCAGGCTTCTGGAAAACTTCCAAGACATGTTGAGGAGGTCATTAAGCAATTTAAATCAGCTGTGTTGGATCAAGGACACATCTAAAACCTGCAGGACGCTGGCCCTTGAGGCCTGGAGTTCGACACCTGTGACTTAGAGTAACAATTCATCCAGCAGAACACCATATCTTCAGATTTGGAAATTCTAGTTCTTCTTAATACGGCTTGAATTTTGTCTGTGAATCGCTCCAGTGGGAGCTGGAGGAAACTGCCCGATGGAGTCAACAGAAAGCAAAGAGGAGATCCTTAGGCCACCAAGATGGAAGACGTCCACCTTAGTGGCCCTAGCACCTGCCAGTTAAGCAACTTTCTTTTTTTTAAATTTCTTTTATTTATAAGCTTTATTTTCATTTTTAAATTGGAAAACAGACAATCAAAACAAACAAAGCGAACAAACAAACAAAAAAGCAATTTTCAATTAAGACTTAATTCCATTAACCCTGCAACACCTCCTGAGAACCGAGGAACCAAATATCTTTTTTTGTAATGTCCTGCATTTCTGGAGCTAAAAGTATCACCCAAACTGGTGTGATATCAATGGAAAGGTTGGTGTGACTTATTATGGTAGCCCAAATAAGTCAAAAGATATAGAGCAAAAACAAATGTCCATTAATGAGGGCATAAATGAATAGGCTGGTTCTCAGGAGGATATACATACATTTTTGTGAGTTTTTGAAATTTCCACATAAATGTGATCCTCTGCCTCTCAAAAAAGCAAACAAAATGCAAAATGTAGCAAATATGATACAAATGAAAACTGCTAAAAGCAAATTAATATTTTTCCTGAAGGTATTTCATGGTTCAGGATTTAAAGGGTAAAGTTTCATGTTTGTAAATACTCTGTGTGTAATGATATCACATTATAGCCTATTGGACAAGTAAAAACCCAGCATTGATGTATATGTGTGGTGGGCTCTATGGAACATAAACTCACTTTGAGTCTCAGAAAGTGAATGTGCACGAGGAGGTGCCATTTTTGAGTCCATTAATCAATGAACTTTATAAGGACACGTGTGTGTGTGCTAGAAATACTGGACATTTTCAATCAGCTCACTTTTCTCTTCATTAGTTGCAACGCTGCCTCTTTCTCTGTCAGGTAATCTTTGAGTCTTTTGATCCGTTCCTGTCTTTTTAGTTCATCACAGTCCGTGGACGTTGTTGACAAAATGTTACTATAGCCCACATGGGCGACATAGTTCTGCTTGTTTGTGACTTTTCCACAGCTCATCATTCCATCTTTTCGAGGAACCTTTGCTCTTCCCCCTTTTTTACTCACCTGCTCTGCTGTAAAGTCCCACTTGTCTAGCTCCTCTAGCCTTGCCCTGGACTTGACTGCAGGATCCAGAGTAGTGGGCATGCAACATGGACACACAGTGCGTTTCCTGGTCCGTCCTATTCTCCTTGTGTTTCTGCTGAGATCCAACCAAGTCTGAGTCTGAAGATGAGCATCTGCATACTGTGATTGTGAGATACTGCCTTCATTTGTGGTAGGGACATCCTCACCACCTGGTTCCAAACAATCTGTCTCTTGCTTACTTTTACAGTCACATGATGCCCTGTTGTGTGAACTTTGACCTGAAAAGAACTTCTGTTTCCAAGGAAAAGGAGGAGGTTTCTGGTCCAGTTTGACATGAGAACATTTGAGAGCTCCAACACCTGTGTCAGGTGATGGTGGTAATTCCTTTCCAGTTTGTACTTTTACTCTCGGGATATCAGTATGACCACTGTTCATATTGGTTTCTTGTGAACTGCCACCTTCATATCGAAAAACATCTACCACTGGTTCCTCATTATCCTCCACTGACTTAATGGAGTCTATGTGCAGCGAATTTACAGGGACAGACTCAACTGATGGTTCATCAACCCTCTGAAGGCAAAGTTTAAGTTCAGCTGTTATCCCGAATATCTGCCTCAGCAGGTGGTCAGACAATTTGCGAGGCTTTGGTGCCACTGACTCAGGATTTGTAGAGCCCTGCAAATAGGGAAATGTAAAATAAAAATACCATTATCACACATTAAGCAAATGATCCAAGTACATTTAGTAGCTGTTTATGGTAACTTTTACTAAGCGGTCCAAAGAGAGGTCACTGCAAGTGAAGGAGGCCATCATTATTAAAGAGATGGCTAAAGCTCTAGTGGTCGAATCAACAATGTACTAGCAACACCAAAGGTCTGAAAGACAACAGAAGACAACTAAAACAAATTCTTTCCATGACTGAGAAAAAACCCACTCACAACATGCAACACTGTTGGCTAGCAATGTCACCTCACAGGAAGAGATGACCTGAGGTTCCTGGTTTATGCTGCGGCCTTTGTGTGCTGTGTGCATGTTCCTTCCTCCCACCGTCCACAGACATGCATGTCAGGTTAATTGTTCGTTTTAGTTGTTGATTCTAAACTACCCATGAATGTGAGGTAGGTAGAGTGCTTGGAGTGTAAAATAAATAAATGAATAAAGCAATGCATTTAATGCATGGTTAAAAATGTGGCTTGTACTCTAAAGTCAAAATTGCTCTTAAAGAGGTTGGGATGTCATTGTCAAGGTCTACAAGATCTTCAGAGGGTTTACAACAAGGTGCCACTGGTTACTTTTAAGAAGAGAAAGTCCAGAGTATATTTAGAAAACATCTGAAAAGAACCTGCTTAGGAAGATGCCACCTGTCAAACATGGTGGAGGCAATGCTAAAGCTAAAGTATGGTTGCCAGTGCTACCAGGTCATAGTATTTGCTGATCATGTGCCTGCTCAGAGACATAATGGGATGAATCTGAGCTGTATAGGGCTGTACACTCTGCTCAGATTCAGCCAAATGCTGTGAAGCTTAATAGGTAGCACGTTCCAGTGTAAACAAGTTAATGTAATACTGAAAGCTGAAAGTCTGCACTTTAATCACATGTTAATGAAAACTGACTACGGTGCTGTACAGAGACAAAATAAAAAAAGGAAAATAAATCCACGTTTTTCTATCATCCACGCTTCAGAAAATAAATACTCATTTTGTACATCACACAAGAAAACCGACAAGGTTAAGAGGTTGAACTTCCAAACGAACACTGGTGTGATCAGAAATACTCACCAGACAGAAAACAATACAAAAAACAATTACAAACAAACTTGAATTATCCTTCAAAAAACATAGACCAAACCACAGATCTGTAATGATTAGCTGCAGACCTACGTGAAATGTTATATTATCTAGTCTACAATCACACCTTAAAAGCATTTTTATTAAAACACTAACAAGTCCCAGAAGCATCAGAACTAGCCTTACCTCAGTTATCTGACTGTCGCTCTCTGTTTCACAGCTGCTGCTGGCCTCTGTTGGACTTTCTGTTTTTGCATCAAGCTCTACGTCTTGCAACTGCTGGGCAGAGGTGCTGTGAAGCACATCTGAGCCACAAACACACGTTTCATTTCTATCTGACGTGTCCTGGCCGGCTTTTGCTCCTCTCAAAGCCATGTTTGAAGTTGTGCAGCGTGGTGAGCAGGACTCTGACTTGGGTGGACTATATGATACAAATATGACATTGTCTTCATCCAGATGAGAGACCGCAGGCACGTTAACTGCTTGTTGAGGTGACTCATCATCGTCACATAGCTCAATCACCTCATCTGACTCCCTTTGCGTTCTAACATCTCGACTTGTTACAGCTGACTGAAGAAACTGTTGTAAAGAAGAAGATGGTGGAAGAATGCTTTTGCTGAGTTCAGACGCTTTAGTTGTTGTTGTGGTCTTAGATAGCGGGGTGCACCGTTTAGCTACAAAGAACACCTTGCCATTGCACATGACCAAAGCATTTTCTTGCCCTTGTGCACCATTGTCCTGACTCAGCTGAGAGGCTGTTTTTCTGAAGGTGCTGAGCTGTGTGGAAGAATTTTCTCTCTGTGCGATTGCTTGAAGAATCTCTGAAGTTACAGACGGACAGTTAAGAGGTTTTATATTTGGACCTGATGAACAATCCACTTCTTCTATCACCCAGCGTGTGGGGCTGTCGGGCCTTTGTGAAACCTTTGGAATCAGTTTTAACTGTTGTGTTCTTTGCTTTGGGTGAAATCCATAAGAAGTCAGTGTTGATGCATTGGAAAACATTCGGACTGAGTGTGGAGCGGTGTCCGTTGGCAGAGTCCCGCCTTGATTTATAGTGGTGACAGGAGTAACATACACTACACTGGGTAATGCTGACCCCGAGGAGGAGCTGGCAGAAGAAGTAAAAATCTGTTTCTGGATAGCTGCAGGGAGTCTGCATGCTGGAACGGTCTGGACTTGTGCATTGGGGGGAATCTGAAGATACTGTCCTCTCGGGAGTGCAGGAGATTTCACAGTAACTGGGAGCGGATTAAGAAGTTTTACTGGCATTCCAGATTTTTCTTTAAAAGTTGCCACTGACGGAACTTCAGCCATTAAATTACCAGTCTGCTGCTGCAGCGACTGGTTGTTGACTGAATGTACACGGTTGGACAAGACATTCATAACTGAAACCTGCTTCCTGATTATTTGCTGAGAGACAGAAGAACTCAAAGCTGTATCTGTGACCATGTTCACAGGTGCTGAGTTGATATTTATGGTAACAGCTTCCTGGGAAATTGGGTCCCTTTTAGTGTTACTTGTCTGTGGTTGGAAAAACTGTCTGTTCACCATTTGGACAGGAATCAGTTTCATGATGTTCTTTCCATCAGCTCCAATTGCAGGCATTGCCTGGTAGAAGACACCTCGGCCACTGAGAGAACAGAAGGAAGAACGGAATTAACACAAATATAAATATATGAATTTTATACAGTTATGACTTTATTATGTTGAACTCTAACACCTCCAAACAGTACAGATCTAAACCTTTACCAGAGTGGCAGAGAGTCCACTTATCTGATTTCCTTTGTTGAATTTGTGATAGTTGCCTGCATTTCTAAGCCAATATTAGTTTTATTACTCGCTCTTGTTGCTCAGAGTGGATGGAAGGCTTTAAGCAGGCACTCGGGAGCATACGTAGGTGTCACATGCATTTAAGAAGAAATTCATCCCCACTCTTTTACAAAGAAGTTATTCCACCAGCATAATTAGAGGCAACGGAGTATCTGATGCTGTATTTTTTTTTTTCTATTGGAAAAATAAAATGAGGTACGTCATTATTGTACTATTTTTACTGTTTTCCCAAAATTCTTAATTTTTGCTTTACTCCTAATAACTGGGAAGAGCTGTTTTACTGCAATGGGAGATCAATTATATTTCTTTTAATAATCAAGGGGTAACACTTTATAACATGACCCGCGAATAAGGCGCAAGTACCCAGTACTTAGGTGTCATTTGCAGGTAACAAGTTATTGTATGTCATTTTATTATTGTTTCCTGTACAAAACGTGTTACACGGAAATACAGGATACTTGCGGTCTAACAATGTAATTATTTTATAGTTTCCTGCAAAAACCTGACTCGGTACACGAAACTGCATGTAAGTACAGGGTACTTGTGCCTTATTCGCGGTTACCATCAAGGGTACATTACAACTGACAAGGTGTGCAGTACACAAAGGTACAAATATTTAAATACTGTTTCAAACAAGTTAATAAGAACTTTAAAACTTTAATGTGGGACTATATGAATGACAGATCGATCTCATATTTTGTAAGATTAGCTCATTGCAATTAATAATAATGATTAGAATATTTATACTTAGTATTAATAGATGGGATTAGATACTAAATATAACAGCAAACTGAGCCAGCCTATGATTTCTTATTCGGACCCATCATTAGTGTTGTCATGACTCCCGTTATGTTTAAAAGCACAAATCATCAATAAGGGACTGGGAGGCATTGAGCCATCAAACCGCAGTACCTGTAAATCGTATCCATCTGTCCCCTGGTGAAAAGACGAACGCTGGAATGTAATTTTTAGCTGCCGTAACGAAAAATGACTAAATTAAATACATAATTATTGGTGTGAGCTCCGTTTACACGATAGCTATAAGTTACTGGTAACGTCCAAACACCATCGTAGCCTCAGCGCTTGAAAGCTAGCCTTGGTCCAAATGTGTAATCGCCGCTATTAACCTCCGAATACTCTCGTTTAATTGCCATTAAAAAAATGTTTTGACTGCACATTTTTCTCCCTGGTGCCTTTCATCAATGGATGTAATAAGTTGGAATCTCGTTTCCATCATTTCAGCCCTTCTGTCACATTATTTCCGGTTTGTTACGAGGTTGTGTTCAACGTAGCAAGCCATTTTTAAGTTTGTGTTGATTGTGTTTGTTTGTTTTAATCGCAGACTCTGACTTTAGGTTGAATATAGTGGTGTTCTGTCGTGTTTTAGCAGGGTTCATTATTCTTATTATTTACTATTATTTATTTTTCACGCAACACAAGACGAGTTAAATATTGTTAGCCTTTGTGGTTTTGAACTCTCCCTTTTTACCAACTTCCGCTTGGCCACTTCCGGTTCCGTTTTGTGATACGCATATTTATTTATATATTTTCTTATATATTAAGTGTGTCTGATATTTAGATAACCTGTCATGAAGATGCACATTTCTGAACATGACACATGGTGGAGATGGGCTCTGTCTCCTTTAAACATGACACCCAATGTTGTCAGTGGGTTTTGGGATTGATGTTAATTGCAGTGTTCATTTTGGTAAACCATATCACCCCATGACAAATTTATAAATACACTGACACAAGTAGTGGGAAAAATAGACAAGGAAATCTAAAAAGGGAGGAACACAGGGTGCTCCAGCAACAGAGTAGAAAATCAAAGTTATGATGCAGGACAACCAGATCAAGCTTGAACTTCACTGCTTAAAAAAAAAAAAAAAGAAAAGGAAAGAAACTCCTAAATCAATGTCGGATCTTTATGAGTAAAATATTCAGCTGTTTTTGCTGATGTCAGTCAGCATTGTTAATATGGAAATCTAGTGAACTATATTCATGTTTTTGTGTCATCGTGAAGTTATATAACAATTTTTAAAAATGCTGTTCTAAAGAGCTCAAAGTAAAAAGCTTGTGACCCCCAGTGACTAACATTTTGCTTTAAAGTTTGGAGATGATCTAATGGAAACTAACGCTTATCCTAATTGACCTGTTTCTTTACATTTTGTTTTTTAAGATCAACTTTGACCTTGGGAACTAATGATGAAGATCAAGGTCAAATGCCAACCTAGGTACTCGTGTGCCCCAAAGCCTAATATATTGTTGTTGTTGTTGGAAAACAATCCATAAAAATTATGAAGAACAACATTTTTACAGATTTTCACATTTGTTTGACCTTGACCTGAGTCAAACCAGCCCCACCTGTTACTGGTATCTACCTTCACACAAAATCGAAAAATGAACAGTGGATGCTAGACTGCTAACAGACAGACAAAGGTTAGATTCTAATAATTATTTGTTAATTAGAAACATATCCGCTTTCTAGGAACATTGGCTCATCATCTGTCATTTGTTTCCATTCCATTTCAACTAGTAATAATAATGATAACTCAGCTGAATGAAAGCATCTGCATCAGCAGCTTTATTATTTTAGTATACAATTTATTTCCTGACATGGAAGTGTATAGATCACATAGAACAGTAGTAAAATAACATTTTAAAAGGCCTGAAGGTTCCAGTTTAAAAATCCATATTTTCTGTAAAAATATGAGCATAAAAACATATGTCTATATGTCTTAGCCCTGTGAAAGATTAGTGACCTGTCCTAGGCTTACCCTCCCTCTCCTGTGACCGCTGGGATTGGATGAGAGGAAGAAAATTGGATGGATGGATGTACTACCAGCTGTTGTACATCTGTGGAGTGCTTTGTGGGAAATTCAGTAAATTATGAGGTGTAAATACCAAGTGTGAAGCACAGGTTTTGCACAGGGGAGTTAAATACAAATCTCATCCACATTTTTGCAAAACTTCAACTGTGGTGAAAAATTATCTTCATCAAAATTATTCAGCTGAAATGTTCCTGATGCAAATAAGGGCAAACTTACTGACGCCCCTTGAGCCTGTGATGTATTGTTGCTGCACTGCTGTGACTGTGACATCACTGGTGATAGCTGCTGTACAGCTACTGAAAAAAACATTGTTGGACCGAAGAAAGCAAAATTAACTTGTACCAGAATGATGGGAAGGAACCGCTTATGATCTGAAGCATTACAGATCACCTGCGCGAGCTGCCATTGGAACTGGGTCACTACTCTACCCAGATTCAGTCAAACGAACCATTTATTTACTTTCAAACATTGAATTAAAGCTGAAGGTCTTCAATGAAACATGAATGAATGATTGGAAATGTATATCTCAAGGTTAATGTGTTCTTTTTTTATTCCCACCCTTAGCATTGGGTATTTTAGAAACCCCTACAAAGGTAAGATTTTAACTGAAACCTGGATGAATGCACAAAGAATCAGACAATTTTGCTTTATAATTTGATTATTCGTGATTCGAAGTAATGCACAAGTTCAATCCCTGACATGAATCCCTTTATCATTCATGTCAGAATCTTCAGTCCTTGTTTTCCAGCAAGTCATCCAGAATGCGCTCACACATGTACAGGCAACGAGGCACGTGGAAGAACCCTGAGGAACAGACGAAACAGCTACTTTACCATTATGTTAAAACAGAAAAGTTTTTCACAATAAAATGATTGTTGGGATTTTAAAACAATTGATGCAGCTAAAACACAGAAGAAAGACTCTTTCATGCTGATAGATGACAAATGAAAAAAACTTGTTTGGTTTGGTTTCCATGTGCTACTAGGCCAGCTTCAGTGCTGCTTGGCATTAATTTTCCAAGTTTCTAGAACTCTGTTGGAGGAATTAGTACTAATCTTTCAAGGTATTTCATCTGATGATTTGTGGAGACCAAACATCTTAGTCCAGTATCTCTCGAAGCATTCAGCTGGGGTGAGGTCTAAGGTCTGAATGGTTTGATAAGTATGAAAATAATGCAATTTGTATGCAATGGCTTTCACAGGGAGCAATGGAGAAGCGCAGCATCAAGGTGATGATTCAGAACAACCTTGTGTTCATTTATAGTGATCCTTTCCTCTAAAGAGATCATTGGAACCAAACCATCCATTCTCTTCTGCTTATCCAATTCAGGTTTGCAGTGCGAGAGGCGGGTTACACCCTGGACAGGTTGCTAGTCTGTCGCACTAACTGCATGTTTTTGGACCGTGGGAGGAGGTCAGAGTACCTGGAGAGAACCCACGCAAACATGGGGAGAACATGCAAAGCCCACACAGAAAGATCCCGGCCTGATGGTGGAATTAAACTCAGGACCTTGTTGCTGTGAGGACACAGTGTGAACCACTATTCCACTGTGCTGCCTTTGGAATCAAATCATTGTACAGGGTGGGCCATTTATATGGATACATCGTAATAAAATGGGAATGGTTGGTGATATTGAAGTCCTGTTTGTGGCACATTAGTATATGAGGGGGCAAACTCCTCAAGATGGGTGGTGACCATGGTGGCCATTTAGAAGTCGGCCATCTTGGATACAACTTTTGTTTTTTCAATAGGAAGAGGGCCATGTGACACAAAACAATGGTGTGCTTGGTTTCAACGTAACTTTATTCTTTCATGAGTTATTTACAAGTTTCTCTTTGTTCACAGCCATTGACATGTCGAAGAGGTTAACACGTGAGGAGCGGCTCGAAATTGTGTTGATATCTGGTGAACGCAGTAACCGGGTCATTGCAGCAGATTTCAATGCAAGACACCGTACGAGACCACCCATCTCCCATGCTACAGTTAGCAAACTGCTTGCTAAGTTTCGTGAAACTGGTTCAGAGTTGGATTTGCCAAAATGTAGACGTAAGAAAACTGTCACTAATGAAGAAACATCAGTGGCTGTCCTAGCTTCATTCAGCAAGAGCCCACAGCGTAGCACTCGCCACATGTCACTGGAGAGTGGCATTAGTCGAACATCCCTTCGGCGGATATTAGCTACTCACAAATGGCACCCTTACAAACTCCAGCTACTGCAGCATCTCAACGAGGATGACCCAGATCGGCGCACAGAATTTGCAGAATGGGCAAAACAAAAATTGGAACAGGACCCTCAGTTCACGCAGAAGATTTTGTTCAGTGATGAGGCAAACTTTTATGTGAATGGTGAAGTTAACAAACAAAACCACCGCTATTGGTCTGACACTAACCCACATTGGATGGATCCCTCCAAGACTGTTGGAACAACAAAAGTGATGGTTTGGTGTGGTATATGGGGTACAACGATAGTGGGTCCATTCTTCATCAATGGAAACCTCAAGGCCACTGGATATTTGAAATTGCTACATGATGATGTGTTTCCCTCTTTATGCACTGAAGCTGGCACGTTCCCTGAGTTTTTCCAGCAAGATGGTGCACCACCACATTATGGGTGCCAGGTCCGAGCATTCCTAGATGAACAGTTTCCTGGAAAGTGGATTGGTCGTCGTGGGCCAGTTGAATGGCCCCCAAGGTCTCCCGATCTGACCCCCTTAGACTTTTATCTTTGGGGTCATCTGAAGGCAATTGTCTATGGTGTGAAGATACGAGATGTGCAGCACCTGAAACTACGGATACTGGATGCCTGTGCTGGCATTTCTCCTGCGGTGTTGCTATCAGTGTGTGAAGAGTGGGAGAAGAGGGTTGCATTGACAATCCAACACAATGGGCAGCACATTGAACACATTTTATAAGTGGTCAGAAACTTGTAAATAACTCATGAAAGAATAAAGTTACGTTGAAACCAAGCACACTATTGTTTTTCTTGTGACATTACCAATAAGTTTGATGTGTCACATGGCCCTCTTCCTATTTGGAAAAAAACAAAGGTTGTATCCAAGATGGCCGACTTCTAAATGGTCACCACCCATCTTGAGTTTGCTCCCTCACATATACTAATGTGCCACAAACAGGACTTTAATATCACCAACCATTCCCATGTTTTTACGGTGTATCCATATAAATGGCCCACCCTGTAGAAATGCCACTCATTTCACAGCAGAAACGATGGATCCCATAACTACTAGGGACAAAATTCAGTTTGTTTTTTTTCCTCGTGTTTGTCATGCCATGTGGTAATGGCTGCAAGCAGATGCTGATAAAAATAAATTTGGCTTCCATCACATAACTGTTATTGTCTCACAGCTTACCCAGAGACAGTCAGAATTAATAGACATGCCCAGCACCATCATTACATCCGTGTCAAATTATTAAACATTACAGAAATATGTGTTCCACTTTATACATTCTCCCTCATTTTTTTTACAACCTGGGGCCTAAAATATGCAGCACTCAACATCTTCACTGAAATTTGAGTGCAGATCAAGGAGTGTTGTGCAGGTAACTAAAACATACAAAGCCCATTTTACAAGTTACTCTACATTCTCCTGTCATTTATTTCCCTCATTTCAGAACTTCCTGCTGTTGCTACATCTTAACTATGCTCTTACCTTTAAAGGGACCGCCTTTAAAATCCAGTGCTACTTTCCCTTCTTGTGTCAAATAGCCAAACCACTCACCATTCTCAGCATCAGGAAACTGGAAACAGAAACACGCACGATCACCCAGCGTTACATTCTTTAAAGTTCTCTCTTTGACATAATCAACAACGGTCAAAGAGCCTTAAATTAGCCTTTTACACTTGAAAAGTCATAGTTCAGCACTATTTAAGCTGGGATATGGTTAGTTTAGTATTGCATAAAGACTGAAAGCAGGGAAAACAATATCTTGGAGTCAAATTAAAATGGATTTTAAAAATAAAACTTTGGAATAATATTTGTTGGATCAGAATATGCTGAATGCAAACAAATATTTCCTAATAAACCTTCCATAACAAGGCGATCCGAGGTCAATTATTAATTGTAATCTGGTCTAATCTAATAATGAAACTCCAAACATGACTGTCCTTTATAAATTCCCCTTCATATTTCCTTCATGAAATTTTCCATCAAAGTCAGAGAAAGATGTGAGGGACAGTTTTTTAAGGACAAAGGAAAAGAGAAGTTCAGTGTGAACTCATACTAGACTCCATAATAATGTGACTTGTGTCTGCTGTGGTGAAACTAGTGTCGAAAGATGAGCTAATTTGATACTTTGTGAAAAACAGGATAGTCATTTTAAATAAACAGGAGTACACATATAGCCTTTAAAGTAAAATGAAATGGTTATCACAGTGAGACGAGTTTCTGCTCATGTCCAATCACATTTTCTTTTCCTGCTGGTAAATCTGACCCTGTGTAACTCCTGGCATTTGTGAGGATTTCAGTAACTGGAGTCAAATGAAAAAACACAATCCTAAAGCCTGCAATTTAGAAATAGACAAAAAAATGCAAACTGAATTATTATAAATGTAAATTCTTTTTAATATAACTCGTAATCTTCATTTATGCAGTATTTATACATATCTCTCCATCTACAACATCAACATAACCTCGTCATAGCCAGTCAATCTTGTTTTCTGCATTTTCTAACACTCTCTGTTTCAAGTAAGTTAAGCTCCGCCCAGCTAGGCTGTGGTTGGGGGGGTTGGGCTCCAGTTTCTCCATTCTTCATGCCTACTCTTCCTCATTTCATCACCTGCCTTACTTACGGACAGAATCCAGCGTTCAGCTGCTGCCCGATTGTCAGTGTCGGGGAGTAACGGAATACATGTACCGCCGTTACGTATTTAAAATACAAAATATGAGTAATTGTATTCCGTTACAGTTACCGTTTATAAGGGTGGTATTCAGAATACAGTTACTTTGTTGAAATAAATGGATTACACGGCTCTTTTTCTGTTTCATATATTAGACTATGCTCTCTCTATTTTTGGGGGGTAATTCCACGCCGGTGGAAACCCAAACAAAACACGCATTAAGAGGCTCTAATGCCTGTGTCTCAATCTTGCGGCCCATGACACCTCTACTTGCGGCCCGCAAAATGACGTGAAGAAATATTTTTGAAAAAAAATTCTCAAAAATTATTTAATAAGAGGGCAATAGGCAGAGTGTTACAGACATAGACCTAAAGAATGTAGCCTCATGGGCAGTGTAGTCCGTGCTGCAGGGAGAATGGACTGCCATACCCGTTATGTTCCTGAGAGCGAGGGAGGGAGAAAAAAAGAGAGTGGAAAAGTACGAGTTGTCACAGAGCAGAAACAGGAGATGGAAGCATGTAAATATAATAATAACCACTTCAGTCAAAAAGAGTGCCTGACGAGCCCAGTTGTAAGTAAGCTATTAAGACTCGACTGTACAATGTGTTCGTGTTTTTCTCCGAAACAATAAGTTCAGTTGGAGCAGCCTTTCAACGCCTCTGTCTCTTGCTAGCAAAGTTGACCCAGACAACAAAGTAAAGTAAAGCTAGATTTCGGCTACGAGCCTGACAGAGAACCTAACGTATTAGACAGAGGTCCCTTTATGGTTTTACGCCTTTACGGTTCGGAGCCGCGGACCTGTTTTATATACATGTGGAATAGTTTTCTATACGAGATCGCTGCAAAAAGTGCAGCCTTACCTAATGTCCACCCTACTGTTACTCATTTTATATTAAGATTTAAAAATCTAGTTGGTATTGGTGTGGAGAGTAACCTTCAGTAAAAGTAATAAATCACACAGCAATGTCAGTGCGCCCCAGGGTGGCTGTGGCTACAATGTAGCTGCCATCACCAGTGTGTGAATGTGTGCGTGAATGGGTGGATGACTGGATATGTAAAGCGCTTTGGGGTCCTTAGGGACTAGTAAAGCGCTATATAAATACAGGCCATTTACCATAAATCACACAGCAATAGGACATTCATGTAGTTGTAAAAAAATTGATAATATATTAAGTAATCCAAAGTATTCAGAATACGTTACTCTCATTGAGTAACGTAACGGAATACATTACAAAATACATTTTGGGGCATGTATTCTGTAATCTGTAGTGGAATACATTTTAAAAGTAACCTTCCCAACACTGCTGATTGTCATAGTACCTCGATTGGTAATGATTTAGAATCCTTTGCTTATTCCCTGAATTCATTTCATTACTTCCACTACAGTGGTGTTCCATAATGGCACCTCCTGTCTCTGAAACTGTTCGTGGGAGAGTTGGGTCAGTGCTGTAGAGTTCTGCTCCAGTGCTCCCTGGTCTTCACATACGTACCTCGCTCTTTTTTGGATGATCCTTCAAACTATTTGACCTTACTGGACTCCTCTGAGGTATGGCCTTGATCTAAGCAGAAGACTTCTTCCTGTCAAAGACTATAAAGACATATCCATTTGCTGACTGTAACACTAAAGGACCCGACACGGCTCAGGAATCTCACTTTCAGGTTTATTTGCTCACATTGGTTCAGCGATTGTTACTTCTTGCAGCTACTCCTATCCGGCCCAGCTGCTACTTAAATGCAGCAGCAAATCTCCTCTTTACCACCACAGCCAGTCTGCATCTCACTTACCTCCATGGTGTCAGAATTGTGAGCTGAAGCAGAAGAGGAGCCTGCCAACACTTGTACCACTTCTGCCCCTTTGTGAGAAGGAAGCGGGTCTCCAATTGGCGGCACTCCTCGCTACTACCAGAGGCTGCTTTCAAGCCTGTGTAGGGCCTCCGCCTGACCCTGATCTTCATCTAAGCCTGCAGCCCTGCTGAGATCAACCAAAACCCAGGTCTTTGCAACCACCTCAAGGGTGAGTAAAAAAGAATTTTCTTCATGCTCACCCTGAGCCAGAAAAAAAAAAAACTCTTAACTGCCTTGTTCCATGGCCTGAACTGCTACAACTCCACCATTTAGGTCAGCCCAACCACCCAGACTGTTTACTGTTTCGTTTGGACTATATGGCTTTTTGTGTGTTTTTAGGTTTTGTTCCAAAACTTTACTCAACAAAAAAATCGTAGAGCCTTAAAGGTAAAAAGAGGAAGTTGCTGTTTCCTGCCTGCTTCCAGTCTTTAAACTAATCTCTGTAACATCAGGTAGTCGTTGATATTTCATATCAATAGGAAATTACTTATTTCTCAAAAATTTTAAATACTCAAAATATTTAATGACAAAAGCACAGAGTACTCTTGCTATGCCGTGTGGCCAGTGCCGTATCAACTCACATGGCTAAAAGTGTACTGGTAAACTTCTGAGAATATCTCCAGCAGCTCAGGCTTCCTGGTGTGACTGTAGGCCATGAGGAACGCGATGAGAGCCTCACAGTGTGGCCACCACAGCTTCATGCTCCACTCTAGCTGCTCAGACACAAAAGCAACATGGCTGATCATAAAGTGATGAATGCAAACTACTATTGAATGCAAATTGAAACAGAATTTTGTGTCTAATAAAAACATAATCATGTGTAGAGATGACAGGTTAACCTGTGTGGGGCAGTGACCATCCACATCCAGGAAGTAGAAGAGGCCACCGTGTTCTTTGTCCCAGCCATACTGATAAGGGAGCTCCACAAAGTTTCTGATGGCAGTTCTGTGTATTTCCTTGTCCCCGGACTGTGCACCGTACAGCATCAAGAACCAGCCTGCTTCCAAGGCATGGCCTGAGTCAGCACCAGTTATTAGTGGGAAGGACAAAAAAACATGGAAAATGATGAAGTGAGCAACTAAGGAGAGGACAAGAGTGTAATATCTGTTTCCACAGGGACGGACTTTGCTCATAGCCATCTGGGTCAGCAGGCTGTGGAGCATTTACCTGGATTCTGCAGTCGGCCCTGGCAACCCGGCAGTTCAGATCCATCCACTGACACGTTCTCTAAGATAGCTGTGCCAGCTCTCTGCATTAAAAGATGCAGAAGATGAGAAGGAAAAATAACTGTATTTATGAATAGAAGGTACTTGATAAAATATACAACTGTGACAGAAAAAGCAGCAGAGTGTTTGTCTGTGTCCAAACCTGGATGTGCTGTAGGATCTGCTCTACACACCAGTTTCCCAGTTCTTTGTACTTCTGAGCAACTTCCTGTCCACGGCCTTCGGTTAACTGTTGCACCAGGCACATGAGCATCATGGGAACTGACAAACTGTTGATGGGAACCTCCCCGGGAAGTTGGGGCCGGCCAAGGCCTGAAGGGTCTACCTGAACCCAGTAAATTAGCTGTTCCATCATCTGCTCAGCTTCCAGCTGAAACACATAAGAGGGGTGAGAGATAATGTTGTAGAAATGGTAACATAGCTATAACTCAAACTCAAACACTCTGCTTCTGAGGTGGGCATGTTTTTTATGCCAATTGTATGATCAGAATGAATGTCAGAAGAAAACTAAACTTAACAATCACAAAAAAATTAGTGTTTGGCAGATTATTTCTTTGTTGTAACAATGTTTATTGGCATTAAATCTTCTACTGCCGGAAAGTCTGTTTATTTCCCCTTAATTAATTCAATAAATTCCACCTTTACAGCAGCTGTATATGGTCTGGTATAAAGATCAAAGATAGCTAGTGAAACGTCTGCTTACAGTCTGCTGAATTCAATTCTGTAAGATTCTGACAAAGAGCATCAGGTCAGCTGATCACACAAAGAAACTACTGCAGCTCAAAAACAAAATTCAACTCAATTCAATTTTATTTATATAGCGCCAAATCACAACATAAGTCGCCTCAAGGTGAGTTGTGATTCTTTTTCCTACACTGAGCTACTACAATTGATTTTGAGATTCCTCTGAATCCCACTTTAAGCCCTGACTGCACTGGTTTTCCTGTTTAGATTCAATTCAGTTCAATTCAATAAAACTTTATTGATCTCAAAGGTTGACCCAGAAGGAAATTTGGGTAATCGGTGTGTGGAGTTAATGCCACCCTCTATAATGTAGGCAAAAGAACAGTTGTTTTGGAAAATTCTCTTCCACTGATTAAAACTAAATACATTTATTAGAAGTTGTATTTAGATTTGAATAACATTTGTATTGTCATGTACTAATAGTGTTTTATTATCACAACAACATGGGTTGAGTTCACTTTGCATAGTAGCTTGTAGCAGAATTGTCCTTCAAAGAGCTACTTTTTAGGTTTTTATGTTTCAGAGCCTGATCTTTTTGACTTTTTACTTGATCCTTTACTGCATTTCTTTAACACAAGAAAAGGCACCCATGAAAAAAATGCCAAATACTAGTGTAATTAAATAAAAGGGTTTTTTTTCGCATAGAATTTTTGGAAGACTTCTTTCCACTGCACTGATCAATAATAACTAGGAACAGAAATGTCAATAGGCTTAAGATAAGGCAACTAAGAGAGGTGGCAAACATATGGTATAACTAAAGAAGATTACACTAACAGTTACATATACCTGCATATCCTTGTCACCAGTTAGCCTGCTCAGTTCATCCATAGCCATGATGTAGAAACACTCACTGAATATGGTTCTCTGAACTTTGAGCGCTTTACCATCTCTCGTCAGGCAGAAGGCACATTTCCACTGACCGCTGCTACTGGACACACGAGCAAACTTTCTCAGGAATGCTCCTCCTATGATTCAGACAGAACAACAGAACATTGGTATGAACCCACAGGAAGCTGTTCACTGATAGAGAAAATATAAAAGAATCATTCATTAAGATTTCAGAACATCTATTCTCAGACTTCAAAAACAACAAGAGTGAAATTGTGCAGAAAATCAGCGATATGAGTCACGGACCAGATCAGCCATCAATGGGGCTATGTGCCACCTGAAGCTGGCAGCAGGTGGCAGCACATCACCATCGGTTAGACCAGTGGTTCCCAAACTTTTTTTGCTGGGCCCCCCCTTTGTTTTACAAGAAAGATGCTATTTTACATGTAGTTGTTTTTTTCCTGTGTAATAATATTCAACATTTCTATTAATACTTTTTTTTTTTTTTTTTTAAATGCCTCTCTGTGCAAAATGGGTTTAAAAACAAACAACTGTTGGATACCGTTTGTCCGTGATAGACAGGGGGAACAAATTACGGCAGGGTTAGCCTGATATTATTTGTATCCCACTGTAACTTTACTGTATAAAGAGCTAACATCTCCAAAATGTCAGGAGTAGTTAGTCATTACAAGAAGTGTTTGTGAACTAAAAATCAAGAATGTGGGATACTGTTTGTCCGTGATTTGAAGAGCCCGACGTTTGCTCCCAACGCAGGGGAAACAAATTCTGTCAGGGATACCTACTTTGGCACGACACCGGGCTGATTTGGCTTTCTCCTCTGCTACAATAAAACTTGCTTTCACAACAGCTTCACTTTGTGATTTTGCTCTGGTGAAAAACGTCTGCTGAAATGTCAGATTCTTCTTTAGCTCTTCTACCTTCTGTAGTTTATGCATTTAGGTTTTTCAGCTAATCCTGATGTTTTGTCTCGTAGTGCCGTCTTAAATTAAATTCCTTAATTACAGCCACATTAGCTCCACTAATAAGACACACGGGTTTACCAGCAATGTCTGTTTAACCTATATTCAGTCACCCACTGGCACTGAAAGGCTCTGCTTTCAGAATCAACTTTTCTCTCCACCATTGTGAGCGGCTAGCTGCGCAATAACAGAAGTTTGACTTGATTGACGCGGGAATGTTCCCAGTTAGCCTAGCGTTCAGCAAGGAGGCTGCAGCGCTGCATTATGGGATCTGTTGTTTGTATATTATTAGCGCCTCATATCGCCGGGCCATGCATAACAATAATAATAAATCTATATAAAATTATCTCGCGGGCCGGATATAAATGTACGCTGGGCCGGATGTGGCCCGCAGGCCTTGACTTTGACACATGTGATCTACAGCAATGACATCATAATGTTATTAGGATTGGAAATGCGTAGTTGGATGGTAACAAAGAACTGGGGGGATTGTACTACCAGAAGGCAACACTGCAGACATCGAAGATAGCTACCTTGGAATCCCACAGGCAAATGGGACCCATGAAGAAGCCGCTAGGAAAGCCACAACCACCAAATACATCCAGAGAGTAAGGTGTTCTGAGGAGTCAGCTGAACAGGAAGAACAAGATCCGGGCTATCAACAACTACGCAGTAACGGTCATCAGATACCCTGTTGGGATCATCAGCTGGCCAACGGAGGAGACAGAAGACACTGACATCAAGACAAGAAAACTCCTTTCCATGCATGGAAGGTTTTTAAGTCCAGCACCCTGAGCCTGCTATTCAGACTGTAACAACAAAGATCCAAGAGTATATCACAAAGACCCCCAACTGACCATGTGCTTAGTGAATATCTCAGACAGCTGAAATCCAAGAAAGAAGAGGAGCAAAAAGAGAAACCATCATGTAAAGACAGCCCCTGTAAGGCATGTACCACTGGCAGAAGAATTGGCTGATATCAATATACTACCAATGGTTTGACAATCATGACATCACAGGAACAAGCTCTAAGCACACGATCAGTAGAGTCACAGAGAAATTTCTGCCTGTATGTGCAACATACCTTTATTTACCAACATACCTGTAGTGCATTTATGCTCATGCTAGTGTGCTGAATCGGTTTAATTTTGTCCTTTCACAAAGTCCTAAACAGTGGCATCATCATACATCTGCTACACTACACTGTCATGATCCCGGGATCTGTGGATTTTCTTGTAGAATTTCATAAAGTGTGTTTAGCTTGTTTTATATTCTTTAATTCTAGTTTCTATTTTGACTCTTCTTGGGTTCTGTATTTTAGTGAATTAGATCTGGGTTGTAGCTCTGTTTACTCAGTTTTCTAGCCCTTTGTGATTCTCTCTGTGTCCCTTTGTATTTTGTGTTGCTTTGTGCTTTAGACTTTGTATTTACGTTTATGGATTTTTACAACTCATTAAACAGCTTGTCTCCTGAGTCAACATTCGAGTCCTTAGCCTGCAAATAGTGACAATAACAAGCCAGATGGTCTCTCACTTCATCAGGTCAGAGGATGTGTTTTCCAAAAAGAATTTCAACTGATCTGAAATGAACAGTTTTCCACTTTTCCTCAGTCCATTTCAAATAATCTTTGGCCAAGAGAAGAAGGTAGCTTCCTCTTTGTGTTATAGAGCTTTAAACTTTAATCTTTAACTTTAATCAGGAAGTGTTCCCGATCCTATGCAGTGATTCCTCTGACAGAATCATGCCTAGTTTTACTGCAGTGCCACCTGAGGGTCCAAATATCACAGACATTCAACTTGGGAACAGAGATTTCTCAACATTAGCTGACTCTTTTGTTGATAAGGAACTATAGATGATGAGATATTTTTGCCATTTCACGTTGAGGAACATTATTCTGGACTAATTTCACAATTTATCCGGTTGTTCAGTCTGACGTCACTAGCCGTGTCTGGACCTAAACTCCGCTGCAGGTCCATATATCAAACGATCACTATGGCATTACTGAGAGTTGAAAAACTGTCTAAAGTCTTTCATCTTTAATAAAATGATCAGCGTTCTGCTCTACCAGGTGAAACAATTGAGTTTAAGATCCAGGCATCCATGAAAACGGAATTTATGACATTTAACGGAGTTAGAAGTTAGCAGGGAGTTAGTTCGCTAGCTTCTATCTAAATGCAATATAGCATGTCCTGACTGCGGGGTTTTGGAAACAAATTAAAACGTACAGCTCTGCTATCACTTCCAAAATAAATGAAGACAGAAAACTAAAAAGCAGTGACGTTTGTAGGGTTACTGAAGTTGGGCTAGCTGGTATATAATGATGTGCTACGTGACCGCTAGCGACACAGCTATGTTAGCATAATATAAACAAGCTAACTTTTTTTCCCACTCGATAAAAGTTAACGTGAGTGTTCTCGGTCGTCAGGAACAAATGTAATCGCATGGCAGGATGCTGTAAAAGGACCAAACTTCATATACTGCTGCATGGGCTGGGCTGTAGTTACATCCTAAGGTTTTAAAAACTGAGCTTAAATAAATGATTAGCGGTAATAAAAGCCGAGGAAGGTCAACAGTGATCACTGAGTGTTTTAGGAGCTTTTTGAGATCAAATAGAAGAAAATACAAAACATTAAACATGTTAACAACACAAAAGCCATATTAAACGCAGACTACTTTAGGCCCGGAAGTAGGATTCGTCGCGTCATCACTGAACAACCGGATAGACAGTTTTTTCCTTTGAAATTCTCTACTGTGGCAACATCACTAACTTGTATAAAGAAATGAAAGCTTTATCCCAGAACAAGCAGCAAAAGATAAAAGAAAGGAAATCACTCAGACGGACTTACACCCTCATGGCATCATATCACCCCAAATAGAGCACTTCGCTCTCACACTGCTAGGCTACTTGTGGTTCCCAGGATATTAAAAAGTACAATGGGAGGCAGAGCCTTCAGCTTTCAGGCCCCTCATCTGTTGAAGAGGCTCCAAGCTTGGATTTGGGAGACAGATACCCTCACTACTTTTAAGATTAGGCTTAAAGCATTCCTTTTTGACAAAGCTTATAGTTAGGGCTGGATCAGGTGACCTTGAATCCTCCCTTACTTATTCTGCAATAGACTTGGGCTGCAGGGGGCTTCTCATGATGTACTGGGCATTTCTCCTTCTCGCACTCCTTTTTATTCACCATTTGTTTATACACCCCCTCTGCATTTAATTACGAGTTATTATTAATCTTTGGCTCTCTTCCACAGCATGTCTTATGTCTTGTCTTCCTCCCTTCACCCCCAACCGGTTACAGCAGAAGACTGCCCCTTCCTGAGCCCGGTTCTGCTCCTAAAAGGGAGTTTTTCTTTCACACTTCTGCCTAATTGCTTGTTCATAAGGGGTTTCTCTGTACTATTGTAGGGTCCTCACCTTACAATATTAAACATCTTGTTGTTGCGGTGATTTTGCGCTATATAAGTAAAATTGAATTGAACTGAACTGAATTGAATGTCCAAGAGACCAGTGATGAAATCACTCTGGTGCCCAAGGAGGCAGCCAGTGACAATGGAGGAGCACCTCAGGAGGTTTGGCTGGAGGTCAGCAGCACCTGAGGTGAAGAAAACCATTTGGAGGCTGTTGGCGACAGAGAGTACAGAGTACCTCTGGTGCCTTTGCTGGAGGCCAGTGACAAAGGCCATGGAAACCCTCTGGAGGCCAGTAATGAAGGAAACTCTCTAAAGGCTGGGGGAGGCGTAGGCGACAGGATACCGCTAGTTATTTGTCTGGGGGCTAGTGATGATGGAGGAGATGGATCTCCTCAGGAGGCCCAGCAAGTGACCCCCTGTGAAGACTGAGACCCTCATGCACTTAAGACTTTGAAGTGTTGGGGATCCGTGGCAGCGTAGAATGTTGAATCGTAGAATGCCTAGACTTGGGGTTCACTAAAATCTCAGGACTCTAAGAAGATGCAGGAAGCTCAGGATTCTCAGGATATGCAGGATATCATAAAGCTTAGGCTGTGCAAGGCTCACAAAGTACTTTGAAGGCTCACAAAGTACTTTGAAGGCTGGGTGAGGCTGTGCAGGACCCATAGCTGACTCTGGAGCCTAGGGCAACACAGGATGCTCAGCCAACACTGGATGCTGGGTCTGTGGAAGGCCCTCAACTGAGGCTGAAGACTGTGGCACCGCAGGCTGTGTAGTCTCTCCTGGCAACTGGGACTCCAGAAGGTCCTAGCTCAGACCACACTGCAGGCATGAAGCTGGCCAGTCCAAGTACAAAGGATGTTAGCAGCCATGAGTAGATGCTCAGTCCTTATCAGACACACGATCTTTGGTGAGGTCCTAGGTGGTGCAACAGCCTCTAAAACTCAATTTCTGATTGAGATGCTTTAATAATAATAATAATAATGGATTGCATTTATATAGCGCTATTCGAGACCCTCAAAGCACTTTACAATTCCACTATTCATTCACTCTCACATTCACACACTGGTGGAGGCAAGCTACAGTTGTAGCCACAGCTGCCCTGGGGCAGACTGACAGAAGCGAGGCAGCCATATCGCGCCATCGGCCCCTCTGGCCATCACCAGTAGGCGGTAGGTGAAGTGTCTTGCCCAAGGACACAATGACCGAGACTGTCCGAGCCAGGGCTCGAACCGGCAACCTTCGGATTACAAGACGAACTGCCAACTCTTGAGCCACGATCACCCCTTTAGCGATGTAAAACTCAGTTTCAGAGTTGGCTGGCTCAGCAGCAGTCACCTCAACCTAAGATTTTACAGAGATGAAACTCCCCGGGTGGCCCAGCAAGTGACCTAAAGGATGTGTGTAGCAAGGAAAGCGGATGGAGCTGCAGGCTCTGGCTGGTGTCAACGTCGGCAGGTACAGGCTGAGTGCCCGAAACAGGTGCCCCACTTCTTCCCGGATGAAGGAATAGGGAGTGCAGCAGTTACAGGGTCCTGATCCTCAGGCCACCACTCCACCAACAAAAGGATTAAAGAGGAGTAGTATGAAGTGCGAGCTTGGAAGCAGCTCTGGTGGGGGTAAGCCGAACAAAAGGGAAATAAGTTTGTTCAAGATGGAAAAAGTCTTTGGGCTGGGGAAAGAGTTTCTGCCTCCAAAAGCCAAGTTTATCTCCCTTAAAAGTTACAGAGCTGGTGAGTGGGTGGCCAGTGTGCAATCTCTGCACAGAAAGGGCCCAGCAAGGTGGTGAAGTCGAACTCAGGACCAGGACTAACCATCACACCATCGTGCTACCCTTTATATAGATAGCTTCTCTAAACTGATTTGAGAAGATAATAATTTGTTATTATTGGGAGCTATCATGTCAGAATGCTCCCTAACTGCCGATATTTTTCACCTTTTTAATGTGCAGTACCGGTCCATGAGTCGTTTGGTACCGGGCCGCGAGAGTAGAGGCTCAGGTGTGAAATGTATAGTTTTCAGGGTTTTTATCGGTCTGCAGCGTTATTTTGTTATCGTTTTTACCGTTAACTCGGTTTTCCTGGGTCTTTTCACGTGTGTTATGAATAAATCTTTTTTTCTGTTGTATCTATCCGCGACACCTTAAAGGCCGGTCCGTGAAAATATTGTCAGGCATAAACCGGTCCGTGGTGCCAAAAAGGTTGGGGACCGCTGGCCTAGAATGTTAAAAAAACAAACTCATAAAAGCAGAAATAAATTGATTGCTAAGATATGAGACCTTTCAAGTCAGTCAAGTCAATGATTAACATTTATCGTTTGTGATATAAATACACAGTAAATGCATATTAAAAAAGATGCAAGAAACCTTTATTATGTGCTGCTCTCGGTAACAGCGACTGGACGCTGTCATTTCTGAGAAAAACACAATGCTCATGATACAGAGCTGTATAGTCAAGCATTACATTCACACTCACCAACTGTTGCTGCTTCAAGGATTTCAGGCTTGTGGAAGCGATCCATGGTTCGGTACAAGCGACAATACATCCACACCTGTGAGACACATATATAGCAAAATCTTCACACTGAACAACCTAATGTAACAGCAGATTATTACAATCACTGTCGAGGTTCACCTGTCTACCCTGCAGCCAGACATATTTCAGCTCATCATAGATCTTCCCATCCTTTCCAATACACGTGAAGAAGCCTCTAAAATAGAAAGCAAAAGAACTCATTACAAGGATTTGGACAATATAGCAGTACAAACATATTCCAGTGTAAAGGCAGTACCCATGTACTCTGTCAAGAGAGTATTTGAGCCAGAAGTCCACTACATTGTCCAACTGTTTCCGAATGTTCTCTCGACACTTTTCAAGCGTCACCACTGACATTGTTCCTGTTCAAAAAGAACATTAAAATTAGTTTGTGAAAAAAATTTATGGATTCTTGGTTTATAGTTATATGTTTAAAGTGTAAAGGTGGTACTGAAACTGTAGAATTATGCAAATATGTCTGTATTTAAATCTGCAAAAATATTGTGACTGTAATAATATGACTGTAATTGACATTTTTTTAGAAGTTGGAATAGGTTTTAGGTGGGATAACAGAAAAGTGAAACAAGGGCAACACAAGCTTGTAAAAGTGGTGCAATTTAAAAACAAAGAGGTGGAAAATCCTAAATAAATCTGATTATTTAGTACATGACTGGGTGTAAAAAGTGTACCACTGAGAGGCTGACTTGGGACAAAAATGGGGAAGGGCTCATGACTGTTGTGAAAGACTGCATGGACCAACCGTTCAAGAAACTTGAAATAACATTTTTGAAAATAACATTAGAGGAAGTCAGTGTCTTTGAAACACACACACACACAGTCCAGATAAATCTCTGTATGTAAGAGACAAAGCTGGAAACAAATACAGAATATTCACCTATAAAAAACAAACATGATTCTCTCATGGGGTTTGCTGCTCAGTGATTTTTCAGAGAGAAAAGAAATTGTTGCAGCTTCCACATAATTAAATAAAAAGTGTAAAGAAAGTTATATCCTTTGTAAGTGAAACTGTCTGCTTTGCAACCACTGCACCAGATTCATGCTTTGGCAGGTAACTCTGTTCTCCAAATGGAATTCTTTTTGCTTGAACCAACCTGACTGAAAACCGTTTGGAGGTTGGTCGCTGCTATTAAACTAATGCCCAAACATAATCTTATCAATATACCAGCATAACATCACGGGTGGATGTAGTTCAGCTCATCTACTAATCAGAGGGTTGGTGATTTAATGCCTGGCTGCTTCAGTCTGCACATCAAATATCCTTGGAGTATGAATGTGTGTGGATGGTAGATAGTAAGCACAGAAAGAACTTGTGTGACTGAGACAAGTTGTGTGAAGTGTTTTGAGTGCGCAGAGTAGAAAAGTGCTATACAAGAACCAGTCCACTTACCATCATGCTACTTAACCAGACAAAAGAACTAACACTTACAGGTTCATTACTGCATGACTCAATCACAAGAAACTGCATTACTTTTGCAACCACTCCATTAGGAATGCCAACTGTCCATACTGAGCGTATCACCCCTGACACAAAGTTGCTTTGGGTGTACTTGATTATTGTGTATTGTCTAGATCAGATGTTGAAAACCACTGGGTGTGCTGTGAGAGATCAGCAGATGTGCAGTGGGAAATTACAGTGGAACCGCGACTTACGAATACCCCATTTAACGAAAAATTCAAGTTACGAAGGCACTGAACGGCAATATTTTTGCCCGTGTTACGGCAAAATGCCCGTGTAACGAAATCCGCTGGCTCTGATTGGCTGAGCCCACAATGCCTTCCGAATCATGTGACAACCCCCTTAGCTTTCGTACTTGCGCTTCGCTGTTCCACTTGAACGACGTATTGTTGTTGCAGATAGCAATTAGCCTATAGGAGGAGTCATGTCATATAGAGGAACAAACAGTACTCCAAGAACAGACAAAGCCCAGCAGAAACCTTGAAGAGGAGCCTCATCTGCCCCCACCCCCGAAGAGCTTCAGAAAGGAGAGAGATCAGAGGCAAGAAGAGGGGTCCCTATTTGCCTCCAACTCTCTCAACAACACCAACGACCAGGACCAGGGACCACGACCTTCCCCAGTCCCCCAAACCCCTGACACGCCATCACCCTCCTCCCCCTCCCTACACCTGAAATTCACTGAGGAGATGATGGAGCGGGTCAATGCTGGGCTCAGATCTACCCCCGTCCCAATCCCTTTTTGTCCCCCATAAACCCCCCACCAGAGCAGCCAAAGGTTCGCCATCGAGCCCCACCCTCAACAGAGCAATCGAAGTCACATTGCCCAGCCTCATCCCCCTTAGTTCCTCCTTACCACCTTCATGCCCTGTCTCCGCAGTCTGATGTGTGATGTGTGGAGGGTCCGGGCTGCGAGGATTATGGCAGTGGTGACTTTTCCCAGGAGAAGCTGGGACCCTGTTTACTAGAAGGTTTTAAAATTTCTGTACTTTTAGGTGACAGAAGGAGACATGTGGCCTGGTCAAAACACAGAGAGCTGCACCCTAAAAGATCTTTAAATATATTAAACATACCTTGTGTGCCACAGACTGCTCCCAAACACGAGGGGGGCAAATAATACCTCTAAAACACTTAAGTTGGCTTTATTAAACGTTAGATCTTTAGCTGGGAAAACATTTTTAATTAATGATTTAATCACTGAGCTCAGCCTTGATTTTATGTTTTTAACTGAAACTTGGTTGGACCAAAGTAACAGTGGAGCTGTTCTCATCGAGACGACCCCTCCTAACTACAGTTTTATCAGTAAGGCCAGGGTGAGCAGGAGAGGAGGGGGTTGCCGCCCAGGGTGAGGACAGCCAGGTCTCAACATCTGCCCCAGTCACCAGAGGAGGCAGCTGGGGGTGCCCGATTTGAGCTATGAGCGTGCTTGTTGCCAAAGGCAGCGATCTAATTGGTCAAATCTGTTTATTTGGATGCAAAACATCGGAAAAATTGAGCTTGGTTCGAAAAAATAAATGCAACGTCCATTAAATCCATGAAGAATCGGTGAGTCTGAAAAATATTTTTAAGACAATTTTTTTTACCATGATGTACATTTGTTAAGCTAGCTAAAGATAAGCATAGAGAACATAGTCCACAGGCAAAAAGTGTCTCGAAACCTCACACATGTGACATCATCATGTCAAATATCTGTAGACATTTACACTCAGAGGAAGCTTTTTGAAAGTAAAAATGATCACATTTGTAAAGTTACACATTAAAAATTGTGTGTAAAAAGGGACTTTTTTGTTGAAATCGGTGTATATTTTTGTGTAAATTAAAATTCCTTTGTCTGATGTGAATCATAACTTATTACCATACCACATACATTTGTGAGGTTTTTGAATTTAACCTCTCTCCATAGGGGCTTTAGTTTTCCCATAATAACACCACTTACTTATTATTAGATGACCAAAGGCTATTAGAGAGATAACTTTATGCCACAATAGCCAACAATAACACTGTCATCTTACATTTAAACTAGCTCATGCAAAAAAAGCAATATTAACTATACTAGCAAGGTATACTGTTTGGTTTAAAAACTATTAATTTCACCAAGGATTTCTAATTTCTTTTTCCCTGTGTTGCAAAAACAACAGAAAGTCATTTCCGTGCTGTCAGCCATGTAAAAAGGACAAACGGTGCCTTTGGTAGCCGTCTCAATGCGTTCATATTGAGAAAAGGACTAATAAAGCTGCCATTACCTTCAAGCTGAAATAGTGAAGAATAGTCTGTCCAGCTGCTCCGTTCGCTAGCTCTGTTAATCACATGATCAGATAAGGAAGTGGACAGCGGGTCACGCGGCCACTTGACTCGTCATTTTTTTTTTTAGGGTCTCTCAAAGTAACTTCCAGGGGGGGTTCGCTTGCCTTCGACTTCCTTTTGGAGTAACTGTTTGTCGGTACTTTTCAGGACATCAAAATCACGTTTCCTAATCAGACCTGCAGATTGTACAACCGCTTATTCCGCCATCTTGCCCCCCCCCCACTCCTGTACAACCGCTTATTCCGCCATCTTGCCCCCCCCCCACTCCTCCGTGAGCCGTCATTTGGTTTTGTTTTGCACACATTTACAATCTCTCATTGGGAGACAACATTGGTGCAACAACATCTTGAAATGTTGAGTAAGAAAACAAAAGAGATAGGAGAAGACTAACAGAAAAACAAAAAACAATATAAATATGTGTGAAGGCCATTCTTATGACATTTAACAATATCCTTTCCGTGAACACTTTAACATACATGCGGCTTACTTGGTACACCAAACGAAACATATTCATTAAAAGGATAGAAACTGGGTCCCATTTTCACATATCAAAGCAGCATCTTTACATGAATCCTTCAGTAATTCTAAAGATGACAAAAAAGACTTCAATTCAATCTTCAATGCACTTAGGAAAGGTCTTTTGTTTTGCCATTTACACTTATGAATGTGGTATTTGCCCATAATTATTACCATATTGTGGAGCATGGCAAGTTCCTTAGACGGATCGCCATTATTGTATAAAACCTGTGTTAGAGTCATTGGGGTCATCCCATCTATTCTTACACTCAACCAGTCAACCAAATCCTGCCAGAAGTCAGTCGTTACTGTGCAGGGGGAAAAAAAAACAAATGATCAATACTTTCTTCATTTTGTAAACAAAATCCACATGGCTCCACCTCAAACCCAAACCTTTTTTAAGCATTTCAGCTGCTGGACAATATTCATTAATTATTTTAAATTGCATTTCTTTGACTTTGGGGGGGATAGGCCATTTTAAAAAGTGTGTATATTTGTTCGTTATTTTAACCTTACTACCTTTTAATTTTGTGTTACTGTTAAAATCGTGAAATAATTCATTTTTAAATATATTGTTTATGATTTTATTATTACACTTTTTATTAGTTAAAGGAATCTGATTTACCTGTAAAGAAGATAAACTAATTTGTCCCTTAGAGTAATATAAATAGCCTTGTATCAAACTTAACAGAGGTAAGGGGATCGCCTTAAAGACCTTGTTATATTCTCTAAGGGAACACTGAATGTTAAACTTTGCATTGAAAACACCCACTGGGAGAAACTGCCCCTTTTCATCAAGTAAATCTGTTATAAAGATGATTTTTTTTTCATACCACTCTTTAATGAACAATGACTTCCTATTACTTGTAATGGTCCTGTTATTCCACAAGGTGGAGCAATGTGGCATGAAGTTATGGGCAAAAACCATCTTCCAATAAGACAAGACCTGCTTATGATAGGTCGCCGGTTCGATCCCCGGGCTCTCTGTCCTGGTCGTTGTGTCCTTGGGCAAGACACTTTACCCTCCCGCCTACTGGTGTTGGCCAGAGGGGCCGATGGCGCGATATGGCAGCCTCGCTTCTGTCAGTCTGCCCCAGGGCAGCTGTGGCTACAACCGTAGCTTGCCTCCACCAGTGTGTGAATGCGAGAGTGAATGAATAGTGGCATTGTAAAGCGCTTTGGGTGCCTTGAAAAGCGCTATATAAATGCAATCCATTATTATTATTATTATTCTGACAGTTTCACAGGCAACTTCAATATATCAAAATCACATTTCAGGAGAAAATCCAACCATCCCACCTTTTTGAAAATATTTTTAGGGATATGGAACCATATGGAGTCAGGTTTCAAGAGGAAGTCAAAGGAGCTTGCAAAGAAAAGCGTCTGGACTTCTTTAAGTTACTTGTGCAGACGCTTTTCTTTGCAAGCACCTTTGACTACGATGACCTGGATGACTGAGAACCTTCACAGACGTTTCAAGAGGAAGGCTTTTATCCAGTTAATTTTAAATACTCCAACCACTGATTGAAAATCAATTGTCTTTATACCACCTTTGGGGTAATCTTTGACGAGTTGTGATTTTTTTAATGTAATGTGTTTTATTGCGCCAAATGAATTGATAGATTATGGAGTTAATCTTTTTAAGACTTTTTGGGGTAATGTATAATGAGTAAACTCGATAAACCATCTTTGAGACACCCTCTGATTTGGATAATAGATTGCATCCAAAAATTGTGATATCTCTCATTAACCAATGATTTAGTGTTTTGGACATACTTGCAAAGTAGATATTTAATTTAAGGGAGGAAACACTACGAATATGCAAAAGCATTTGCTCAAAAAACACACGATAACCTTAAATGAATGTCATGTTTTTAATTCCGCTCTGGGCTCGTGAATCTCAACCCAGCAGCAGCGGTGACGTTTGCACGTCCTCTCCCATTAATGCGGCAGGTCAACTAACAGCGCATATTATGTTAGCGCGATCTGCCTTATTACAAAACCTGCCATTACTGTGCATTTAGGTGACCATGATGAGAGAGACAGACAGAGTCTGGCTGGCTCAGATGCTGGCAGTTGTCGCTGCAGTCTACCGGTAGCGTCTCCTTTCAGGCCAGGATAGACGAATGTCCCCGAGCAGTGACCAAGTTTGTGGTAAAAGGCTTGCACCCATTTGCCACAGCAGATGCCCCGATTTTCAGTAAGTGAATGTGTTTAATTGTAGGCAGGGACATTACTGGATATTCTTGTGTAATTGCTACAGAATAATTTATGTTACACTTTGTTATTGCTACAGAAGAATATTTATTTTATTATGTTACATTTACAATTTTTTTTCCTGGGGACCCTGTGACACCCATTGAAGAGCCGTAGGCTGGATCTCTTAAGATCTCACTGTTGGGTTTGTAAGGCCATGTTACTCCTAAATTTCTATCTTGTTCAAAGAGAAGATATAAAAAAAGCTATTCGACCTTAGTGTTCTCCTTTTTTAAAAAGAATCGATAAAGAATCGAATCGTTAAACAGAATCGAAAATGGAATCGGAATCGTGAAAATCTTATCAATACTCATCCCTACAATTTGACTCTACATAAAACTACTGATACAGTACCTTGAGTCAGAGCCTGAGGCTGGGATCAGACAGCAGATGAATGCAGCGCCCCTTAACATCCTTAGTGATGCTGAGGTGGGAGGGAAGCTCTGCTTTCACATCAGGACTACCAATATCTTCCACATCCTCACACTCAGTGGGAGGGACTTCTGCAATGGCAGCACATGTACAGTTAGACCACCAGTTTAGCAGTGAGGTTCAGATTTCTATGACTCTTAATTACAATGATCCATCTCCTCTACACTCTGAATCTAATATAACCACCACTACAACCTATAGCTTATATTCCACTGGCCCTTAGACAGACCTATTACCTCGGTCTTCAGTGTCATCATCCTCTATTCCAATGCCCTCTGCCAGTTCTTTCTGTTTGCGGTAATTCAGCAGGAATTGGCGAATGCTGCGGTCTTCCTGGTCACTGGAGCTTTGATTGGAGCTGGCAGATGTACTGGTCCTGCTACAAGTGGAAGGAAACCACCTCACTAAAGGAAAAACAAGACAACAATATGAGCATAGGTTTGGTTACAATAAAATAAGTCAGTTGATCAAAATCAGTGTGACACAGACGCTGATGTTTTTGAAAAGAGCCCATCAGTAACATTTAATTCATACATTTTTACTGTGAGGGTTTGTAAAACTTCTGTATGAATATTATTATGAATATTAATTCTACAACAGAAAACGACTCAGCAATTAAACCATCACGATGTATTAAATGTTTCCAAAGACACTGATAATTTCATAATGAGCAAATTATACATCCTGAAGTGTACTCCCTGATAGAAACTTTGAAAGGCACTGCAGAAAACAAAGTTAAGCAACATAAAAAATGTGGCAGAGCATGCAATGAGTCACATTTTCTTCCTTGTCCTCTTTGACTCCCAGTATACGTGAGACTCAAGCTGACATCACTGTTGAAATCTTACCCAGTGCCTTCATGAGCGCGTGCAGAAAAGAGCAGCTGTGTGCTCGTAGCTGACATCCAGATCCTGAACGATGTCCCCGACCAGCAGGCTGCAGTCAGAGTGAGTCAACAGAACTGTCAACACAGGTGGAGCCTGGCCAACAAGACAGTATTATGATGAAATACAGTACAAGCTCAGGGCAGCACAGGCTTAAGCAGATCAAGGAGGAAATCGGGTAAACCCTCCAACAGTTATTTCTGTGTCCATTTTGGGTTAAAAACAAAAACACGTCATAACTACCTGTGGATGCTGGCTGAGTCTCTGAAGGTTGAGTGATATGTCATTAAGCAGGTAGTCAGAGTTCTCATTGATCAGTTCCTTGAGGGAAGCGTATCCACAGACCTTACTGATGTCCCACATGGAGCTCAGCGCCGCCTGGCTAACCAGCAGCATCTCCTCACCAGCTTTCTCCAGCACAGGATACAGCGAGGTCGTCAACACGGGACGGAAATCGCGGCCCGGAGCCTGAGCACAGCAGGCGAAGGCTTCGAGTTGGATGCACAGCTGACAGATGTTGCTGTTGAGCTGGTGGATCGTGGATGCAGATGTTGATGATGAAGGAATCACTTGGAGAGAGCCGGCATCACTGTTGCATATGGAGAGGAGTCTGGATGGACTGAGCAGCTACGCAAAGAGACAAAACACATGTTAATGCACTGCTTTTTAGCCACTTTTACACATGCACTGCAGCTCTGAAGTTTTCAAGATATTATCCATGCACGTGAGAACGCAAATGTCTGACACAGTTACATCAGACATTAAACAGCCTTTAGCCTTCCTGCTCCCGAAAGCCTGTATTATATCTGACTGTGCTCATGTGGGGACAGCACAGATCAGCCTTTCTCAAAGTCAAGAGTGGGGCCAATTTAGGATCTTCACTCAAATTTAAAATACAAGGGAAACTGATGTATTTCCTTACATAAACAAAAACAACACATGCTGTTATAAAATGCTCATCCTACGCACTCATATGCAAAGTGTTACAATCAGTGTGTGATCCACCTGCCACTAAGAGATATTATTTCTCTTTGGTAGATGGAAAAAATGGAATCAAACTCACTGTGAGTAGCTACAACAGCACATTTGTTATAATATGATGAATCAAGCATTTAGATATTAAATAGTATTGAGAGAGACAGGATCAAATACAGTGGGGCAAAAAAGTATTTAGTCAGCCACCAATTGTGCAAGTTCTCCCACTTAAAAAGATGAGAGAGGCCTGTAATTTTCATGATAGGTTTACCTCTAACTTGTCTGAGTTTTAAAGAATTGATTTGCAAATTATGGTGGAAAATAAGTATTTGTGAGTGTAAACTTCTTTATACTCCTTTTCGACTATGTAAACTGTGTGATATACTAAGATATTTGTGGCAACTCGATGTGCTTTGTCCACTTTTATTATCGTATTGCTCTGTTAACCAAAGAGAATACCTCAGTTCATTGTATGTTTGACTATAATTTACAAAGAAACTAAAACATGATTTCACATCGTTTCTACAATAACTGTCATCTGAGCCCACAAACTCAACAGGACAGTGCTTACTCAAGTCATGGCTCAAGTGACTTCACTGGCAGAGAGGTGGGCACTCCAGTGGTTTTAAGGCCGGATCCACTTGCACGCACCTTGCTGGCATCATGGGTGGGCAGCACCTTCACCTTGTAAGGGTGGACAAAAGGGAAGAGAAGAACAACAGTCTCACAAATGAAAGGAGCCTCATTTACAGAACCGAGTAAACCACACAAAGAGTTTTCCATTTTTAAAGCTGGCCAGAGTGCAACACTGTAACATTTAACACCTAGAAGGTTCAGATGGTTGCAGTACTTTGCTAATTTGGATCAAAAGTTTGGGGGAAATTTTTTAATTAAATCAAGTGATTGTAATGCTGTTGCTTCCCTTGTGTAGTTAACCATCTATCATTTTAGATGTTTCATTAGCAGCCTGATGAAATTAGCTGTGTCGTTAGCCGACTTCAGCCATCCAAACAGATGACCATCTAAGGTGAATTATGCAGATCACTAGCACAGTACACAGATTACCACTTCTTATTCCAGCCAGACTTGTTGTTACTTCATTCTAATCATGCAGTAACAAAAAAGATTTATTCCTACTGGCTTTTTAAAATCTGGTTCTTCTATTCTAGAAAAACAAAAACATGTTATCACAGGGTTTTGTTTTTGTCAATGACATTTGTGTTGGCTGTGTCAGTTGCAGGCAAACATTTATCATAATGGTTAGATATTAGGAAATAGCTTAAAATTAGTGCATATTTAACTTGTTACACTGCCTTAATGTTGCCTGCATGGGATCTCCTCATGAGCATATGACTGTACCCTGGATGATGATATGTGAGGAGCTTGAACTTGATTCGCTAACAGAAACTAATTTAGCTAGCTTAGCGCACATGTCTTGTGGCAAGATATATGCACCTAAATGCTTTAAGTCATTGGCTCTTCTGCCAAATTCCCACCAACCTGCAACTTTGTGAGCTGACTGTTTCGGGATTTTTGTGTTTTAGACAACAAAAATAAAAGAAAAAGATCTACAGATTCAGGTTTTTCCTTACTTGTGGTAGTGGTGTAGAATGACGTCACTGACACTGGTTTAATATGAAAACAAACTTTCTCAAACAAAAAAAAAAGAAGAAGAAGAGAGTTGGCGTGTCATCTTTAACGAGCACCATACATGTTTTGCCTCACATTAAAATTATTATTTTTCCTTTTCAAAAATCATTTGTATTCAGAGAAGTCAAATACACCACATTTGCCGGCAGGTGGCGGCAAATGTGGCGGCCCCTGGCAGGTTGAAGCACAGATAGTCGATGGTTCGAGTCTCACTCAATCAAAATCATCTCAGTAGCTTCGGTCTGCTAGGGGGATTCCTGGTCTGCGCAGGGAATCCCGATGGGTTTTTTTTTCGTTTGTTTTGGGGTGTTGGGGCCTTTATTTATAAAGCTGGGACTATCTCCGTTGTCATGGCTACCAAGAACAACGCCAGCTTGGGGGAGAGCGGAGAGCACACACTCATTCATCCTTTCTCCACTTTCTTTTCACAGCTGCTGCTGCTGCTGTGGGAAACGCTGGGACTTGTGTGGCTATGCAGTTTTTGCGTTGTTGGGAGCTTTTAAGGATCAGCCTTGAATTTTACACATTTGATAAGTGAAGACTGGATGTTTAGTCTGGACAGAATCTGCAGCCTGCATCTCCAAATCAGAAATGGCTTTAGATCTGACACTAGCAGACAGGCATGCATGTCTCAGGGTGATTACACACTAACACATTGTGATTAATCACACACATTTGTATACATTTTATTCACAAGATTAAAAAAAAACACTATACAAAATGTGTTTTTGTGACAGGCTGCTAGTAACAAAGTGCTTAAAGATTTAAAATTGGTTCTTTCCCAAGTTTTCTGTTATGTGCACACACATTCCTTGACTTAGGTGCTTTTTAATTCTCCAATAATGGCCAAAGTGTTTACACAAACAAACAAACAAAAAACATTACTCAGAAAATGGTCAGGTACAAGAACTGGACTAAAAAGGAGTGGAAAAACCAGATAATGTCCAAAGAAATACTTCAGCGTGTGGCTCACGACTTTTGCACAGTACTATAAATGTTATTAATAATGAAAGATGTCAAAATGTAGCTTTCTCATTTTTAAAAAATTCCCATACATATTATTCTTTTCTTCTATTGAAGGTGCCTCCTCCTTCTGACCTTAGGGTAACACATTTCTCAGACAGTGACATCACGGTGCGCTGGGAAGCTGCAGCTGATGATGATGTTTCTTACCTCACTAAGTGGAGGCGACCTGAGACAGGTGGGGAAGAACTATTGGATTGTTGGAGTACATATTATGAAGTAAAAAATATAATATCTCAATAAACTGTTGTCTTGTGTCTTAAGGAGCATCAGATATCACTGTCTGCACTCTATGGAGATGGAGCTCAGAGTGAAGCTGTGGCCATACGCTACAGCACCTGTGAGTCACACATTTTCTGATCCTGAACGTTTCTCAAACTCAGGAGGGGAGAGCCTGAAACCATTTACCTAAGTCACATTAGCACTAGTGTTCAGCCTAAAAAATACACAAGTTAAAAGTCATGCATTTGAGTCATGCATCCATATTATTTGTTTATTTATTAAATTTTTTTCGAGACACTGTTAGTTGTTAGAAGTCAGTGTTTTAATGATAGGACATATATGACAGTAATGAGACAACCTAAGATATCCAAGATTACCACAAAAACACAAATAGAATCACAGAAAGCTTGTTTCTCTCCCGTTAGTCTTTAGGCCCAGTTACCTTTTACTTTTCTGTGGTCAGCAGCCTTTCATGTCATATTTTGTCTCTATGTACAATATAGCATTACTAATACAATAACCTGTACGTAAATGAACTTCATTCTGTAATTGATGGCAGTTCTCAAAGTACTAGTCACTTAAAGGTTAAATTTCACATCTAAATTCTCATCTTTGAATAACTAGAACTCTGAGCTATGAAATAAATGTAGTGAGGTTAAAGTATCAAATCAAAGTATCAAATTCTCTGTTATACTTTACATTTATTGTCTAAAAAAAAACACTTTGCTCTGCTGCCAAAATAATTTCCTCCTATAAAGGAACAAAGTGAGGGTTAAGTGTCGTTAGCTGTGGTAGCTGCAGGGTCTGGTGGAGGCCCGACCAGCCTCACGGTTTCTGATGAGACTGCCGTCAGCATGGTGATCAGTTGGGTACCTCCCAATGCCCATGTCTCCCAGTATCATGTGTCCTACACAGCATTGACTGGAGCGGATAGCCAGGATCACACTGTGAGTGGGTCGTAGTCATTACATCTTCACCTCTTCTGGCCTTCAGCCGGCTGTCATGTGTCAGAATTCCAGAAATTCCATAAGTCCCAAAACTTTAAATGAGTTCTGACTGTGTTGGGATGATAGTGTTGTTTGTTGTCTGCAGGTGCTGGTCCCTGGTGGAGAGAAGCAGGTGATGCTGGAGTCACTGCAGCCAGATGCACGTTACAGCATCTTGGCCACCGCTGAGGACCACAACAGAGAAGGAGGCAGCAGTTCAGCTCAGGGCAAAACTGATGAGTCAAACAAGGGAAAGATGCCAAGACAGCTCAAGTGCAACTTCCAGTTCAGACCGACAGGCTTACATGCAAAAAGTGCAAATGTCCCATTACTTTACCCTTACAGGAGGATATGCATACTTGAAGGTTTCCACATATAGAAACATCAAGGTTTTTGGGCAGTATTGTTTCTACAGCACTACACGTACAGTCATTTTAGTCCAGAGACACAGATTCCTTTCTCTGCATAATGATGGGCCCTCTGAACAAGGAGACAGCAGAAAGTGGCAGTTAAAGGGTTAAGTCTGCAGGGCCCACACACACTCATGTGAACCTACAGTCTCCCCCTCCTCTGGTCTCTGTCATCCTCCTGCTACTGCAAAAACAAACAAACAACAAACAAACACATACATCCACCCTTTTTTTACTGTTTGGGGTGGATTAGGCATTAGAAGTGACTGATCCTAAAATGGTTACTGTCCTTAATCTCAATTTCAAGTCAGTCACACTTAGAGACTAAAGAGGTTAAAAAAAAAAACACAGGGAAACATGGGAAATAATGTTTTGTCAGGCAATGACTTGTTGGCACAGGAAGAGTGGTCCTTGGTAGCCATGACAACAAGGAGGTCTGTTTGTTGCTGGCAGGTAAAAGAAAACAAACAAACAGTGGCTGCAGACCTCTACATTGGAGAGACCAAACAGCTACTTCACAAGCGCATGGCACAACACAGAAGAGCCACCTCCACAGGACAAGACTCAGCAGTCCATCTGCATCTTAAGGATAAAGGACACTCTTTTGAGGATGCCAGTGTTCACATTTTCAACAGAGAGGACAGATGGTTTGAAAGAGGAGTGAAAGAAGCCATTTATGTCCACTGTGAGCGACCATCTTTGAACAGAGGCGGGGGTTTACGACACCAACTGTCTGCCATCTATAATCCAGTTTTGAGTTCCCTCCCCAGACGCCTTAACGCCCTCTCACATCCTGGGCCATCTGACCTCAGGAATTCGCATGATAAGGTGGGGCCAGGTTTCACAATGAACACACCCGAAACTCTGGCTGATTGGGACCCACACCCAGTTTCACACCTTGGCTCAGGCGATTAGAGGATCATCAGGGGGTCCTTTTGTCCCTCTCTGGGGGGTTACTCCCACTAGGTTTATATCTGGGACTCTCCACCATTTGACCTTAGAACTGAAGAAGCCTCTCGGATGAGAGGTGAAACGTCTTCAAGCAACTTAAAGAAGTCCAGACGCTTTTCTTTCCAAGCTCCTTTGACTACGATGACCTGGATGACTGAGAACCTTCACAGACATAGATAGAACTTTATTAATCCCTCGGGTGGTTCCTCCAGGAAATTCAGTTTCCAGTATCAGAACACTGACAGAAGTTGCATATTACAGAGTTAGAATATCAGGACGGGACCAGGTTGGTGGGGGTGAAACAGCAGATCCAGTCATGCAGTGATAATTCATATTTAATGCAGCAGATTTTGTTAGAAATGTGTAAACAATTGTATTCTAATCACATTGGCTAATTTTATATGCATATATAAATAAAAGGTATTTTTATTATGTCAACAGTCCTCCAACAGCATCCAGGAAGTACTATCCTATTCCCATGCCTCTGTCCAAACCAGGCGAGTGTTTCCATGTCACTTCAATGTGTTCTTTGCCATCAATAATTTTATGCTGATTTTTTGTTACATAAGCATGTCTCATGTGTCCTTCCACTTTTTTTCCATTGTCATTTCTCGCCTCCTTTGGATTGTTTTTTGTTGTCTCTTATTCAGTCATTCCCTCACAATTTATATAATCCTCTTACCCAACTCTGTCCTCCTTCCTCTTCTTTTCCCCTTCAATCTCTCTCATCGTTCATCAATATCGCACATCCAGACTATACCCGTAAGATAGAGTTGATCCGCTACCTTGTGAGCGGCTATGTGAACGGCAAAGTGCTGGCCACAGCAGAGCACGCCAACTCCATGGCGTCCTCTGCTGTGGCCAGTCTGGAGGACGAGGCTGACCAGCTCTCTCACTTCCCCTTCCTCCCAGTGGCCAGTGACCCTGTGCTAACTGTCTCCAAGCATCATGGTTGGTACAGTGGACTCTGTTGTAGCTAATGAGCCAGACATTTGATGCTGGTGCTGTAGTGATTAGAGTCGTGCTGTGCTCTTATAGTGCTCTGTGGCTGCAGGCCGTAGTACAACAAAGCTCTGCTGTGGTTATGAGTGCTGCACCTTGCTGACATATCATTCACACCAAAAGAAGACGTGAATAGAGCAGTTTTCAAGTGTAATAACATTCCTTTCGATCATATTGAGTACAGACGAATGCAACTGTGAGCTTTAGCAATTAGCCCGTTTCAACAGGACCGTGATCCCGATGTGTGAGACAGCAGGGTGCTGCCACTGGTGTTGTAATCTGTGATTTAGTTCCTCCTAACATTTCAGTTTGCTTCCAGTATCTATCCTCTGTGATTACTGGCTCTATAAACAGATTTAATAGAAGTGTGTGAGCTATTGGCTCAGTATAAAGGGTCAGTAGTGTTTTCACGTCACCTATCCATCCTCCATTTAGTCACCCAAAGCATGTAGTAAATACTCCTCACTTTTATTCATCTTCTCTTAAATCCACACAAATTCCAGCTTGATAACATTGAGCTTCTGTGTGTGTGTGTGTGTGTGTGTGTGTGTGTGTGTGTGTGTGTGTGTGTGTGTGTGTGTGTGTGTGTGTGTGTGTGTGTGTGATAAAGTCACATGTTCATATATTGGGAGTATTCCTGTCAGCCCTCCTGTCAGATAAAAAAATGACGGTTTTGTGGAGATCAATTGTTCATCTCTGTAAAATGTCAAAATTATCAGAGTAATAATTAAGATTTGTCAGTGTGAACAAATAAAGGCCTGTCTGTCCAACAAACTTCCTGCTATTATTGCCCAACTGTGATGCACTGAGGATATTTCACTTTCAGAATTTTGCCGAACCACTTGATATGCTCCAACACTGGCAACTGTTACTTCAAAAATGTTCTGAATCCTTACTTCAAGGTTAATTATTGCTAAAAATGAAAATATTCAATTTATTTTATCTGAAGCTGTTGAAGCTCAGTCTAAATGGAGCTTATGTGTAAGTTCAAAAAGGAGGATGTGCAATCAGACACCTGTCTATGACACTGGTGTTTGGCAGCCAGTCTATTCTTTTCATCTCCTCATGCTCAATAATGACCTCTCCTTTTGAAATATAGTTGATAATTCATTTAAAATATATATAAATTTATTTTTTAAAATATTGTACTTGAGTCATGTTAAAGGGCTGTGATGTTTCAGCTAACCTTCAGTTTTTCCCTCTTTAATATTTAAATTGTGCATGCCACATTGAATCTTAATAGCAAATATCCTTGATTTGTTACGGCAGAGTTTTGTGTATGGCAGATTGCTTAGCAATTGCCTAACGCACAAAAACTGCCTGTTTCTAACCCATCCTCATAGGGTACAAGTAACTGCCAGTGAAACTAGAGTTTTATGAACCTCACAGGAATATTGTAATTAGGTAAACAAGAAAATTCAGGTTTCCGGATGCTTGTCTAACCATGTAAATATGAAATATGAAAACTCAATAACAACTTTAAATTTGATAAAATTCATAAAGGTATTGAATCATATGTCTGAGTTTCCCGTTTTTACAGTCAAGTGTTGTAATGAAAACAAAAACACAAAAAGTTCCACAGGAGGGCGCTCTGTAATAAAGTGTTTTCAAGGCTGCTGTTGTACAAAGAATCATTTTTGGGATATATTAAACAGCCACACTGTGCCATGATATAACGTCACCTTGGACTTTACAGGCCTAATTCATGCAGTTTGCTTTGTAGTGAAACTTACTCCTGCATTGTTTTCCCTTTTCCTTTTTCTCTCCCAGTATGTCCAGTCTGGCTCCAATTCCAGAGTCAGCTTTTCTCACTAGTTTTTCAGTCTGCCTGCACCCATGTTTCTGTTGTTACTAACTTTTTTGGTGTGTTTTAGTGATTTAGTGCTTTTTGACTGGTGCTTTAGTTTATTGGCAACTCCTGGGTTTTGTTCTCTTTCTTTAAACAGTGGTTTCAACAGTGCTTTTGTTGGGCTGGAGACATTTTCCATGATGACTGTTGCCATAGAGGGATTTATATTTCCACTCCCAAGCCCTCACCATTGCAGCAGCACAGCCACCATGAAAACACCTCTTTATCTCAGCTGGAGTAGGATGGTGTCTTCCAGATTTGCTCTGTTTCAATGAGAAAAGTACCCAGAGCTCTTGAGCAAACTCTTCTCCACAGAGACGTATCCATCGCTAAAACTAAAGTTTGAGTAAAACTCAGAGCTGCCAGACTTGCTGCTGCTGTTGAAGTGCATGTTCTAGAATTTAGGTGAAAGAGCCAGCAAACTGAAATCTTGCATATTTGTATATTCTGGCACACACACACACAAACACATACACACAGACCTTTTCCCCTTTTGATCACGTGTGCAACACTGAAGCCAGCACAGAGAAAAAAGTGGACACAACGACGGGCTATGTGGTGGTTAACATCGTGAGGACACCATGTGTCTATTGAGCATAACAATAATTCTTTTCAGGTTCAGGTGAAATGATTCACTGGCGTATTACCAATTGATCTCCATGATCTTCATAATCTAACTGGACACAACAGTATGGTCGTCCTTTTGTTATAATCAGCAGTGACGTCTTCTCCATGCTGCCTGTCAGGTACATTTAGACAGCAGTAGTTAATGGATGAATCACAGCTATTATTTCCTGCAATCACCTCTCTCTCTCAATGATCTATTTTTATTTCACAGGAACTTAGAAGTGATATATGTAATTAGTTTCTGTTCATGAATCCATTTCATCAATCACATTATATCATTTCTAGTTTCTTTTTCATTTTGTGTCTTAGCTTTTCAGCTCCAACATTTTGTTGGTACATCTTTATCAACCACTTCTACTCCAAACTCTGTTTTACAAGGTGCATTGGGAAGATTGGGGAAGGAGATTTGACTAAGCGGTCCAGTGTTAGTTATACAAATTAAAGAATGGGCTGTTGTCAGTGCTTGTTGCGCTGGTGTGCAGCTGCCCTTCAAGCCAGTCCATAAGCCTGTATAATTATACTGACAAAAAAAAATTATATTGGCCCATCGACCCACTGGGCAAATACTCGGTATGCCAGATTACCAGTCCTGTGTAAGACTCAAGCAGTCAAGGTTATTATCATTAACGAAAACTAACGAAATAACGAAAACTAGAAGTGAAAAAATATTTTCGTTAACGGAAATAAAAATAAAAACAAAAAAAGGAAAACTAACTAAAACTGTAATGAGTGTTCACAAAACTAACTAAAATTAACTGAATTTATAGCAAAAATGTGTTTAGTTTTCATTGATTTGTGTGTGTCATACAATAGTCAAGGGTGAAAATGAAGTTTAGTTTACAGATTTTTTTCTTGCTGTCTAATTATGCCAGCAGGTGGCAAATATTTTAGTCGAGTCGTCTATGTTGCTGCTCCGTCCACGCGCAGAATCATGTCAGGAAAAGTCGGGAGAAAGCGCCAAAGTCCAATTTGGGATTACTTTGAATATGTCTGTGTTTTGGATAAAGCAAGTGTCTTGTAGTGGAAAGAGACAAATTATGAGGGACATTTCTAAAGGGGGAAAAAATCCCACAAACCTTAAAGTGCACTTGAAAAGCTCACACAAGAAGGTTACCTTGAGAAGGTAAGGGAGCACACTCAACCCTCATCCCCAGAAAACAGAAGCTAACCTCAGGCAAGGCAGCGTGATGCATCCCGAGACAACAGGACGGGGATATCTACATAACTGTGTGAGTCAATTGCCTTCAAAGTTTTTATTTATTTATTTATTTAAAGAACCCATAGGTGGGAATGTGAGTTGTCTGCCTCTGCGTGTTAGCCCTGCGACAGACAGGCGACCTGTGCAGGGTGCAGGGTATGGTAGCTGGAATAGCAACATACCCAAGGATAAGCAGAAGAGAATGACTGATATGATGAAACTGGGATTTTGTTAGACTTAATTATTGCAAACACAACTAAAACTATAACTGAAACTAATCAAAACTAAACTGAAACTAAGGATTTTCAAAAAATAAAAACTAAACTAGCAAACAATTGGTAAATACTAATTAAAACTGATATAAAATTGAAAATCTGAAGTCAAAACTAAATAAAAATAAAAACTAATGAAAATTGCAAAACTATTAAAACCCTGGAAGCAGTGAATAAGAATTTCAAGAAATAACCATTTTCTGTTGTTTAAATTGTAGAGGGTGACTTTGATGCCACACCTGAACAGAAAAATGCGAACAGTCAAGATCTCTGATGTTGTTCCTGGGATCTGCTGGAGCCACTCGCCTAACTTGGGAGTCATTGCACCTAGTGCTCTGATTACCACTGGGACCATGGCTACCTTCACCTTCCACATCATCTCCAATTCTTCTCTGAGCCCTCGGTACTTCTCCACTTTCTTGAGTTCTTTCTTCCTGATGTTGCTGTCATTGGGAACCGCTACATCTATCACTACAGCCATGTTCTTCTGCTTGTCCACCACTATGTCTGGTTGGTTAGTCACCAACATTTTGTCTGTCTGTATCTGGAAGTCCCACAGGATCTTAGCTCAGTCATTCTCCACCACCCTAGGGGGCATCTCCCATTTTGACCTTGGGACTTCCAGGACATACTCGGCACAGATGTTTCTGTATACCATCTTTCTTTCTTGGGTTTCTGCTGCCTGAGGTATTCACTGAGCACGCGGTCGGTTGGGGCCATCTTGCTGATGTATTCATGGATGTTCGCTGCCTCATCCTGGACTGTGGTACTGACGCTCTCCAGTTCTTCTATTTGGCGTACAGCCTCAGTGTCACGGTCTGGCTAGGGCAGACCGTATGTTGCAGGGAAGGACTCAAGCGCAGACCGAAATGAGGTATGGATAACAAAACAAGCCGTTTATTAAGGCAAGAAACGAGGGTACAAAATAATAGGGAATCGATGAAAACTAAACAATGACCTAAACTGGGTGAACTAAAACGAAACATACAAAACTCTAAACATAACGAACTGACAGGGATACCTGGAGCCGAGACATGGATGAGCAGTACAACAGACGAATACAACGGACCAGTACAACGGACGACCTGACAAAGAATGAATGAGAACACACAGACTAAATGGACACAGGAGGATAATGAGGGAAGTGGCAACACCTGGGGAAACAGCTGGCACACATGAACATAATGACGTCACAGTGGGAGAGTAAAACTGAACACGATGAACACAGAAACGCCAGACCTCTTCACAATAAAACAGGAAACAGTGAGATATAGACATGACAACCTGAACTTGACAACATAAGCCACAGACATGAAATACATGAAAAGCAGGGGAGACTTAACATGGTGGAAACACGAGGGGAAAATAACTAGAAACACCTAGGCATGAAAACGATGAACTTAGGAAACCTGAAGGCTACATAAACTAAACACAAAACGCTGGGTCAGCAGACCCAGGATCATGACAGAGCCCCCCCTTCAAGGGCGGATTCCAGACGCCCAAAACCCCAAAAACCAAGGCAACCCACCAAGGGCGGGCGGCGGGGGCCCAGGACGGGGGGCCAGAAACAAGGCCACAAAACAAAACGTCCAACAAGAGCACAGGAAACAGTTCGCAACTCCTCAGGGGCCGACCCGGAGGGTGACGGTCCAGAAGTCCATAGTTGACTCGAGCAGGGGGCCGGCCCGGCGGCAGACGGCACAGGAGAACACAGTCAAATAGTTCTGGGGACCGGCCGTGCGGGTGGCAACGGCGGCGACACAGGCGACGGCGATCCGGGGGCCGACCATGCGGAAGGCAGCGGCGGCGACGAAGGAGACCACGGAGCAGTTCAGGGGGCCGACCCCGACGGCGATGACATCCAGCTGGTGGCCCCGAAAATGGCCGGCGATATCGAGGTGCAGAACGAGGCTTGGGCGGCGGCACAACAGCCGCAGGACCAGGCGTAGCAGAAGCAGAGGCCGGACCAGGCGTAGCAGAAGCAGAGGCCGGACCAGACGAGGACGAAGACTCGGATGAAGCCGGACCAGGCGAGGACGAAGACTCGGATGAAGCCGGACCAGGCGAAGCACAGGCTGAAGCTGAACCAGGCGAAGCACAGGCTGAAGCTGGACCAGGCGAGGATGAAGACTCTGATGAAGCTGGACCAGGCGAGGAAGAAGACTCTGATGAAGCTGGACCAGGCGAGGAAGAAGACTCTGATGAAGCTTGACCAGGCGAAGCACAGGCTGAAGCTGGACCAGGCGAGGACGAAGACTCTGATGAAGCTGGACCAGGCGAGGAAGAAGACTCTGATGAAGCTGGACCAGACGAGGATGAAGACTCTGATGAAGCTGGACCAGACGAGGATGAAGACTCTGATGAAGCCGGACCAGGCGAAGCACAGGCTGAAGCTGGACCAGGCGAGGACGAGGCGGCCGCAGGTGGCGGCTGGACAGGCTCCTCGGGCCCTCCAGCTGACGCGGCGGGAGGCTGAATGGACCCCTCGGACCCTCCAGCGGAGACGGGAGGCTGAACGGACCCCTCGGACCCTCCAGCGGAGACGGGAGGCTGAACAGGCCCCTCGGACCCTCCAGCGGAGACAGGCGGCTGAACGGGCCCCTCGGACCCTCCAGCGGAGACAGGAGGCTGGTGTGGTTCTCCTGAACCCCCAGCTGACGTGGCATGAGGCTGGACGGGCTCCTCGGGCCCTCCAGCTGACGTGGCATGAGGCTGGACGGGCTCCTCGGGCCCTCCAGCTGTCGAGGCATGACCAGCAGGTGTAGAGACCACCGGCTGGACAGAAGGCTGAGCAGGTGATGGAGCAAATGACTGAGCTGCACAGTGGGTTAAGGGCTGGGCTAACGGAAGCACAGGAATGTAAGCTACGGACCGGGCTGCTAACAGAGCTAACGACTGAGCTAATGACTGAAAGGCATGCAGTAGCGATGGCGGTGTGGATTGCAGACCGAATTCTCCTGAGCCCTCAGTAGAGACAGGAACGGGTGCAGGAGCATGCCGGACACTAGCCACTCCCACCCGAGGAGTAGGTATGGGTGCGGAGACGGGCTGTATCCTGGCTGCCCTCACCATGGGGACCGGAACAGGTACCGGCAACGGCTGGGCAACTGCCCTTCCCACCCGAGGAGCAGTTACAGGTGCAGAAAGGGTCAGAGCCTCAGCCGGCCTGGAAACCAGAGCGGGAGCCAACCGGGCCTCAGTCTCCCCCACCCGAGGAACAGACACGGGTGCAGAGGTACGCTGGGCCCAAGTTGCCCCGGAAGGAGAAACACGAGCAGGAACGGGAGTAGGCTCAGAAAAAACAGTCGCAGAAACGGCAGGCTCAGGGTCAATATATACGGGGTCGACAAAAACGGATCTATCAAAAATGAACCCGCCGTCCACTTCATGCTTAGCAGTCTTAGCGTTTGCAGTCCTAGGTTTAACAGCTTTCAAAATCCGTGGGTTAGTGGTGGCAAAGCGGGTTGACTCGGGGATAACTGAAACGGACCTGACGGAACCTGAACAGACGGAAGCGGAACCGAGTGTGTTTGTCCTGGTAGCGTGATTAACAGTCTTTCCCTTAACCGTATGTGCAGGCTTAGGCGAGCGGGAATTGTCCTTCATCCCTCCCTGTGTAGAGGGAGTAAAACAAAATGGATCCTCCCAGTCCACATCGTCATCCATAAGGGAAATACCCCATGGATCGGAAGTGAGCCGATTGTTGTTAGCATCAGACGGGACGTGAGGGTAATAGTCATCGTTACTCACCACCGTGAGCTCGGCATTGTCCAGTTTATGGCGACGGGCGCGCCGCTTCCTTCGAGCGGAGGAAGCCGGTGGAGCGAGCGACAACACGGCGACAACGAGGCTGGAGCGCGAGCGCCTGTAGCCACGCGAAAAACTCCCACTTGAAGCGGACGAGGCTTGGAAACAGGCGGGGACTTACGGCAGCTCTTGGGACCTCCGAGAGCCAGCCGAGTCCCGTGGAAAATCCGCTCATAGTCGGGGGCGCGCCACGGCTTCCAGTGGAGCTCCTCCTCCAGCTGGGCAAAGGCTGCCTCCCGACGCTCGTAAAGCTCGCAGTCTGCTGAGTCCATAGTGGTCAGGTCGTACTGTCACGGTCTGGCTAGAGCAGACCGTATGTTGCAGGGAAGGACTCAAGCGCAGACCGAAATGAGGTATGGATAACAAAACAAGCCGTTTATTAAGGCAAGAAACGAGGGTACAAAATAATAGGGAATCGATGAAAACTAAACAATGACCTAAACTGGGTGAACTAAAACGAAACATACAAAACTCTAAACATAACGAACTGACAGGGATACCTGGAGCCGAGACATGGATGAGCAGTACAACAGACGAATACAACGGACCAGTACAACGGACGACCTGACAAAGAATGAATGAGAACACACAGACTAAATGGACACAGGAGGATAATGAGGGAAGTGGCAACACCTGGGGAAACAGCTGGCACACATGAACATAATGACGTCACAGTGGGAGAGTAAAACTGAACACGATGAACACAGAAACGCCAGACCTCTTCACAATAAAACAGGAAACAGTGAGATATAGACATGACAACCTGAACTTGACAACATAAGCCACAGACATAAAATACATGAAAAGCAGGGGAGACTTAACATGGTGGAAACACGAGGGGAAAATAACTAGAAACACCTAGGCATGAAAACAATGAACTTAGGAAACCTGAAGGCTACATAAACTAAACACAAAATGCTGGGTCAACAGACCCAGGATCATGACACTCAGGGTACTGGACTTGGGGTGAAACCCTCCATGCATGGTCAGGAGCTTCCTTGTCTTGGTGTCAGTGGCTTCTATCTCCTCCTTTGGCCCGCTTATTATCCCAGCAGGGTACCTGATCACGGACAGGGCGTACGTGTTGATAGCCCAGATCTTGTCCTTACCATTTAGCTGACTCCTCAGGACTTGCCTGACCCTCTGCAGGTACTTGGTGGTTGCAGGTTTTCTAGCGGCCTCTTCGTGGTTTCCATTTGCCTGTGGGATTCCCAGGTACTTGTAGCTGTCCTCTATGTCTGCAATGTTACCTTCTGGTAGTTCAATCCCCTAAATTCTGACTACCTTACCTCTCTTTGTTATCATCCAATTACACTTCTCCAGACCGAACATCATTCCGATATCATTACTTTAGACCCTGGTGGTGTGAATCAGTGAATCGATGCCTCGTTCACTCTTGGTACAGGAGGTGGCTGACAACTGCTCCATTCTGTAGTCGGTATCTGTAGCCAGTCTTGTCAATGATCTGACTGAGGGGGTTCAGGCCTGTACAGAACAGCAAGGTTTGAGCCCCGGTTCGGACAGTCTCAGTCGTTGTGTCCTTGGGCAAGACACTTTACCCATTGCCTACTGGTGGTGGTCAGAGGGCTCGTTGGCGCCAGTGTCCGGCAGCCTCGCCTCTGTCAGTGCGCCCCAGGGCAGCTGTAGCTGTGTGTGTGTGTGAACGGGTGAATGACTGAATGTAGTGTAAAGCGCTCTGGGGGCATTAGGGACTAAGTAAAGCACTATACAAATACAGTCCATTTATCATTTACCATTTATGGGCTTGAAGTTGACCTACGTTGTTGTCCACCACAATCCAATTGAGTTCCTGATGAAGGCTCTTAGTGTCCTGTTGATCCTGTATAGTTATAGGCATTCTAGGTTCCAGGTGTGGGGCATTGAGTCATAGGCCTTCTTGTATTCAATCCAGGCAGTGCACAGGTTGGTCAGTCTGGTCTTGTAGTCTCGGCTGACTGCTAGAGTCTGTTGCTGTCCAATTCTTCATACCGGAGACCCTTTCTTGTAGGTCTGCCACTGTGATAGTAACTGGACCCTGTTCAAGGAGGTTGCTGTGGTCTGCTCTTAGATCCACTAGCCACTGAGCATTGCTGTTATGTGTTGCTGTTATGTGTTGCTCTTTCAGTATTGCTTGGTCTTCAGCCTTGTTGGTGGGTGTTCTCATGTTGTTCTCCTGCCACTGAGAGTACATCTTGGCTGGTTCTGTGGAAATAGCTGGTTTATTGTCCTGCCTTCTATCTCTCTGGTGTATCTCTTGAAGCGGCTGGCCAAGGCTGTGAGTCTTTGCTTGGCAGTTTCCAAGGCCTCAGGTATGGACAGCTTGCTGTACTTCTTAGGCATCCTCTTCATTCCACCTTTCTGCAGCTCCAATAGTTGGCTCACTTTCCTCCGTGCTACCTTGATCTTGGCCTCTAGTCTCCTTCTCCATGGAGGGTACTGCTTCTTGTGTGAATGTGTGTGTGAATGGGTGGATGACTGGATATGTAAAGCGCTTTGGGGTCCTTAGGGACTAGTAAAGCGCTATATAAATACAGGCCATTTACCATTTACCATTTGTGGCTGTTCAACTTGTAGCTAAGCATTTCACTGATCACTGCTGCCATGGTGTAGATCAGCTGGTTAGTCTCTTTAATAGTGGTGGTAGGTATCGTCCATAGTGCTGCATTCACATCATCTAGTAGATCTTCTGAGGGTATTTCACGTAGTCTTGGTAACTGGCTATGGAGGATCCGGGTTTGAAGCTTCGCCATGATTCTATCTTTTAGGCCAGCTCCTCTCGCACTCAACTATCCTTATTCTATTGCACCTGCTGTTTAGTATCCAATGTGATGATATCTCCCCCCTGACCTGTCATCCTGGCTCCCCCTTGCCATAGCATTTGTGTTGTACCTCATCAATCTCTAGCCATGAGAGCAGTTCTTTCTTCTAAAAGTTGGAACACTGAGCTACTAGTTGTGTTGCTGTCAATCTGGTTGCTGGGCATCAAAGATTCCTTAGGTTCTTCATCCTATTCATGTAGCCCAGTTCTCATCATGGATCCTGGTTACTCAACACCTGGCGCAGGCTTTGTTAATCCATGCGACGTCAAGCCAGTATGGCTTCATTTAGCAGCTGGATAGTGTAGTGGTAAGACTACATGCCATTTTATAACAGGAGTTGTGGGTTAAACTCCCGACCAGGACATCTGTAAGAAATCAAGGTAAAATAAAAAGTAAAGAATGAAATCTGAACAGAAATAAACCCTCTGTCTATTATCAATGAATGAAGAATTAAAACCAATCATAAAACCTAATAATAAGCAAGAGTATAAAGTACTTAAAAAACCCTCATACCTTAGGTCCACAACCCCTGTCTCTATAAACCAGGTAATGTTCGGTTAAAACTATACTGGGAGAAACTAAAGCTGAGGCGCTGGGAAGACACGGGGGAACGCACACAACCTAGAGGGACGACGCAACACGGAACAAAGGGATACTCTGACATAAATACACAGAAGGAAATGAGGGAAGTGGGAACACACGGGGAACACAGCTGAGGACAATTACTCATGACCGAGCGGGGAGGACACGAAACTGAAAATAATGACACCAAGATGTGGACCTTAAACACAACACAGTACACAGAGAAGAGCACAGAGAGAGAGGCAGAGAACAAGGATGAATACACGAGGGGATGAGGAGAACACAGAACCCAAAGGACGGGAACACGGTACCAGAACAAACACCACAATAAAAGCATGAACACAGGGGGAATCCAAATACCAAACCAAACAATCCAATGAACATAAGGAACAAAATACAAAACCACAGGAAAACTAAGAACACTGGGTCAAAATGACCCAGGACCATGACAAAACATGTCATTGACAAGGGACAGTTCGATACTTGAATGAATGAATGCCTTTTTTTGTCACTTGCATTTGCCTGCATCAAAATTTCAGCCTTTCTGACTGTACATAAAATACACAAACATCATATTGGGGAGACAGGTCAGACAAGGTGGCATTTTAAAGAAACAATGAAATGTATAACACAAAAGGGCAGTCGAGGAGAAAAAAAGAAACTCTGCTCATACTGGTCCCCAATAGGGAATCAGTATGAGAACAGAAAACAAAAACTCCTCAGCACAAAAAAGCACATGTATCTTCACATTGTAACACCATGAAACACAAGACAAGCAACAGGGAAATATGCCAATGTGCACAGCAGCATCTGATACGCCGTAGTATTCTCCACATCCGAAGCTGATTCGCTGTCCACATCACCATTGGTAGCTGCACTGAGCCTGTTTTTCACTGCACACCTTCTCGAGGTGTTGAAGGCCTAATCCTAACCAAAATCATTTATTCAAAATCTGCACTTTGTTTTCACTGAGGCAACAGCAGAAAACAGATGAAAGATGTGGCAAAGGGAAGTCGAATACCAACAGCTGTCCATCCTCTCCTAATTACACCAAGCCAGAATTTACTCAGTGTTTGTGCTGCAAACCTCAGCCGCAGGATGGAATCAGATGTCATATCGATGAACTGGTGTTTTTCAGGAGAAGTAAAATCAGCAGGTGCAGCTGCATTAAATGGATCTGTCATTTAGTCATACTGAGCACCGTTGTTTCACCAAGAGCATTTCTGGAAAAATGCTCTTTGGAGAAGAGATGTGTCCCTTAAGACATGTGCCACCTCCCAACTCCTTGGTTTCAGCAAATTTACCCAGATGACATGACTGACAGGAAATTACATTTCCTTCATCAAGTTTTCTGCTGAGTGAATGCACAGATTTTTGTCTGCCAAGAGGTTTTCTCTGCTTCAAGGCTGAAGATTTAATTTCACTTTATAATATATTGCTGATATAAGCCAGCTTCATCACTTCATCACTAAATTTTCTTGCTTTTCTTTGCCATGGTCTGTGCAACATTTATGCAAACATGCACACACTCACACAAACTGTCACAGATGCAGGAGAAAGAGTACCCCGGATTCTCTTCTCTTTGCCAATTTCTGGCTTGGAGTAATAATCCGATGTCAACTGTCGCCACACATCTTCCTTAAATGCCACAGGTCTAAGAGGGAGGCTGATTAGAAGCAGCGGGCAGGGCGATCAAGTGCAGGTGAGTCCACAGCCGCGCGGAGGAGCCTCTGTCCGGGCCACACCCTCCCCGGAAGCGCGAGCTTCCGTAAACAAACGCCACGGTTGGGAGAGAGGAGAAACAGGAGAAAACCAAAATAACAAAACCCAGGTTGCCCGGGGAGGACCGTCCGACCGTGACAGTAACATTGTTTGTGTCCCATTTCAGATTATATTCTGTAATATAAGAAACAAGAAGCATAAAGAGCTCATGAGCTCATCTATTTGGGATGTACTTTTAACAGTGAAAATCCTCATGCAGTGACTCTTAGGTGACAAAGTAATTATAAGCAATGAATAGACATCCTTTATTGCTGTCTGCAGCCTAGTTGACCTGTAAGGCACTGTTACCTTTACGTTAGCAGATTTTCCCAAGCAGCCAGGAAAACAGGCTAGCTTAGTAATGGTGAGGAGAAGGCATAATCCTAAACAGAAGCCCATGATTCATGTTTCAAATAGCTTTTCCCTACTCTGGCTGTTGGTGATTCTGTTTGGAGAAATGTGACGTTGTGTAATGTTGATTCGGTGTGTGGCTTTGTCAAAATGAGGAAAACCTGGACTTGTTAGAAGATGTGGCATCCATCTCACTTTGGATGAAGTGGCTAACATTCCTCTCTCTTATAATTGCCTGTTAGCACTTAATAATTATTAGTATAGCAAGTAATAATTGATCAACATATTGATTTATTCTGCCTTACAGAAAGCTGGTTACAGCAGGATAACTATGTTAGTTCAAATGCAGCTCATCTACTAATCGGAAGGTTAGTGGTTCGATCCCTGGCTTCCCCAGTCTGAATGACAAATATCGTTTGGCAAGATACTAACCCCATGTTGCTCTCCGTGGATCCATCAGAATGTGGATGTTGGCTAGGAAGCACTGAAAAGCACAGAAAGAACTGTTTGTGTGAATGGGTGAATGTGGCACTTCGAGTGCTCTGGGAGAGCAGAAAAGTGCTAAAAAATAGAATCTGCCCATTTACCATCTAACTCTTTGCATTGTTCCCCTGAACTGAAAAACTGAAAAAACAGTTTTAGAGTTTTCATTTGATTTTTCAAACTTTTTATCCAGTTTAGTTCTCATTTCAGGTCAAATTATTATTAAAATAAAAAAACAAAACTAAAATCAGAAGTACTTGAATTCCTGGTATAACTGTGAAATGCATACCTTAAAGCAGATAACTCATAAACTGGAGAGGTAAGGGTGTCTCACACTATTCCTCTATCCTTGCCTCACTGGTACTGTACTCTTCAAGTTCCAGTCCTACCTTTCGATTTTGGCTATCCTCTGTAGCAGAAACGCTTATCCAAGTCTTTCTCACCATCTGGCTGGATTACGGCTGTTCAGGATTTCCAGCAAAGACCTGGACAGGCTCCAGTATGTCCAGAACTCAGCTGCTATGATTTTAACATGCACTTATCTCTGGAACATGTCACTTCAACCGACTCTCAGTTGACTCCCAGACTAGTCACACATTACTTACAAGATCCTTCTTCTCACTTACAAATCCCTTGATGCTCTGGGCCCTCAGTACCTGTCTGACACTGCTGCACCCATACACACAGTCTCAGATACTGCAGTACTCAGCCAGGGGTTTACTTTCTGTCCCTCACAACAACCTCCAAACCTTTGGGAACAGAGCCTTTAGTGTGGCAGCCCCCACCCTCTGGAACTCTCGCAACGCCCCATCACTGGACTCTTTTTAAAAATCTTCTCAAAACTCACCTCTAGCCACAAAGCTTTTAACCTCTAGCCTTTTTATTTATATACACTACCGGTCAAAAGTTTTAGAACACCCCAGATTTTCCAGTTATTTATTGCAATTTTTGAACAGTATTGTACTGCAGAAAGCAGTGTGATGGTACACAAATGGTGAAAAAAAGGTGATTAACAATGGAAGAGAGACAGACCATCATAACACGTATAAATGTCGGTCTGTCCTACAGAGAAACTGCAAAGAAAGTCAAGGTGTCAGTGAGTCCAGTTTCCTTCAGCATCCAAAGGCTCAGAAACAAACTGACAGGAAGAGGTCTGCAGACCCAAAGATACGACTCAATCAGAGGACAAGTTAACAGCTGTGTGATAGGCGGCTGACAGGACAACAGCTTCAAGCACAGCTTAATAGTGGTCGTAGTAAGAAAGTCTCAGTTTCAGCTGTGAAGAGAAGACTTTGAGCTGCAGGTTTGACAGGACGAGTTGCAGCAAGAATGCCAGACGTCAGAATAAGACAAAGAGGCTTGGCTGGGACATGAAATACCACCATTGGACTACTGAAGACTGGAAGAAGGTATTATGGACTGATGGATCAACATTTGAAATCTTGAGATCATCACACAGGATCTTTGCGGTGGAGTAGGTGAAGGATGGTTCCACAGTGTGTGGCATCGACTGTCAAACATGGAGGAGGAAGTGTGATGGTCTGGGGCTGTTTGCCGGTGACTTGTACAGAGTGAGAGGCACCCTGAACCAAAACCACAGCATTGTGCAGCACCATGCAGGACCCTCTGGTATGACCTTGGTTGGTCAGGGCTTCATCCTACAGCAACATAAAGACCCAAAACCTAAATCCAAGCTGTGCCAGAACTACCTCAGGAACAAAGAACAAGGTGGTGAGCTTGAAAACACGGAGTGTCCAGCACAGTCTCCAGACTTAAACCCCATCGAGCTGGTTTGGGATGAAGTGGACAGAAGAGTGAAAGCAAAGCAACCTACAAGGTCCACGTTTATGGGAACTTCTGCTACAGATATGGGAGAATATTTGATTTCTATTGTAGAAAGAAGCCACGACTGTCTTCAGCTGTTATATCTGCCAAAGGGGGCGACTTTGATGAGTCAACCCTTTTTTTAAGCTACTATACAAGACTAAGTTATTCACGATAATAATTTAAAGCATCTTCAGTACTTGTGTCTGTGAAGGTTCTCAGTCATCCAGGTCATTGTAGTCAAAGGAGCTTGCAAAGAAAAGCGTCTGGGCTTCTTTAAGTTGCTTGAAGACGTTTGACCTCTCATCCGAGAAGCTTCTTCAGTTCTAAGGTCAAATGGTGGGGAGTCCCAGATTTAAACCTAGTGGGAGTACTTCAGTACTTGTGATTAATGATTTGGCATGATATAAATAAAACTGGGGTGTTTTTTGTTTCATTTATTTTATTTACTTATCTTTTCTCCTTGTTACTATGTGGAGTGATATATTCTTACTGTAAATTTGTTGTTTGGTTTGAGTTAGGACAGGAAATAAGTGTTAATGTTAGTTTGTTCCTTGACTTTTGGTGCCCACTTGCGATATAAGTTGGATTGTAGATGGGGGGCAGGGTTTAATAAGAATATATTCTTCTGCCTGCTCCTTTTCACACGTGGTTGCAGTGCTTTACTGACAGAAAGTGTAGTTGGTTTGTTTGAAAGAACTAACTGTGGAAACTGTTGACCAAGTGTGAAATAAATAAATAAATGAAATGAAATAATGTTACATGCAGATGTTTCCAGATGGAAAATACCTACTGTTTGTCCTCATCTCAAACCCCATTCACTGTGAAACCATGCACAAGATTACCTCTATCATATATACTCTTTGAATCCTTTTTTGCTGATTCTGCTGCCTCTGCCTCTTGTTTATTTTACACGTTATGCCCATATTTTAACTACATTTTTGTCTGGCATCATCTGCCTGCTAGCCCTTAAATCTCTTATGTATAATTTCCAGCGTAAAGCAAACAGGGTTCTTTCCAGCACAGCTTGAGGATGGCCCCGGGTATACTTCCACTTTTGATGGTCAGCCTGTCTTTGCTTGGGATACCCCACAGGAGGAAAGAGCTAATTTCCTTGTGCTGCTTCTGTGGAAGCTCTGCTCCTGCGCTCATGTTGGGTTGATGCCAGGCAGATTCACCTGAGACTGGTTGAGGCTGGACTAGTCCATGCTGCCTTGTGTTTACCACCTGGGCTGCCATCTAAAAGGCGTGGAAAGCTAGGGCCCAACACAGCAGGAACCCTGATTTTGTGTGTAGCTTACGCCACCAAAAAAAACTTGTAATAAACAGCCACTCAGTTTGTAGTCTTATATTTTAAAGGACTTGTTCTATAATGAGAATCTGGATTTAATGTTAATCTTTTTGGCCTGGCAGCGTGATAATAAAATGTGGTATTTTTAAAAACTATATTCTAGAGTTCCAGTTCATTTGTGCTCCTCACATCTTTGCCAAAGGAAGTGGAACAGCTGTAAACTTTAAAAAAAGACATTTTTATGCCCGATGATCCGTTTGAGCTTTCACTGCTCTTTTAAGGTTCATAATGATTGAGAAAGGCAAGAAAGTGTTTATTAAAACAAACAGTTTCTTGCCATTCTCAATCAGGTCACTCCTTACAAAGTGGCCCTTGCTCTGTCAATTTCCACTCACCCTGGTTAATTAATAAGACTTGCAGCCTTCAATATTTCCATCGAAAAGCAGGATGACTGCAGAAGTCCCGAGGTTTGGTTGTCTACTGTGAACACTTCAAAGAGCTCATTCACTCTTACTCGCTCAATCCTCTTATGTCAGTAATCTTGCTATAAGAATAATTTCCGTTTATCATTGGATACTATCAACTGTATTGTTTCTCCTCCATCTCAGCACGCTCTGTTACTTTCTGATGATGATTGTAACACATTTATCAATCACTTAAATCACATAAATAATGTGATGTCCTCAAACTGCTTCCGTTCGGTGCCTTGAGTCATTTATTTGGCTTTGCTAAGGTAACTCCTCTACTAAAGAAACCTAACCTTGTTGACAGCTCTATTGGTAACTATCAGCCTATTTCACAATTAGCAAATTATCAGAAAAATTGTAAAAAGTTTGTTCGAATCTTAAGTATGTCATGGTGATGGAAGCCAACAGTAACACGGAACAACTATTTCCCTTTTTATTAAAAACCTCAGTGTGGACAACCACTGTCCTCCTGCAGTGTGTCATATATGCAGTACAATGTTTCACATACTTTACCACTTTGTTGTTGTGAGAGCCGTATTCTTTTATAGCAGCATCAGTCACTCCGCTCCTCAATGTGCACACTGCAATCTCAAATATTATTTAAATTCTACTTTTTATTCTGTCTATAAAATAGAGAGAATCCTTCATGTAAGTAAAAAATATGTTTATTTTTGTTAGACCCCCACATGCAGTTACAGTAGTTGTTTAACTCTTTTCCATTAAAGTGTTTATGTTGCTCATCTACAATGGACTTATCGAATTAATTACCTACTTGAAAAACAGCCAGTTTCTCATGTCTGACACAGAAACATGCAAAATAGATACACAAAGTTGAAATGCAACTAATACAAAACCATACTTTTCCAAACTCTATATTTCTCTGATATAATTTCAGTTCCAACAGCAGAATTCGTCATGCGCCCCGGGAAAAGGCTGGACTATCCTAGGAGGACAATGACACAAGCACAAAAAGAAGACAGTACTGTTATTTAACTGGTCATGTTGCAATCCTGGTACCATCATCATCCTTCAAATGCATTTATTTCCAACTTCTACTTAAACTTTAAGTATTTATATTTCATTTAAAAAATAAATAAAACTAAGTGTCAATCAACATAAATGTGTTCTGCAAATTATTACTTGGCGTACTTTATAGTATGAACAAAAGTGGACTGTCCAAAACATTTTTACAATGAATAGTGTGAAGAAGGTCAATGTTTAAGGCAAAGCTGAGATAGTTTGGACATGTGCAGAGGAAGTTGGTGTGATGGAGGCAGATGAAGGCTCAATGCTGTGCCAACCCCGAAAGGCAGCAGCCCGAAAGAATAACAAGTGAGAAAACACATCAACACAATTGTCACGTTGTCAAGTTAAGAACTTGTAGAATATGTGAATGCACATTTAGTCAAAATCCAACTGCATGCACATTTTTAAGGGTTGACATGTTCTAATGCTCTGTATTTATTTAACAAATTTAATTCAAATTTGTGTTTTGCTTCTCCGACTGCAGTCCTACCTCTTCCACTATTGCATCCCAAGCCACTGGCATTTCCTATTCGATCGATCCTGGCTCCAAAACAGCCAGAGGTGCGTTTCCTGGTGGCCATCAGCAGGTCCTGGAGGCGGCTCCTCTGATTCACAGTCTTGCCCTCAGTTAGTGGTTGGGCTTTTTCAGATATCAGAGGTTCTTGGTTCCCCTCTTGGTCCCATCCTTGGCTGGCCTGGCTGCTTTTGGGCTCTTGGTTCATGTCTTCATAATAAGCTTCCAAGTCTTCTTTCTGGACCACTTCATCCAATGTCTCCTCAAAGCGTTCCAGCAAAGACTGTTGTAGAAATCATAAAGCATCTAATAAATCAGGTGGGACGTGCAAGTGTGTGTGTGTGTGTGTGTGTGTGTGTGTGTGTGTGTGTGTGTGTGTGTGTGTGTGGATGGGTGGGTGGGTGGGTGGGTGTGGGTGTGTATACATAATGAGGGTGACAGGCTGCAACAACACCCCCCTGGGAGCCAGAGTCAGGTCCATTAGACCATGAGACCCAGGCTGTCCACGGACCCCCAAGAATAGTGAAGACCTGAGGCCACACATCTCGATGACAACCACGTGAAGGAAGAGGGAGGCTCCACATGGAGCCCCCACTGCCAAAGGACAAGGGCCCCAGAGAACCAATGGGTAACCAACCCCACAAGAGGCCGGCCATCCCAGCGTGAGCCAAAAGAAAGGTCCCAGGTGATGAGGATTGTTTGTCAACCCTTGTTTAAAGGACAATAGTGGACTTTTAGAATGAGATGAAGTTGCTGAACCCTGACCTCCAGCATCTCAAATCAGTTGGTTTAGCTATAAACTTGTGTGAGGAATTTATTGACAGTGGGGGTCTGTCTGTCAGAAAAGGAGGAATAAAAGCTGCCTCAGCTAGGTAAACAGGAAGCAACAGTTAACCCAGCTGACTCTCACACTGGATTATTACACCTCACAGAATCTCAGTTCCTATGTTATGTTTCTTCTGCTAATACTGATACTATAGTGTACACTGCAAGCTTTTAAATACAGACCTTATGGTGCAAGTGAGTGTTTGAGATATAAAGGATGAGTATGACTGTATGAAAAATAGAGTGCTTTTAAGATTGACAGTTGTGACATGAGCACCCGACAGCTGGTCAACAATGCTCACACTCAATGCCTCAGGTGCAGATCAAATTGAAAAACACACAGCAGTGACGAGTTGTGTGGGGCCACCAAGGTAGCCAGGAAAGACCCAGTTCATCAGCTGATCATCTAAATCCCCTACTACACCCTACCTGGGGTCCCAGGGTTGGGACTCACCATCTCCACCGCAAAGCGTGGACTAGAGTCAGCAGATGGGTCCCGAGTCTGAGAGCCCACCTGGAGTCACCCACTCAGCCAACAACAAACAAGAGGGACCCATCATTCACGATGTTTAAATTTTAAATATCACAGTTATCATCAGTGCACAGATATTGTGACGTTCACACTATGAACCAAAGGCTGCATACTTTCAAAACAATGGATGTTTTTATTGCCTAATTTAATAGGTATGCAAATATTAACAGCATATCAGGAATAAAGGTGAAGGTTTTGTTCATGTGTTGTCAGTGCTGTGTCAGAGTCAAAGCAAACTCATTAATAACTGTCTACTTCAGCCACAGCTAAACCACAGCTTGTTATTCTGGAAGCAGAGAGCTCTAATTTCTAGTTCACCTCAGCTAATTATAAGATGAAGGAAGAATGAAGATGAAGGTTTTGATGAAGTTAAAATTACAAGTGAAAATCAGGAGAACAAAGTAAAGCTGGTATATCTTTGAGATCAGATCAATGTGAGGTCACACTCTAATGATAACTACTTTTCGACATTGTGTTGCTTTGTTTGTAATCGCCTGATCTGTTGTTGTGTCTTCTTGGTGTCATCACAACAGTCAACATTTTATCTTGTTATGCCCTCTCAATACTCACAAATCCAAAGAAAAGCATGTCAACACGTGGTCTGATTTAAACTATATTTGAAAAAAACTCTTTACTTTGTCAAGTAAAACATAAATCAGTTATACTGGACTGGATGCATTTGTGCAATTATAAAATGCTTGTAGCATTCCTACAAGCATGGTATAATTGAAGACACTGATACCAGTGAAACTGCCTTTGAATGACTTTTAAATGTTGTAATAACAGGAAATATGTTATTCATGCAACTATTTTCTCATCTTTGACCCTCTCTCTGTTTGAATATCAAAGTACCTGACCCTTCACAGTGTAATGTTTTCACAAATGGTGTGTTGATTACAGGTGTGACATGGTTTCTTACCTTGAGCTGAGCCAGGTCATTAGCAGATGAGGGCCTCCCCAGTATGTGGCTGCTAACCAGTGTTTGCTGACACAGCAGGGCCAATACACCCCACAGAACCTCAGTTCTCATGTTATGTTTCTTCTGCTAATACTGATACTATAGCATGCACTGCAAGCTTTTATATACAGACTGGCTCACATACACAACCATCTACATACACTTACCATGCGCCAGACAGGCAGTGCCATCATTTTGTAGACGGCCCCAAGTGCATTCTGACACCTCTAAATGATAAGGCCGCTGGTCAGATGTCTCTTTAAGTGGCGCTTGGTGGTAAGTGACGTGTGTGTGTGTGTGTGTGTGTGTGTGTGTGTGTGTGTGTGTGTGTGTGTGTGTGTGTGTGTGTGTGTGTGTGTGCATGTGTCTATGTATACAGTATATGTGTCTGTGTATCATCATGCTTTCCAGTCAGCAGTGGCATGACCTAAGGAGCCATCTTGGATCTCTGAGCTGTGTATTGGGAAGAATGCAGTTTCACTATGCAAATACTTAACACTGTCTACACTCCTAAGAATGAAACGTACCATAGTAGGTTAAAACTGCTGCTCGTGGTTCCATGGTTTAGATTAGGACAGGAAGGAAACAATGTTATAGTCAAAGGAATATAAACAGTATCGTGAATATGATTTATTACCATAACTGAAGGCATTTCTTCCTGCCATGAGTTTGTAAGGTAGGAATAATACAGCCTATAATCTAAAATTATAGGCTGCATTATGAACAGGCATGAACAGGCGGTATTATAGAAAAGAAGAAGCATATACTGTGAGTATGTTTCAATAATAGGTGGCCTTTAATAGAAAGTAGACAAGAATTACATGGACTCAACTTTCAAGAAACAATCATAAATTTACATGTTTTATAACAAACAAGTAATTTTCACATATTTAAAGAAATATTTACAAAATAAATATTTGAGTTTTAATGTGTATTCGGTGAGTTTCAAAGTTAAGAGTTACACAAACACCATGTTCTCATTTTACTGTAACTCCACAGTATTAATCAGACAAATCAGAGCCTGAGGTCTTTATTGGTTTCTAGGGTCTTTGCAGTCGCACATTTTGGAAGTGCAGACTTTGATGCACTATGATAAGAGATTGCATTTCATGGGTGGAGCTTTGCCTTGTTCGCTCATTCAGAAGGCACATAAATGGCACATTTAATAAGGGATGTGCTTCACACAGACCCCTAATAATCCTGCAGATTTGAATTCTAAGGAGTCATTTTAAATTCCTATTTGGAGAAAATTAAAAAGCAATTTAAAAAAAATCACAAGGTCACTCAAAACTAAACAGAACTGAAATAAATAAATAATATTTAGAGAATCATTTGTTTCATTTTGCTGAGAAGACTAATACCATTGTCATGCTCAGACCTCATGTTTAAAACATACAAAAACTTTTTTTTAAATTTGCTTTTGTTTTTTCTTTACACTCTTGGCGTGGGACAATCCTCCACAGCTGACCAAGCTCCCAGAGGACTTTGTAGGACCTATGATGGCCAGCTAGAGCCGGAGAATTATAGGGAATGTAAAGTATTTGGGCAATAAAATATGAGATTTATGTGGCTTTGCAGCATTACAGATGTGCCACATATACTTGCACAGTGTGACCTTAGCTGCCTTCAGGCTTTGAGCAGACAAGGACATTAATCTGAGTGGTAAGAAGGAATATAAAGGGAGTGCACTGGGTGTGATTGAAAAGTAATGTGATCCTGGACATGCTGCTGCAGGAGGTGTCTCTGTGGCCTGATGGTTGAACTGCTAGCTGTTGGAATGCATTTAAATTACCCAGAATTCATCATTGTTGTTGCTGTTTGAATCCACTTCAGACCAATACAGTTTGGACTCCTTTCCATCATTTGAGGAACAGGCTAACCAAATGACTGTGGCTGTGGTGAATGGATGTGGATCCTGAGCACCCAGCTTTTGCGTGCTCTCTCATGAAAACAGAGCCAGGAGAGCCTGAAAGAGCGTAATGTCATGGCTTGATGCTTTGGCTTTATGAGAACTCCAAACAATGAAAATTAAAGCAGTGACTGCAGTCAGCAGTTCAAAGCTGGGCGACCTTCATTTGGTTCCAGTTGCAGCAGCTGTGCTTCAGATGGGACTGAACTGGGAGCACATCCAGTTCCTCTTCATTGGATGGGAATGGGGTGGCTGAGAACCAGTTGAAACTTTAAACAGTGATTGCTTTTAGCACTGAGTGAGTTATGGGCATATTCACAAGACAACTCAAAGTTATGGATTGTTATGGATAATTCAACCACAGGCTGCTGCTACTTCCTGCTTTCATCTTTCGATCTGTCCATTTGTCTGACGGTAGAATCCAAAGCACTTGCTCTTGTATTATTATACTGTGGTGGACCACTAGAGGGCTCCACTCACACCCAGTGTTGAGGAAGTGTGTGTTGCTGTGTTTGTGGCGCGATGTGTTCAGTTGATGTTGGAGAGGAATAAAGAAGGAGTGAGAATTAAGAGCTCTGTGTCGTCCATGCTTACCTCCACAATACAGTCTTTATCTTACAATTTAAAGTGCCCTGAGTCAACTGCTGTTAAGATTTGGTGCTATATAAAATTGAATTAAATTGAATTGAAATTGGAGGCTGAGGGAGCTTCTTCAGGGCCACACAGTGAGCTGCCTCAGAGAACCTGTACACAGTGGTTAATATAACTGTCTTTCCATCTGAGAGGAGAAAATCAGTGATAAAATCCAAAAAGATGTATGACAAGAACCTATTTGGAATTGTTAGTGGGTGAAGGAGACATGTGGGGGAGGCAGGAACGTATTCTTTAACACTAATGAAGGACACCAAAAATATTGTTTCAGGAAAGAAGTAGTTCTACTTACCCAAAGGTAGCAGGCAAACCTAGTGATGTGGTCCCAGTGGAAGCTGGGAAGGAATGCCATGGTGGTAATTTCAGTTCTTAAAAAAAAAGTTCCAAATACAACAAAAGTTGCCTCGAGATGCTGTAAGGTAAAAGTCTTCCATCACCGGTACAAGCGGTACATGGTGGACAAATTGAATCTTCTAAAAACAAGAACCATTGTGTAAGATTGGAGTTCAAACTTTTAGCAGTCTGCAGGTAGGAGAGAAATTGTAGTCTGTGGTCCAGCTGGACCTGAGGTGGGGCCAGGCTTCACCTGTCAACCTCGAACAGGATTTTGAAAAAAGTAGAGGAAAATCCCAATCTAAACACAAAGATGAAGACGCTAAAGAAGTCTCTTAGGACATCTTTTCTGAGGGTCTGAGACACCGTAGGGATTGGTTAACCCAAACAGCATACGAGGTGTTTGAAATGTCCCAGTGGAGTTTTAAAACAATTTTCCATTCATCTCCATCTTGGATTCTAACCAAATAATTAATTTTTTAAAACCCAGTTTAGTAAATAATGTTGCAAAGATCAGAAGACAGAGTTGATTAAAGGCTGTGGATACTTACTCTTGACAATGGTTTGGTTAAAGTTCTGTAATCTATAGATGGTATGAGTGTTTTATACCTTTTGTTGCACACTCTACTTCAAACATACAAACTACACTTAAAATAAAATATGACAAGAAAACTATTACATACTCTTACTATAACTAAAAAACACAACTTTTCCTCAGATCCCCAGACTCTTGAATGATGTACATGGTTCATGACAACCACTTCAATAAAACCTTAAATCTAAAATGATAAATCGATAAACCACCCCGCCATTTTCTTCTGCTTCTGTGAAGTTGGGCCGTAGGGGCAACAGTCTAAGCAGGGAAGCTGAGACCTCGCTGTCACCAACCAGCTCCTCCAGCTTATCCAGAGAAACATCAAGGCATTCCCAGGCCAGCCGAAAGATTTCTCCAGCATGTCTTGGAGAAATCTGGTGCCCACTCGTTACAATAGCAATGATTAGTCGTCTAGTCGTGCACGTGCCTAGTATATTTCTAGACGAAGAGATTTTTAAGATGGGTTGTCAGACCCAACCCATCAAAAAATATCCATAAAATTCAGATTTTTTTGGAACTGAGATGTTTATTAGCCCTTATAACAAAATCCACAAATCTTTTTTTTTCCTACATAATGTTGTGCATGATATATGTTTATTATATATTTATTATATATTTTTTGTATCGCATTTGATACATTGGATGTTTTGGCAACTTTTTGTTAACAACAATGTTAATTTTAGACAAAAAATGAGTTTTGTCCATAAGATTTTGAAATTATGGCAAGTATTGATCATGTTCATGAGATAGAGGTCTCAGAAACTCATATTAAATATGATACAAAGGACATTATAGGGTTAATACCCTGTTCGGTGCCTGTAACAAGAAATCACATGTGATTTTTCTTCCCCCTTTATTATCTCTAAAAGGGGAATTTATTTAACAAGCTGGGGACTTGTAAAGTGTGGTGGAGTCAGTGTGAATTGTTATACATCTAGTGGAAACAATCAATATATCAATCAGTCAAACAGCCATCTAAACCATGTGGCCATGAAAGGTGGTTTGAACACTCTAAAAAAGTCAGCAAATTCAAATTCACTCATGATGATGTAATTGTAGCTTTAATCAGTGGAGCTCCTCACTGATGATGGAGTGCTAAGCTGTACTGTAATTCACTGTACATCACTTCCTTGTTAGAAAGCGTTTAATCAACCTCGGAGACGCAATCAGGTGCCAAGCTAAGCATGTACACACTAAACTACTCAGCTGATCAGCAGTAACGCACTGGCAGTGAAATAAATGGGAATGGAAAATCATTATCACCAATAAACAGTTCAGCATATTAATCAATGTTGTTGAGTAATGATCTGTGTCAGATCATTACTCTTTTTTATGAAGACAGAAAAATAAATCTGTTATCAAATGAATTCTGTATATAAACGTCCTGCATAGAGCTCCCTGCTGCTGTCAGTTACTCAGAATGACAAGAGCTTCTTCATTAAGACAACACTGCATGTTTCAGTGTGTGTTTTTATATTTGACAGTTCAAAGGAAAAGTCTCCCGTACATTTGTGCCTTTTTGAAATATGTTGGCTGTGTCTCATGGTCAGTGATGAGGGCCAATGACGTGCAGTTGTAAACATTTATTAAAACATTCAACAGTACACAAGGAACAGTTTGGCTTTGATTATTTTAAATATTCTGCTGAGCAACAGTATTTAATAAATATTAGTAAATAAATAGCCTTTAAATAAAAGTATCTTTGGGTAGAGACGTTGCAGTTTTGGAATTTAGATGGTAAGACTTCATCTTTGCTTTGGATCTGCAAGGGAAGAGTAAGAGAGTAAGAGTTAAATCTGTGGTACATTACTCTAACCGTGTTGTAGTGTAGTTACTGTAACTTACTGTATCTTCCCACAGTGTTGCACCCCAGAGAGCTCATGGAGCCTATTCTGTCCATCCGTCGCCCAAAACAACCAGAGGATTTCCTAGATGAATCATTGCGGACACTCTTGAGGTTCTTGGCCGAAAGAAACTCCCGGATTTCAGCTTCATCTAGTCCGGTGTCTGGCTGATGTCTATCTCCTGCGTCCTCTCTGCTAAGGCTGTCTAGAAGATCTCTCTGTCCAGGGGCATTTTGGTCCACTGCTGTTTGGTCTGAAACAGACTCTTCCAGTCTGCTTAGGAGCACCTTTAAAGATCCACACAGATGAAAGTTGTACTGTGTCTTGAATAATAAACATGGCAATTTAACTATGGCATGAGGATAGACAGAGGCACTCAAATGTATTTGTCAACAGTTTATGTCTCAGTTTATTGAGATTATTAGAAGCAATGTTGGAGCACAGGTGACAGATAAAAATGATCAGACTTTATGCTTTTATCACATGAGAGATCAAGGCTAAATATTGGGAACAGCTATGGAAGGAAATGCAGGATGTTGTTCAACATTTTACGTGAATAAAATTGAGTTCCTTGTTCTGATTGCTGCTACAGATTGCCTGAAACTCCCAGAAAGACTCAACTTTTTCAAGAAAAACTTTAGTGACTTTAGAGACTTACCTTCAAGATGTCCATGTCAGTGTCAGTCAAGCCAGTGCTGATGGGATATGTACTAGTCAGCTGCAGCTTTAAAATGAGAAGGAGGCTACAGAGCGATATAGAAGACAGACGCATGTTGCTCTGTGGGTTGCTGCAGCTCGTGTTAGTAGTTGGATGAATGGATAAATTCTCTTTTTCTTCTTTGACTTGTAGGTGTTTGGATGCCGGAGCCAACAGCAGCACTCTCTTTTATACTTAAGGTTAACACACATAGGTATGCCAGGAATTGGACCGGCATGCCTGACACCTAATTCTGATAACACGAGCTGTCGGAAAATGCTCCTTTTAAAGCATTGTATGCTAGTATTCTTATGACATAGCCGCTTACATATGCTACTTTGCTTGAGAAACATTCTCCAGAGCCTCCCCACCTCACACGGGACACTGTTGTCACTGAGTTACAGGAAGTAGTAAACTAATGTGACAACATGATAGTGTTACTAAATGAAGACACAGATGTAATAGTTGTACGGTCACCTCGTAATAATTGCTCTGAGAAATCATCTTTTAGTGGAAGGAATAAAAATGGGGGGTCCACTCTGCTAATGGGCTGTTTACATTGCCTAATGTTCTTTTCTTGAAAGTGTATTTTAAAGTCTGTCACCTTTGGATGATTACAACATTTTTAATTGTCGGTCATCACTGACCTGCTGTGAGAAGCAAAGGAAAAACAAAACACTACACATATCACTCACAAGTCTTGTGATAACTTTAATCAAATATAGCAGTGAATTAAATGATTATGAATTTAGGTGAAGTACTGTCTCTAAAAGACGGATTCAGCTCTGCTTTCATACAGACAGATACAGGAAATCTTTTATATTTCATGCAGTTATAGTGACTGACAAGTAGTAACTGCTAAACTCACTGCTGGGATTTTGGTAGGTCTAAATAAATAAAATCGTTTTTATTATTGTAGCAGTCTCATTTGGACCACCAAGTCACAGAATCCTCAGTAATTGAATGAACACAAACACAAACAAAAAAAACAATAATTTAATGAACAACAACAACAACAAATTTCACTTTCTTGTAAGCAAATTAACTTCAGAATAAACTCCTCTAAAAAAATTAAAGGGTCATCACACTATCTGGGTTTGGGGCAAGGTGGAGCAGGAAAAGCACTGCTAGAGCCAGATCACCAGTAAGCTACTACTGCATTTTCAAACAAAACATTCGTGAACGGACCTAGAGAACACTACAACTAGCAGGTCTGCCACTGGTGCCCCAATTATCCTTGCAGATGAGAGCAGGTTCAGCCCTGAATCCAAATAAGAATGAGAATCCAGCTGTGGTGGGGTGGAGCAGCGGGTTTAGGGTGTGGAAGCAGGGGAGGCTGATCTTCACAACTGATGAGCATCATTTAATCATGCATTACCTATTCCAGTAGCTGCTGGGGCTGGAGAGGAGCATTTTCATCCAGACACAGGAGCTGGCGTGACAGAAACTGACAGCGAAGATAAAGGAAGAGCACTGCAAAGTTCAAGAGCACATCAATCAAATAAAAACTACCCAAGCATCCGGGTCGTGCCAGGAGTTTTTTCCACAGTGGTGCTGAGGAAAATTTCCTCCAGGCCCAGGAGCGCCCGTACAAAGGGAGCGGCTAGATTCTGGCAATTTTCACTGGGAGACAAAGTGCTTGTATTAGTCTCTCCTTGTAGCTTCTCTGGTGACCCTGTAGCTTCTCCAGACCCTTCTCCGGTGGCTGGAGGTGCCAAATTTCAGCTTTCTGGCCTCCCCCTATTGTGATAACCATCTCATACAGGCCCAAAGAGCAGATTTTGCTGTGTTGCAATAGCAGTTTTTGCAGATGTGTTCTCCCCCCTGCCCGGCTGTACAAATGCCATGGAGCAACATTTTGAAATGTGGCCTGATGTGACAGCACGTTCAGAGGTTACCTGAACGCCAGAGACAAACTGTGCAAAAGGAATTGTTTGAACTGCTCAAGCTGGGAATGATAGAAGAGTCAAACAGTGCATGGAAGAGTCGCACAGCCCCATAGTTCTTGTACTAAAGAAACATGGGTCCATATGGTTCTGTGTTGAAGTTGAATGAGGTTTGATGTTTGATCGACGAGCTCCTGGACCAGTTGGGCAGAGCTAGTTTTTTTTTTTACGATGCTAGACTTAACCAAGGGCAACTGGCAGATTCCCTTATCTGCAAAGAACATCCTTCACGAGCAGATAGAGAAAGTGGCTGAAATCCAGAAATCCCAGAGTGGCTGAACAAGGCACTAATTGTGGCAGTACAGAAACAAGCTTTCAGCACAAGATCTATAGAGAATGAAACGCCACAACAAAGTGGCCGGCATATTGTACAGCAGGGGTCCCCAATCCCAGTCCACGAGGGCCGGTGTCCTGCAGGTTTTAGATCTCGCCCTGGGTCAACACACCTGAATCACATGATTAGTTCATTACCAGGCCTCTGAAGAACTTCAAGACATGTTGAGAAGGTAATTTATCCATTTAAATCAGCTGTGATGGATCATGACACATCTAAAACCTGCAGGGACACCGGCCCTCGTGGTATGGGATTGGGGACCCCTGATCTACAGTAACATTGTAGCACTCCTACCCTTTTATTCAAAAGGCCCGCTTTCAGTAATGGTGACCACAAACACTTACCAACAATGCCATGGCCACGGTTAGAAAAACTGCTGAAACGGCCAGCAGTTTTTCTAACCGTAACAGTGGTCCCAGTGGTAATCGGAGTACTTGGTGCAGTGACTCCCAAGCTAGGCGAGTGGCTCCAGCAGATCCCAGGAACAACATCGGAGATCTCTGTCCAGAAGAGTGCAATCCTGGAAACAGCTAAGATGCTGTGCAGCACCCTAAAACTCCCAGGGCCCTGGTAGAGGACCTAAGCTTGAATGATGGACTTTAGACAATAATACAATAATATATGGTGATGGTGACGATTTAATGATTTTGTTTGCTTTCCACCAGGATGTCACCAACTTCTAATTTCTAACTTCTTAAGTTCTACATCTATCTGTGAGTCATTGTAGGTTTTCTTTTGTATCCATTTGATTAAATATTTTAGTTGACTGTGACATAATAATGCAAATTTGTACTGCTTCTAATCTATCGTGTCATTTATTATCTTGTAGTGTTGCTATGGCAATTTTGGGTTTCTTGTTTTTCCGATAGATTTTTGTTGCTCATGCATCGAGGAATTTAAACCAGTTGTCTGTGAGTGCTATTGGGGGCATTAAGAACAGATAATTATTGTGTGGACTTTAATTTTGACTGTTGCAAATCAGCCAGTTAATGACAACAGAAGGTTGATCCAGTGTTTGAGCAGATACTCACTCGTATTATTTGAGGTATTTGTGTCTAACTGATGAAAACAGTCATACAATTTAAAAAGGCCCCGACATAGTTTGGACTGGCTGTGCTGGTAAAATGTGTCTATATTGGAACAATAGTCATGAGGAATGGGTCAAAAAATTGAGAAGTAGTAACTAAAGGAAGCATCTAATACTCTACGAGTGTATACATGCCCACCTGACAAGCTTCACTACTAATTAGGTTTGTTTCACTAATAGATCCTGCCCTTGACTGTGGCAACAACTTGAAATGAGGTTCTAACGACAGTCAACAACACCTGTGTTAAGTAATAAGTAGGTAAAACATACTTTATTTCCTCTTCGGTAAGAAATACTTGACCACAAAGGAATACTTTTTGTCATAACTCATGGGTGTTTTATTTTATAATTGAAGATTTCAACACAATGTAAATGTAAACATTCAGTTGGTTTCATCACACAAATATCACAAAAATAATGTTTACTCAAGTGAGTGAAAATAAACTGCACATTTTTTATTGTTTATATTTGGTTGGAACCCTTTGAGTGGTCAATAAAAAACTATTCAGTTCCAACGTTTAGATGTTCGTTGACCGAGGGGCTGGTATTTAATCCCGACTGACTGACCCCACATATTTAGCCAGTCTTACTGTTTGTGTGCGTTGTACTTCTACCTACCAACCCGCAGGATTAGCCATCAGTTATGAAGCACTTCTTTTCTTCTTTTTGTAAGATATAGTTACTTGTTACTGTACAGCAGAATATTATATGATTCATATAAAATTATATAATGTATCAGACGAAACACAATGAAGTTTCATGCAGTGAAGCTATTAGACAATATCTAAAACAAGATAAATAAGGCTGATGTCAGGCTAATATATTTTACATTCTGCTTTCATCTGAACAGCACAGAAACAGTGCAGTGACAGAGCACATTTATCTGTGAAGTAGTCACTGACATAATAAAAAAAGTGTCTATTTTTGGGCACCAGTTTAGCTCAGTGACCATATGTAGCATGGCTGAGAGCAGGCGGCCGGGTTTGGACCTAGTCCTTTGCTGCATGTCTTCCATTCTCTCCTTCACTTTCCTGTCAGCCTTCACTGTTTCTGTCTAATAAAGCCAAAAAGTATATTTTAAAAAATACTTCATTTTTGTACTTTTGCTCATCATTTGAGAATTTTTATTGGTTTCTTTTTTGTTCTGAGACTGGTTGAGAAATTACAACAAAGTTGTAGAAATTTGGTGAAATTCAGTTTGATTCATTTTGTCATTTTTAACATTAATTGTTTGCTTGTTTTTTCATTTTGGTCTACTGGCATGTACAATCAAGAACATGTGGAACCAAATGTTTCATATGCCGTGTCTCTGAAAGCTGTGATTTATATCTTGTACCTCAAATACTCAAATATGAGAGCTTTGACTATGGACTGCTTGTGAAGCCTAACCCAGCAGCTTTTTATTTTCATCCACCCATCTCCTGCTAACCAGTTCAGGGTGGGATGGCTCCTAGCTCAGCTATCATGGGGTGAGAGTCAGAGTGCATTCACGGAAATTTTAAAAAATATATTCATTATATTTTAAGAAATATAGGCATTTAAAAAAAAAACGTCTATATTGCTCCTAATGGAAGCAATAAAATCAGCAGAAGTGATCTTGTTTCCTATCAGGTGATCACATGATCAAATGAAACAAACCAAACAAATCCTTCAGGTACCGGCTCCCCATATCACAGACACCTTTATTTCACGTGTATATATCTCATTAAAATATTTCCTGGGAAAGTCTGGAGCTGCTTTAAATTATGTCAGGAAAGAATTGAATGCAACACTCAGCAATTATGCAAAATAACTGTTTTACTGCAGTACATTCTATTACAAGGCAACTCTTATACAACAGCATAAAATAAATAATAAATACATTTATAATAATTTAACAGCTCACATTTGAAAAAGGAAAACACAGTTTTGAATATGAACCATGTACAGCAGAGTCTGAATCAACCGCCCTTTAAAGTGTCAGTCAAAACCTTGTGGTGTGAGGGGAGCTCGGCTCTTGGTTGCGTTTCACACTGATGCGCTGAAGGTCCCCGCCTGCTGACAGAACAACACGTTATTAGTCCCAGTGAAGAGCCACCCTCACCTGCTAGAACTGCCCAGCTGTTCTCACACAATGACATACGAAATCCGATCTGATTAATTATATGTATAATGATATTTATTAAAAATAAATAAACAAAATAGGATGTGACTTAAATCTTCCACATAGGGACCATAATACTGCTTCTACCATCGATTTATATTCATATTAACAAATCATATCAAGTTATACATGAACGCAAAATACCTCTGCATCAAGACAATATTTTAACTGCATGTATTCATAAAATGTAACATTTAGTGGCGCAAATTGTTTCTGTTACTCAGAATGAAAAGAAAGACATTGAAACTATGTTTGTCTTTTTTTCTGTCTTGCAACTATTCCAAATAGCGTTAAACGGAAAGTTTTCTGCTTCTTACCTTTAGCATCCCAGCCCACTGAAGGAACCGATCCTCTCTAATCGGACCCCGAAACAGCTCCTCATCCCACCCTTCTTATACCGGCTCCACGAGCGCTTGGAGGTCCTCACGAGATCTTTGAAGATGCGGGAAAGGAGGTTCTGTTTAGCCACCAGTGCGGAGTTACTGGGGTCAGAGGAGTCCCATGGCTGTTCCTCTGGCGCCCCGAACACCGACTTGCCCGTGTGCAGGTCTTTCCCCTCCACCTCAGTCTCGTCTGCGGGGAGTAACGGTGAGGCGTTGATCTCCTCTTCTAAAAGCTGCTTGAAACTCTGAGGAGAAATGAAATAAAGATGCTTTTAGAATAAAGTTGCCATTTCTGCACAGTGCTAAGAAACTAACCCGCAAAGATTCAGCAATAAATAACTCATCATTATAAAAGGAGACATTTACACCAGCTGAAAGCTCAGGTAAACTCACCTGAAGGTCAGAAACGGGTTTGGCTCCTACGAAATGAAGCAGTAACAGCAGAGACACGCCGCAAACAGAGACAGTCAAACTCATTTTCTTTTGTTTTTCTTGCTCTTTTCTGTGAGGACCAGCTGACGCACGCGCACTCAGTCCGTCTCTGCTCCACTGGCTGTCCAACGGTGGACAGGTGCAGCTTTTATACGCGACCTGATTCCGTCATCAGTGCTGGGGAAATTAACGAGGTGTGACTAATGTTCCCACACGTGGGAGTAGAGTCTAACCTGACTGCTGTAGGCGTTCAAACTCCTCTGAAGCTCTCTCTGCTGCTCAGTGTCAGAGCTTCATTTTAGAGTTGAATTACTCACGACATGGAACATCGCATCTGTTTGGCTTTCACTGCCATAACTTTGTGACAATACGCATCAACACACTTTGTTATAAATGTGTAATTACTCAAGAACAAATGAGAAAGGATTTTGGAAGTTGGCATTTGGATAGCTGACCCTTATAATCACTTCTTAACTTTATCAGCCCTGTAAGTACAGTACATGGTGAGTAGTTGGTTTGGAAATACCATATTAGTGACTCTTCAAGTAATTGAGCTCATTCATTTTTATTTCTGAGCCATAGTCGTAATTATATCGCGAGACCTGCCTGAATTCCAAACATAGAATTGGCACAAATATAGATGTTAGTATGTTTACAGCACAGGTACAAGTACTGGTTTATTATTTTAAATTTTCAACATAATAACTCAAAATGTCAGGTTTTGTTTGTTGGAGTTTTTTAGTACCAGACCAGTGCTAATCCCTCAGACCTGATTGTGGGTTATCAAGTCGAAATGTTGTGTTGAACATTTTGCATTTTTGAAGTGATGTAAATGACATTTAACTGTATTAGGTAATTAAGGTGGCGTATGAAAAATACTTGTATTAAAGCACTTTTAAATGCAAGATAAAAATGGAGTAACTGTTCCTCAACTCCAGATTAGAATAAAGTTTGGTTAAGGTTTGGCGAAGCCCAGTCAAACTAATGTGTTCTGAAGTGATGAGCCACATGTGCACATACCGCTGCCCCTAGCTCACCTCCCTGCAGACATGTACCAGGGGTAAATGATGAGCGATTAGCCCTGAACCCTATGAAGCTGAGCACACCGTGTGGAGGTGGATGGAGGCTAATTGACATTTCACCAGGTTCTCAGCTGGAGGGCTATCATATGAAATTGGCGCAGGCAGCAGTGAACAATTCACATGGTTTTTATGGAAGAAATCTGCACTTTTCTAATTTGTTACACAGAGAAAGATACTACATGTCTACATGTGCCAGATGTGATGCTGTCAGACAGAAGACAGGCATTTAGAGCCTTTGTTTCTCAGCATTTAAGAAACTAAACAAACATATTGTATGAACCACTGTGCTTTAATTTTGGGGCTTATATGCAATAGTTACATGATAAAAGATAAAATGCAATTTTTTAATGCTGTGCTGAGAAACTTTGTCCTGCCATTTTTAGTTCTTCCTTTAGTTGTTGATTATTGGAGGGTTTTTCTGCCTCTTGGCCCATTTTCAGCAGTGGAAGCTCAGTCAGGTTAATATCAGTCAAATGGCTAAGCTACTGTACAAAACTGACAATATGTTTTATGTCATTGTTCAACTCGTACAACTCTTCTTTCAGTGGACATTTTATTGCACTTGTACTTGTACAGACGTTAATGGAAGCAATGTTTTTTAGTGTTTTTCAGTGTTCACTATATGTATTCTAAGTTGACGGGCAGCTTCTACAATTAATTTTATTCTCATTTTCCTTTTCAGATTTTTTTAGTCTTACATGTATGGACAAGGTTCAAACTGGCTGCTGTTCCAATCATGTGTTTAAGCACTCGTAGACTGTATGACCCGCCCAGTAATGACGTGCTGTCACTGGGCACTGCCACTCAATGGGGTATGATTCATTACTACCAGATGCTTGATGAAGAAACATGATGAAACATGATGGTTAAATATCTTTTCTCGGTCTCTTAGCTCTTTGTGTTTCTTTATACACACACTAAAGCTAATAGAGTCATAAGAAAGAAAATTTGACCTTCATGTTGTGCATGATTAAATATCCAAGTTTGCAGCTTTATGGAGCAAAACTGAAACAACTGTCAACATCAGGTTAGGTACATGAACACACAACATTTTAGGATATTTTGGAGGTTGCTGGATAAATACTAATCAAAAATCACTGGGATTTCAGACAGACACCAAAAATAATAAAAAATTTTAAAAATAATAAAACAAAAAAAGCACTCGGTTGTAAGGTCAAAGCAAACAGGGCTAAGTAGTTCTTTCTTTCTTAAAAAGCAACAGTTACACATTTATGATTAATTATAAACACCTCTAACTTAGCATGATGTAAAGAGAACAGGTAGACGTGGTCTTTGACCAGTGAAAGACAGCAAGCAGGTCAACAAGCCTGTTGTTCACAAGGCCTCTACAGTATTTCACCCAGACTATGGACTCTTGTGGACAACAGGCATGCAACCAACTACCCCATGTTTAACTGATGTGTGCACATACCATAATAATATTAATGCACATGTCTCCTTCTAAAGATTACATTTTACATTTATATAGCACATATAGCATGGATGGATGTGAGCTATGAAACTGTAGGAAGGAACTGTTGAAACTAGGTTAAGGAATCCTTTGTGGGTTTAGTGAAAGAATTTAAATAAGAGGAGATCACTTGAAAGAACTGAACGCGATTTATTGAGATAAAGAAGTTGTATGACTCCAGTGACCCATCGTAGCAGATCAGAATCCCAATGGTGACCCCCACCCACATCTGCTGAGCTCAGCTGGAACCACAACGCAAGTGCCCTGATAAGGAAGGCCCAGCAGCAGCTGCACTTCCTCCATGACCTAAGGAAGAATAACCTGGACCAGGAGCTGCTGCTGGCCTTCGCCCGCTCCTCTGTGGAGAGCATGCTCTCCTGCTGCTGGTGTTTGGTACACAGGGGCCATTACTGAGAACAGGAAGGCTGTACCAAGGGTCATTAACACCGCCCAAAAAAATATTGGCTGCCCTCTGCCCCCCCATCTCACACACACACACACACACACACACACACACACACACACACACACACACACTCTACTCAGACTAAGTCCTTTGCACTACTTTCAAGCACTTTGCTGTCTGTCCTCTGATGTGTTTGTGCTGTCCTACTGCTTATATTTTACACCATGCAGGGTTGGTGTGGACCACCCACAGTTTCATTTTGCACAGTGGCTGGGACTATTCTATTCTATTCTATTCTATTCTATTCTATTCTATTCTATTCTATTCTCAGTGTCCAAAGCTGTATTGTGAGTAAGAAACGCAGCACCTGATACAGGATGTGACTGAAAGACAGTCAGTCATGGATGATCCTCTGAGCTTCCTGTCATCATTTAGCTTATTGCCAAAGCACTGCTGGAAACAACTCTCAGCTGTGTGCTTTAAGCAGCTCCTCAACCCCACATGAGCCTGCTTTCCCATTGAAACATGGCTGAATGAATGAAGTAATAAGTTGTTTCATTTTAGTTGTTTCATACATAGAAACATTGCAATGTGAAAGTGTTTTACAATGTTTGCTGAAAACAATATTTAAAATAAACTGGACTGAAAATCAGTAGCAACGGGTCCTACAAGGTGAGGAAGCCAAGTTGTCAAAATGTATGTACGAGGTCACAAAAGGGGTACAACAGTGAGCGTCTACAGCATTTGTTTTTTTTTTGTTTTTTTTGTTTTTTTTTTCTAAATGACATCAGAAACAGCAGTATGCGACATTACGTGATGGCAGAGCTTCAGTTCATCCTTTGTCATTTTTTTTTTTTTTTTAATAAATAGGACAGGGGGAATGAATGAGAGAAAGAGGGGGAGAGAAAGAAAGAAAACCAAAGGGGAGAAGAGACGGTGAGAAGGGGGGGGAAGAGAGAGAAAAAAAAAAAAAAGAACTCCTGGGTCACCTGTATGGAGAAAAAAAAAAAACAAAAAAAAAAAAACAAACAGAGGAGACAGCAAACAACAAAGAGCAACATAATAATAGAGAAAACAAAGCACCATCACAATAAACTAGCTAGCCATAGATATCAATATTTACTAAATAATAAACGATATTGTGCAGCACGCAAGATAGACAGCGCACAGTGTGCTTTGAGGTAGTAGCCAAGAAAGCTTTAGTCCGCGTCTGTGAATACCCATGTGTGCATACCTGTGTGGATCAGCATGCTTGCATTCCAAAGGTTTCTCCATGTAATGATCTGCTAGGGAGTGTGGGGGGGCCACAGCCCCGTCCTCCAGGGTGTGAAGCGGGTATGGAGGAGATCAAAACTCCAGACATCCAGAGGCCCCCAGAACACAAGAGACCATGGAAGACCAACAGAGGGGCAGCCGCGCCACTGTTCCAGTAAGAGCTGAGGAGAGTCCCAGAGTCTACAGCATTTGTAAAAAACAGTGGGGGCACTTTCATGGTGTGGGGCAGCATGAAAGCTATTTAAAGAAATGTTGGATAAAGATGTCAGACTGTGTTGAAGAATAAAGATGACTTTCAAGCTTGCTAGAACTGTACAATCTCCGCTTTTGACTTGTATAACTGCATTTCCACGTATGATTGCACATATTTCTATCAGTCATTGCATCTGCCTTCTATTTTCATAGCATAATATAAACCAAAGGAACTTTTTTGCAGTACTGTAACTAGATGTCAGTGTTACGTTTCTTCATGACTCATCTTTTTTAATTCACCATGTGTTTATACACTATTCAGCATTTAACCATTAATTATTATTAATCTCCCTCCCCTCACCCTCAGCTGGCTGCCCCTGAGCCTGATTCTGCTGGAAGTTTCTTCCTGTTAAGAAGGGAGTTTTTCCTTCCCACTGTTGCAAAGTGGTTTCCCATAGGGGGATTGTTTTCTCTGAATGACTGTAAAATGTCAAGCTTCTTGAATGAACTCTTGTTGTGATTCAGTGTATGCAGATAAAACCGAATTGAATTGAGCTGAATTAGTGTTGGAAGACCTCAATAGTGCCCAGTCCAAATCGAGGATACAGGTTTGGTTTAAGAAGTGGATTAATTAAGACACAATGCCTTTGTTTGTATTGCATTTGGAGATCATTATGCATGTGTGTGGATATTTTTTGCACTTACTAAATGTATTTATTTCTGTTCATCAAGAAATCCACAAAGTATACCAAGATATTAAAGAAACTGACTGCTGACAAACGTCTGTTTTTTTCTGTTTTCTTTTCTTATGACTGTGTAGTTTCTTTCTGACCTTCTTCCAGCCCACAGCTTAGACATTTCCACCTACTGCTAATCATTCACAACCATTCCAAAAATAGCCATCAAAATTCACTTCCATAAACAATAAGCCAGCTTCAGTTAACTCGTTAACTTGTTGGTAGACACTGAATGTTTCAAATATTACCAGCTTGTGTCTATTTTTGACTTGCAACCCCCCCACAGGGTAATTATGTTTCTGTAATAAAGCCATTTCTTAGTTGTGAGAAAAGCAGCAACATATGAAACTGAGTGTAGAAATAACAGGACTTTGGCTGTGTCGACTTTTATGCATCGTGCTTTCCTTTCTTCCTTTTTACATCATCACGGTCAATTTAATTCTATTCAAGTTTTATTTATGTATCACCGATTCAAAACAGCAGTTGTTTTATATTGCAACACAAAGACCCTAACAAGAATTCATTGTAAATTAATTGTGGTGCACTTTCTAAGAAGAGAGCGTGTGACCTTGATGGCTCAGAGAACTGCAACGTTAGATAAGACAATGCAGGATAATAGGGCATGATTCAAAGCTTATAACTCACATTAACGGCAGGTAGGTTTGCAATTTGTGTCTTTAGCGGGAACCAGAACAGTGATCATTCATTTCTCAAGCATATATGAAAACCAAGTGCCAGTGAAGCTCTAGCTCCTTTGCACTTTTACATAAAAAGAAACTAATTATTTAAAAACAAATCTATGTTTAAAATGAGAAAATGGCCAATAAAAGTATGAAAGAAACAGCTAGTACAACTTTAATTTGTCAGTTTTAGTTTAAGAGAAGAGGAAGTCAATGCCTGTTGTCTATCATGTTGCCAATAAGTGTCTAAGAACTTAACAATGAATGGATAAAAATATAAAAGCCCAAAATTCCTGTCATATCAGTGCACATGCGCCAACCAGCATGTGGCCTGTTACAGTTTCTCTGTCTTGGCCAGTGCAATCCTCTATGCTGTTGCATGCTGGAGGAGTAGATTGAGGGTTGCTGATGATAACAGACTCAATAAACTGATCCACAAGGCCAGTAATGTTGTGGGGATGGAGCTGGACTCTCTTAAGGTGGTGTCAGAGAGGCGGATGTTGTCCAAGATAAAGACAATGTTGGATAATACCTCCCACCCACTCCATGACATGCTGGTCAGTCACAGGAACACGTTCAGTAAAAGACTGAGATTACCAAAAAGCACCACTGAACAACACAGGAAACCATTCCTGCCTGTGGCCAGGTCCCTGTACAACTCCTCCATCTAACACACTGTAAACACTGCAATAGCTACACCCTTTCTGCACATGCTCTTCTTTCTTTCTTTCTTTCTTTCTTTCTTTCTTTCTTTCTTTCTTTCTTTCTTTCTTTCTTTCTTTCTTTCTTTCTTTCTTTCTTTTTCAGATATTAATCAGTAAGTGACTTATATGTATGTATATATATTGTGCTATTTCTAACTTCTTGAATTGTCTGTTTTTGTTACTGTTTGTACTGGAGCACTGTAACCAACATAATTTCCCCTAGGGATCAATAAAGTATTCTGATTCTGATATATGTATAAACTATATACAGTAGCTATGCTAACACATTTTTAATAACATCTGCATCCCCAATTCCCAAATTGTTGGGACAGTGTAAAATGTAAATAAAACAGAATGCAATGATTTGCACATATCACGAACCTGTATTTTATTCACTTTTATTCACATTGTCTAACACAGAAAACATACCAAATGTTTAAACTGAGACAATATAACTCTCATGAAAAACATTAGCTCATTTGAATGAGAGGGAACAAACTAGTGGAAAAGTAAGTAGTCCTAAAAAGAAACCACTACGGGAAAATTCATCCAGTTATTAGTTCAACTGGCAACAGATCTGTATTCAAGGCTGACTTCACTTCAGCATTGTTATAATACCACTAACAGCTGACTATGGAATATCAAGTAGTAGGAGAATTCATAATTGGATAAATTGAAGTAAATTGTTGCACGGCTACTTCATAAATTCTGTTTTCATGGATGCCTGGATGTTAAACTTAATTGTTACACCTGGTAGAGCAGCCACACTGATCGTTTTCTTAAAGATGAAAGTTTGTAGACAGTTTGTAACTCTCAGTGTTAGTTTGACTTTGGGACCTGAAGCAAAGTTTGGACCTGCTGAAAGTAACCCACTGTTTCACAAGTCTTTGTAAAAAATAATAATATAGTGTATGATGCAAAGAAGAAGAATGATCCAGACACACTGAATCAGAATCATAATATTTTATTAGTCCCTGAGGAAATTACGTAAAAGAGAAAACGTAAAGTAAGAGTAAAAGAGAAAGAAAAGTTAAAGTATGGAGAAAAAAGCAGGAGCAACTGATGGTTCATGCATGCGTACTATATATGTTGCTGTCTTCTTTGGGCCAAAGCTCATTTAAAATAGAAATAGGCAAAGAAGAAAAGAGTTGTGTGGTCAGACAATTCTAACATTTTTCTGGAAAACATGGATGCTGCATGCTCCAGACCACAGAAAAGAGGACCATCTTGTTATCAGTGCTCAGTTCAAAGGGTTGCATCTCTGATGGTTTGGGGGTGCATTGGGAATAAAATCAGAACAAAAAGAGTCTCTGAGCTCAAATAAAACAACAAATATAGTCCAGGGGCCTGGTCCATGGAGCTAAACAGAAGGCAGCGCAGATCAGGGAGTCAGCTTGAACACTGGCTTGATTCAGAGGCAGGGACTGCTGACAACATAGTTCACGGGGTCTGCCAGGAGGTCAATAGCTAAGATGGAGAAACTCTGGAGGCTCGCTGAGTGGGCATCAACAGAGATGGAGTAACTATGGAGGCCAGCGGCTGATGATGGTGAGGGAGACCCTCAAGTGGCTTCGATGGCAGCCTACAATGGCGATGGCCAAGGAGACGCACCTCTGGCTTGGGCTGGCTTAGCAGAGAACCCAACGAGCTTAACTTGGGACAGGGACTGTGGCTGTTCTTGCTTTAGATTCTCCAGGGGGGCAGAGCTAACTGGGGGCTGTAGCCCTGTCTCTGGGGATGTGTTGGCCAGACTTACAGTCACTGGGCATTTTAGCACAAGAATTTACCAAACAGTTCATTACAGAGGTTGGCTCACAGCTTGTGCCAAACATTCCATGTTGGGAAATGTTGGGAACAGGTTGTAAATGTCTCCTGTGAGTCTTTAGCATTAACTATGCCCTGGCAGTATTCCAGAAGCTGGGTAAACATTTCCTCTGAAGCCTCTGAAAATCAGAGTTTTGCACCTGATTCTTCACAGCCTCCTACCTGATGGGAGGGGACAGGTGTATCTCCTGGGTGAGGAGCGTCTTTAAAAATACAGGACGCTGCTGTATATGTAAGGTCATCAAGAGGCTGCTGCCAACATCCTTCATGCATCCTTCGTGCTGAAGATGATGGGAGAGGAGTAAATGTTGTGAATTTTGATGGAAGAAATTAGATTGAAGAAAGAAAGAGCAGGCATAAACTTTTCAGGTTTATGAAAAATGCAGGAACTACTGATGACATGGCATCGTCTGTGGAATGGTTTTTCCTGTGGGTATACTGGTGTGGATCCACAGTGACATCGATGTCCTTTATCAGGGCTATAACCAGCCGTTTGAAGCACTTCGTGACCATGAGGGTGGAGGCCACCATCTTTTAGTCATTCAGTCATTTTTGGGAATTCAATTAGAATAAATTTATTTCAGTTTCAAGTGTTACTTATATAGCACTAAATCACAATAACAGCTGCCTCGAGGAGCTGTATGTTGTATGGGCAAGACCCTATAATGATATAAATGAGGGTGATTATGGCAGGTATTGTTGCCTGTGAGAGAGAGGCGTCCGGGATTTCAGTCAGCACCTCCAACAGATTAAACAGCATAAATGAACAACATTTATGTTTCATTTAGTTGTTTAGACCCATGAAGAACAGTAACCCTCAGAGCAGCAGCAGCACAACAAAACCCAGTGGAGCTTTTACTGGAGCATTTCACAATAAACCTGCCTGTACTTCTTCTTTAACTACTATTAGATGTAAACAATCGTGAAAAACACCACTGTAAACTTGCAAGACAGTGCGGCCGGCTTTGACAGTCAAATATTCTCAGGACCTCGACACCGTGACTGTTTACCAAAACCAAGATTTGTACCAACTTTTGTTTATGTACACATCCTGGATATTTCCCTGCCAGATGGTCTCGATACACATGAAAGCGTGGCATGCCATCGATCTGGATGGTTGAATCTGCTGCTGTTTAGCAAGGTTCCCAAAAGTCAAAGTACAGCACAGTTCTTCAACTTCCTGAAAACCCCAAACCTTGTCCACCTTGTTGTCCAGTGAGTGGACCAGAAAAAGAGACAGGATCAGTCTGTTAGCTTTTGGAATGGCTATCAAGCCAACTTCCTGATCTCTCCATTGCATAAGCTTCCTATTGCCTCCTGGCTGCTGTACCAGGGTGTGCTCTAGGGATTTTATGGTTAAACTCCCTTATCTCAGTGAGGTCAATCTTTCTGTACATCATACCTTTGAAAACTAAGAATCCGCTGCAATGCTATGCACCATCATTGTATATGACACCCCAACTTCTCATGAATGATTATTGATTAATCTTCAAGTGAAAACATCTTGTTAAGTTTTGGTTAGATTTCAAGTTAAACTTCTCCTGACTTCTCTTGTGTTACCATAGTGATGTTTTAGCACATTACACATTTAGCTACAGTTTTCTGCATGAAGGGACTATTAAGTTACCCTGTTAATTAAACACATTATCTTAAACAGTTACCCAGTGCACTGAAGTATGGCATCAAGGGGCCTTTGCCAAATGATCATCAGTGACAAGTTTGGAGTGAGACTTGAACCATTTAGATTTGCAGTTGCAGGATACAGCACCAACAACGGTACAGCAACAGAGTGTTGCCACTCTCAGCAGGATTTGGTCGAGCTAATCTAAACTGTTTTACAATTTCTGTTTATGCATGAGCGATAAAAAACGTTTTTATTGTACAATAAATTAAAAAGACGAACTGACCTATTTTCAACACTGGTGAAAGTTTTTTCAATGGTCACAGTTTTTATAGATGCAAGGTAACTTTAACCTAATATTTTTGCTTTAAAATATCATTAGCTATTTCCTATAGTAAGCTAACGATTAATAAGACGATGTCAGAGGAATTGGTGCACAAATTATCATCACTCACAGATCAGTGCTGTCGCTCTCTATACACAGTTCGCACGATTGCAAAGTGAAAGCAAAAAACAAGCGCAAATTCAAACGCGACTTCAATATGTCACATATTGACAGTGGCTCACCGATGCCAATGACATAATTACCCAGCTACATTTCTGAAAGAATGCAAAAGCATTGACATATATTTTTCCTACAATAGCCCGACGGGCAGGGAAGAGATAGATTTTGGTAGCCCGACTGGAAAAATCGCTAGCTCCGGGACGTCGGGCTAGCGATATTGCGAGCCCTGTATCTGATTGAGGAGTCACTCATCTTTGGAAAAGAGAGTTTATTACAGAGAAATGGCTCTTTCCAAAATAAAAGCTATACTATCCGCTTCTTCTGGGCTATATTCTCAGCAGCATAAGGAGAATCATGTGCTAACAGCTGTCTAAATGACTCGGCTAAAGTTAGTAGCATGCTTGCTTTTTTTTGTCTGCTTCCACTTGTCTTTGCACTAGGATGATGTCGGCGTAAATGTGCAGTCATATTTGTTGTGTTCCCACTAGTGCTTTCAGGTTAATCTCGTTGAAATGACCTTAACGCCACAACACGGCAAATCTCCGTTAACGAGCTACCGCCGATCGCTCCGTGCATGGGGCTAGACGGCCAACACGTTAACGAGCTAACTGCGCTAGCACACTAGTTCACACCAATGTAATTGAGCATTGCATGGCACATCCAACATACTGTTTTACTTTAGTCCATGACTCGCTTACCTTCAGGGTCATACGTCACATGAAAACCAAAATAATTCCAAACGCCAGATCTGAATGAGGTTCAATTTGCCGGTTGCAAGGAGAGCTTAACTTCTGTCTCGCTAGCTTGCCCTGCGCTCTTCCTTCTGACTATGCTGTCTGTGTTGAGCGCTCAGTAGATCTGCGCTGGACAGTGCAGCCTAGGCGGAGTAGTCGAACACAGATTCACTGAGCGCTCAACACAGACAGCATCGTCAGAAGGAAAATTGATAAAATAAATTACAAATGTTGTATTGTTCGATACATATGCGTACCGAACCGAAAGCACTGTATCGAACGGTTCAATATCGATACGAATATTGTTGCACCCCTAATATATATATTAGGGGTGCAACGATATTCGTATCGATATTGAACCGTTCGGTTCGGTACGCATATGTATCGAACAATACAAAATTTGTAATTTATTTTATCAACTTTCCTTCTGACGATGCTGTCTGTGTTGAGCGCTCAGTGAATCTGCGTTCGACTACTCCGCCTAGGCTGCACTGTCGAGCGCAGATCCTCTGAGCGCTCAAAACAGACAGCATCGTCAGAAGGAAGAGCGCAGGGCAAGCTAGCGAAACGGAAGTTAAGCTCTCCTTGCAACATGGCAAATTGAACCTCCCCCACCCTCATTCAGATCTGGCGTTTGGAATTATTTTGGTTTTCATGTGACGTATGACCCTGAAGGTAAGCGAGTCATGGCCTAAAGTAAAACAGTATGTTGGATGTGCCACGCAATGCTCAATTACATGGGTGGGAACTAGAGATGGCACGATACCACTTTTTTATGTCCGATACCGATACCGATATCATAAATTTGGTTATCTGCCGATACCGATATGAATCCGATATAGTGTTTTTTAATCAACAAAACTGTTTTTTTAAATATCTTGCTGCATTTTGTATAAGTTCATACTCAAGTTTAAAACAACAACTACACTAAAGCTATTCTGTTATACCTGTATGCAAAAAAAAAAAAATTTCATAGTTCAGCAATACTGATCAATCTAATAAACTTAAACCTACACCATCCTCCCTATTCTGGTATTTTAAAGAGTACTTAGCATAAATATTAAGCAACCTAACTAATAGGGTTCCAACTCCCAGCAACAACAAAAATAAATAAATAAAAAATAGGGAACCACCCCTCACGCTCCACCTCATGATGCTTAATCGACGTAATCAACCTTAATTTGATTCAGTGTGAAAAAAAATGCACAGAAATCAATTATTTTTCAAGAAATATTAAATAGATTCAACATCTTTCTTCAACAAAATTGCAGACTGCACAGATGGTACCTTTCCAAAGGAAAAAGTACTATAGCTTACTAGGGTATATATATTAGACTTAATAGTCACTATATACTATATACAGTAATTGACTTCTATTCATTTTACATCAAATTAAAACTTTGGGTGTAAGATTCGGATAATTATTTATTAAAAGCTAGACATTTTAAATGAGAATAAGAAAGAAAAGTATGTCTTTGTGCCCCCTTTTCCCTGTTAATGCCCTATCGGCCCCCCTGGCTAAACTTTGCTAGATCCGCCCCTGCACAGTTACCAGCCGTCAGCTACGTAGAAAAAGATCCTCGAGTAGAAAGTAATATTAAATAAATTCTAACAACAGCTTATCAAGCTTAAACGTGCTGCTGTTGTTCAGCCACTGGTTTCCTCTTTCTGGTGCAAAGTGGGCCAAAAACAAACCAGAGAGACGGACTCACTCGCGACAGAAAAGCCGATCAGCTGATCGTTAAGCAGTTTCATGATTGAAGTAGCAGCAAGAAGAGGCAGTCGTTTGTTAAGCTTAACGCAGGAATGCTTTACATACATTCAGAGATGGACTTACACACTTGCTTTACTTCTCTCGGGGATAACTTTGTCGGAGATGACATGCCGGGTTGGTAGCGAAGCTCCAAATGGTATCCAGACCACCGACAGGTCCCGCATGCCACAGCCGCTCTATCACGTGATGCATACTGCTCCGACGTGCTAACGTTCTGAGGTGAGTTACAGCGTGTTGCAAGTTTTGTGAGGTGCTTTCGTGATATTTAATGGATCGGATTACATTTTTTATTTTTCTCCGATATCCGATCCAGTAATTTAGGTCAGTATCGGACCGATACCGATACGTAATATCGGATCGGTCCATCTCTAGTGGGAACTAGTGTGTTAGCACAGTTAGCTCGTTAACGTGTTGGCCGTCTAGCCCCACGCACAGGGCGATCAGGGGTAGCTCGTTAACGGAGATTTGCCGTGTTGTGGCGTTAAGGTCATTTCAACGAGATTAATGCTCACAGCACTAGTGGGAACACAACGAATATGACTGCACATTTACGCCGACATCATCCTAGTGCAAAGACAAGTGGAAGCAGACAAAAACAACAAGCATGCTACTAACTTTACCCGAGTCATTTAGACAGCCGTTAGCACATGATTCTCCTTATGGGGACCTGATATGTTTAATATGCTGCTGAGAATATAGCCCAGAAGAAGCGTATAGTATAGCTTTTATTTTGGAAAGAGCCATTTCTCTGTAGTAAACTCTCTTTTCCAAAGATGAGTGATTCCTCAATCAGATACAGGGCTCGTAATATCTCTAGCCCGACGTCTTGGGGCTAGCGATTTTTCCAGTCGGGCTACCAAAATCTATCTCTGCCCTGCCCGTCGGGCTATTGTAGGAAGGAAAAATATATGTCAATGCTTTTGCATTCTTTCGGAAATGTAGCTGGGTAATTATGTCATTGGCATCGGTGAGCCACTGTCAATATGTGACATATTGAAATCGCGTTTGAATTTGCGCTTGTTTTTTTGCTTTCACTTTGCAATCGCGTGAACTATGTATAGAGAGTGACAGCACTGATCTGTGAGTGACGATAATTTGTACACCAATTCCTCTGACATCGTCTTATTAATCGTTAGCTTACAACGCAAACATGACAAGTGAAATCTCCCGCAGCTTAAACATGTGAGAGGTTGATCGCGCAGAGAATCGCTGAGCTTATGTGAGTGCGTGTGTAAAAGCAGCAGGATATATATTTTAGTTCTGCTGAGCCAAATAAGACAGGTCAGGGTGAAGAAGTGACAGCCAAAGAAAAGCTTACCACAAAACGGAGAAGTTATGACAAATCAGACTATAAGGCAAAAAGAAAGTGCAGCTTTATGGTTTCATGGACAAAATAATTTCTGTGGCTGCGATATGATGAGCTAAACAACCAGGGCTGCACATAAGTGGTCCGCAGGTGCGCATTCGCTGTCAAAATAAAAAACACGCACAAGGGTTAGGGTTAAATTTAAAAACTGTACTTTTGAGTTAAATATATATATTTATAATTTTAATAAATGACAAATTAAAAATGCATGAACATTTTTTTTGTATCGAAAAAATATCGAACCGTGACACCAAAGTATCGAACCGAACCGTGAATTTTGTGTATCGTTGCACCCCTAATATATATATATATGCACACACACACACCTATCAGGAGGTAATTTAAATAAATTTGATTACAATTGACCTGTACCCTTCTATATTACGAAGCAAGTCAGTCAGCTCTGAGCTGATGTGTTGAAAGCAGGACAGATGGCCGCACTGTGGACTTGTTCTTACTTTATATGGTCAAAAACCTTTATTCTTGGTCTATAAGCCACATTTTCCCATTCAGACACTCTTATAATACAAGCACTTTCTAACCATCAAACTCACACTGATGGATGATTTGGTATCTTGCCCAAGGACATTTCAACATGCAGATTGGAACAGCTGGGGATTGAACCACCAACCTTCCAAGCTGCTCTACCTCCTGAGAAACAGCTGCCCCTAATTGTGATGGCAGGCAACAATATCAGAGCATTCTCAGAGCTGCAGGTCTCGGGGGTTGTTCCTGGTGTGCAATCGATGCCACGTTAGCATCAATCCTAAACAAAGGAACAACCCACCTACTATGAACCATGTTTTCTTTTTCAAGATGCGCATATAAGTTAAGCATGACAATAAAAGAAAGAACATGCAAAATCTAAATGCATGTGGAGGCCATGTGTCCTCAGTTAGTGAGCTGTGATACCTGGCTCACTGTGGCTATTCATGGATTCATTTATGAGTCAATATCGGATGACAAAATGACAGCTCAAATATTTCAACTTGATCAAATATACATCATCTTTATGCCCCTCTTCTCTGAGGGACTCAGATGCTGCAGTCTTTGCAGTATGTGTAAGAAAGCCTCCTGCTGACTTCCTGGTAGCTCCATACACGTGCACTTTGTTAGTCTGCTTTAAAAAACCTAAAAACTAACTGTAATTCATTGTCAGTAGGCACACCTTTCTGAAATTATAGCAAATTCTGTTCTAACCTTCAGTGAACAATCCTTGTATATTTCTGTCCTAAACTGATCCCAGATGCACATGACACCTCATACCTTCCCCTTCCCTCTGGCTCTGGAAAGACTAGCATACACATGTTGTAAATGTGACCTCTCTAGTGCAACCTTTGAACAGATAAGGCTATTTTCACACAACAGGAGTGGGAATGCATATATTTAGCATTAGTTCATGTTATTTTTAACACAAATGGCCTAAATACAGCAAGGAAGTACTTTTTGTCACTACCGGTCTTTCTTACTGTTCACATAAAAAATCAGGTGTTACATGCAGTTTAAATATTTCCCTAACAGTCTGATTTAACTACACCAGGCCTTTATATAGATTGGTGTTGTAGATTTACTTTATTGAGTTATTAAAATGCTTCACTGTAGCAGCTGCTGGAAACTTTATCGTGGCCTCTAATTAACTCTGGATTTCTATCAGTTAACAGATTTCATTATTATTGTTATCTTTTTTCTTTTCACCTGTAGAGAGATAGAACTTTGTTATAAGCTATATTTAAATTAAATCTTTTATAAAGATTATTAGCATACCATTTGAGCTTATTATTAAGTAATCGATAGACCCGTTGAACCTTTTGAATTTTCAAAGCACGATGTTTCAGATTGAAGGAAGCATCATAATAATAATATTAATAAAAGAGATTTGAAATCCAGAAATAATCCAATCGTAAAGCAGGATGGGTATAGCTGACATGCTGAACAAAGGAGATGGATTCTGAGTTGAGACTTGAACTTTGTAAAATCATCAAACTGATGAAGGTGTCGCCATGATGTTTGGTTTGAAGCTAGGAGCACTCAGGATGATGCTGAGCATAAAGCATGTCAAGAGGTGTAAGGCTGAAGGTGGTCTGACTGATAGGGAGGTGCCAAATCATTAAGGACTTTGAAAGTAAGAAGCAGAATCTTTTATTGAGAAATCTGAGGAATTGGGAGCCAGTGAAGCTGGATGGGAATAGTGTAATATGGTCAGTAGTGTTCCATTTAGACAGAGAGAATGACATTACAGTAATCCAAGTGAGAGGTGACCAGAGCAGGAAAAGGGCAAAGTCTATAAATGTTACGAAGGTGGAAGTAGCAAAGACTGGTTTTATACCAGTAGCATTGGAGGAGAAACCAAATCAGAAGCTGGCTCAGTCAGCTCGCTCTGGAAATAGCCAAAGAACAAGACAATTTGCATTTGAGTGTCTTACTACACGTACAGTGGAAATACATTCATATGTGGAAAATATAAAAAGATGAAAGAAAACAAAAGTGTGTTTTATAAAGCCCCATATAACAGTGGTACACAGAGCTCCTTCTTTCCATTTAGTGTTTCCTCAAGGCAACAAAACACACTCAGAGTCTGTTACATTTGCATGTAAGACACAGATTTGACAAAAATGAGAAAAAGAGCTTTTTACAATGTCATTAAAGCTCTAACCCCCCCCCCCCCCCCCCCTCACACTACACACACACACACACACACACACACACACACCCTACTGCTGACCTCCTATTGCGTGCTGACAGATATTGATGGCATTACCTCCGGCTTCCAGGACTCCAACAGTTCCTAATGGACTGGTTACAACATACAAAGAAAAGAAGACAACACAACAATCTGGTCACACTCACTAACTCTCATGGTCCTCCATTGCTTTCTCTGGTGTGCTGTTTTTCACCTACTCCGCCAGGGCGGCATCGGGGCCCCAGTTTCCTACTGATCCCCACACCCACGCACTGTTCACCTGCTGCTCATCACTGCTGAATGATCCAGACAATAGTCAAGACCTCAGTGGATCGTGGCTCCTCACTGGATCGTTGTACTTACCTTTGTAAGTGTAGCCCCGGCTGTCTCTAGCGTACCTCCTTGTGTTTCCTGGTTCTTCTCCCCCAAAGGCTGCCTCTGTCTCCATGTACAGATGTTCCTGGACCTTTGCCTGTTTCCCTTAGACCCAACCTGGATGAGTGCAAGTGTGTTTCTTGTCACGGGCTGTAGGAAGAGGAGCGTGTATCCCCTGCCCCGGACCCTCCCTTGGAATCCCTGGAACCGTCACCGCTGTATAAATGTATGTAACTCTCCTTGTTTCAATCATAAACATGCGCCATTAAGTCTAATATTCAGATTTACAGTATGTCTGTGAGTGCATACATGTAACACACAGACTCGTTGATGCTGATACAGTTGATGCTGTATCAAAATTATCAGACAATTGTGTGACGAGCTCCAGTGACACAGCCCCTGATGACAGGATTGTGTATGTAGTATTTCATTTACTCCAGTGCAAACAGGACTGTTCTGCTCGACTTGTGTGGCGCCTCCATCATTCCTCGAGCTGTGTGATTATTTTTACATTGTCTCTGTTTCAGCCACTCCCACTTCCTACTTTGACACTGCCCGCATGTAACTAACCCAGATAGCATTACCTCAGGCAGACACTGTTTACATGATGTTTTCATCACAAAGTTTTAACAAATAAAATATCACATTACTAGAAATTAAAATCAAGTATGCTTGTGTCTCTTTTAGAGTTCAGGTTTAGAGACGCAGACGTAAAACGCAGGACTGTACAGCATTCAGGAAAGTGCACACGATATTAAAGTTTGTAAAAATGATTTATTATCATGATTTCATAGTAACGTTCACACTGTTGTTTTGTTTTTTCTCTTTCCCAGATCTTTATGAAGCTTCTGCATTTGCCCAAACTTTACCGCTTTGTGAAGTTTGGTGAAACTGGGCGTGTTATTGTGTAATGAGTAATAGATGCCCTTGGCTCTCCTGGCAGAAAAATAAATAGGTGCACTTAAAGTCATTTGGGAAATGATTAGTGATATTCCATGAAACAGTGTGCATTGTGTAACATTGTGACTGTTCATCAGGAATCTCACCTTGCTCTGGGTCATATTCCCATACAGGCACGTAGAGATTTTCAAGACCTTCTCTTGCTACCATTCTGAGATCTAGAGCACTGGAGCAGATTCCAGTAATGTTTACAATGCAATCATTTAGCATATTCACACATATTTAAAAACATAAAAGTCCACACGGGACTCAGAATTTAGATTTGAATAATATGTAGACTATAGAATATAATAGAATATAATAATAATGAGTACATTTCAGAGCTGGTACTTTTTCACTCTCTGTTTCTTCAGTACTTCAACATTTACTGGAGATTTTTTAAACACGGGTATCTGTACTTCTACTTAAGTAAAGAAAGCGTGTACTTTTGCCACCTCTGATAAGAAGTATGTGAGGTTGGTGGCAGACATGTATGAGAACTGTGAGCCACTGGTGAGGTGTGTGCGTAACTGGACTTAACAAACAGAGACTTGAAGCTGACTGCAAATTTCAGTGCAGTTCAGTTCTTTTTTATTTCAAACATATACATTCACCAACGTTTCATAAAATCATTCCATACAGTTGTTTGAAAAGGAGTAGGCAGAAGTAAATTTGAAAGTGTTTTGATAAAACATCAGCTGATATTAATAACTATTGTTTAATAAATGTTGTATGTGTGGTAAAGCTGCTGTTTTAAGCCACAGTGAACAAAGCTTGACATGATGACTGCGTGATGGCGTGGTTAATTCCAGTGCGCGAGCACGGGTCACCCATCACTCTGGACATTCCAGACTGTGGGTTCTTAGGGACTAACTGTCATCACACTCAACAAAGTTCGTTTCGCAGTCTTGGATGAACACGCCACTGCTAGTGTGTGCATGCTACTTTAGTAACTAATGTGCATCTGAAAGGCACAGTTGTATTTATAACAGGTAAACACAACCTGAAATGACACATTTAAACTCTGAACTACATGTTACATAAATATGAATATAATACAAGCAGGCTAAATGGCTGCTGCCTCTGTTCTTGAAGAAATGAAATGATTGACCTGCTCTTTGAAAGCCTTTGTGAGACGTATTAGTGGTCAAATTATGCAAGTTTCAGCTACTGTGATATTTCAGAAAGTGATGCTTCTCTTTTGACATCATTAAAAAGCTTATATAAGCAAGGCAGGAAAAACCAACCGACTGACACAGAGCAACTGAAAGAAGCAGCAAACGAGTCAGACAGAGAGCGTGTTCGCTCTAATCACTGCAGTGTTGCAGTCATCACGCTGTCCCCCCTTGTGGCAGTTTTATTATCAGAGCTGGAATGCAGCACAAGAGTCATTTCCCCTAACGATCTCAGCCACCTTCCACACCTCAGGACAAGTGAGTGTGGCTGACATGAGTGTGGAAGAGGGGAGGGCAGCAGAGGAGGATAATACGTATACGAAAAGGACGAAAGATGGAAAAAAAATAGTCATGTATGAAAGTGAGCCAACAAAGACACCTGTTAGAACGGCAGCATTAATGAGATGAGAGTGAATGATGTAAACACAGAAGTGTTTATCTGATATACTGTAACACTGTCAACAACTAGTATTGTAAGTAAAGTTATCATAACTGGTGCTGTATGTCCAGATGCAGTTCACAGCTCACTGAGTACAGAGAGAGAAGCCATGTTTAACTCTGGAAAGATTAGATTGATAAAAATAAGAAAAACATGCAGCTGAGCAAACAGAAAGAGAAAAAAATACATGGATCTGAAGGTAGAAACAAAGACGGGGGAGACTTCCTGCCTGACCGCAATAAGTAGAATAGATAAATAAAAGTTGTTGCCTTGGTAATGGGTTTAGGTTTTTGTTGTTATACTCTATCTATATTTCTGTGTCTGAAGTTTTTCTTTCAGCCTTTAGAGCTGCTTTATCTGTGGCATAGACTCCACACTGGCTTTTGGATGTGATGACCTCATTGTGGTGTTCAAGAAACCAATATGAGACTAGTTTGGTGTCAGGATCGGGGCAGACTGGATGTTTTTCCCTCTTCTTTCATCACCAGGTGGATTGATGGGCAGGGTTTGCCTCCCAGCTCTCCACGGCTCCTGCCAAGTCATCCTCACAAGTCTCCTACAGGAAATTCTTCCCCGGTTCTCAGAAGTCCGTAAGAGTCACTAGCTGCCGTAACCTTAGCCAACTCTTCCTGTCCACACTAATCCTGCCTCTCCTCTGCAGACGCTCCCTGACTGCCAGTGCTACGTGTAGTGTCAGCTGTGATTCTCCCTCCTTGTTTTGCCTTATTTATGTTGTCAAAAGCAAAGCTCGTAATTGTGCTACGCACCGTCTCAGGCTGCTAGAAATTCTTCAGCCATGACACATGGTCTGTGATTCACCCTGAGAGGACAGCAGCACGAGTTATTGTTTCTGCACCATGATACTAAACAGTTTCATCTGCTCTAAGCTGCCTAGTTATTTCACACAACATTTAATAAACACTAAAATTAATCAGAATATGTTTTTCAGCATATTTTCCAATATAAAATAACCTGATAACATCAGCAACACTTAATGTAGAAACCCAGGGTCTAACATGAATTAGGACATTAAAATAATCTTTGAATGTAACAATTATTAAATGTCACTCATGGAGAAGTTCTTATGAATCAAGTCATTACATGGTGAAAGCCTGTCAGATTTAGTGATTTATTTGGTTAAGATGCTCTTTTAGTCCACTTTCCGTATCTATGTAAAACAGAATAATCTGTTAAAGCAAACATGATGCATAGCACCAGATTTCTTCTTCTACAAGAGCTTACAGCCACATCATCACCATTAGCAGTCTGGCTACATTTTTCATGCAGTACGAGGATTTTTCTAGTCTTATTTTAATAATCCATCATAATAATCTGTATTTCTCCTATTAAAAAGTCTGTTACATAAGCCATCCTTTGATTACCCTGCTGGTTACGGGTGACGCTTTTTAATGGCTGGAGGTAAATGACAGGATTGTATTCAATCAGCTCAGGTCAGATGGAAAGAGCCTCTCATAAATACCATCACCTCTCATCATCATGTTCAAGTGTGAAGGGTCTGTTAGAGTATAAAGTGTCACATCGTCATTATAGCATCGAAGAGACTGACATATTATGTTTTTATTATTTGCTAGTGATTTTATTTGAAATCTCCATGATGAAAAAAGTTTTACCAGGTAAAAACCTCAGAATTGGACTCAGAGGTTAGCCATCAGCCTCGGCTGATCTAGGATGACAGTGTTACAAACAACAAACCATAATGACACATACATGTTACACCACAATAGCAACATAAATGCCTTTTTAAACTGTATCTGTTTGGGAAATGACGTTTGGCTAACTGCTAACTATCCACAGTTATGGTTTGTAGCAGTGCAATACTGACAACTGCCACTGGATTACTTTAGTGCTGAAGCATCATAACGAGAAACAGGATAGGATGTGTGCATCGTTATGGTATAACACAGAGGTGTGGACTCGAGTCACATGACTTGGACTCGAGTCAGACTCGAGTCATTAATTTTATGACTTTAGACTTGACTTGAAAAAATGTTCTAAGACTTGTGACTTGACTTGGACTTTTACACCAATGACTTGGGACTTGAATTGGACTTGAACCGGTTTACTTGAAAAGACTTGATATTTTACCCCAAATATAAAATTTAACACGCATATTATATGGAGATTGAAAATGTGACGTCATTCACGGGTAGAACCGCAAAGGATTCTGGGAACTCGTGGCAAGCGGTACTAGCGCACGCAGGCTTTCAATTAAAATCAGTCACACAGCGATAAAAAGAAACACAAAAATGTCAAGAAGCTGTTGTATTATTAACTGCAATAGCCGGTCGCATGACAGCCACGGAAAGCCGACGGGTAAAGAGATCGGTTGTTATCGGATTACGTCGTGGAAGAGAAATTGTTCGAGCCATGTTTCCGAAGTAACAAAGACGCGACTGGATTGCAGCCATTCAAAGATCAAATATAACGTCCTAGAACACTCCAGCTCACAGGTTAGTCTGCTCCAAGCATTTACACAAAGGTCAGTCTGCTGTTGTAGTTAATGCGTCATTTTTCTTAACATAATTGGTGATATAGGTTACAAGCAAGTCTGGCGCTGAACAGAAATTGTCGCGCTATGCTCCTTTATTTATTGTGCATAAATAGTAAATTGTCCTGACACAATATTGCGTTTCGCTTCTGTTATTATGGTACACTGACAAAAACATATACTTTTATTCACAGGATAAAACAGGTTTTTTGTATCACTAATTGTCCAGTACGATTACAGCATACAATATTATTGTCACTGCTACATTTCTGTGATGCTACCAGAAATTATTTCCACTACTAATTAATTACCGTTGAGCTCAAAGGTTATATTAATAAACGGTTAACGAATGTGTATTTATGAAGACGATTTGTGAGACTGGTAAACTTATGATACGTACGATGGTCTTTCGTTCTACACGGTGCATTTCAAGGTCCTGTACCCATCCGTCAGTAAACTGTACCTGGGCTTGTTGCAGTGACCGGAAGTTACTAAACTTCATGAGTGTATGCACTCACTCCAAGAACCGTATAATTATAAATATGCATATAAATATGCTACGATGAGATAGCTGACTTCATCCAACTAGCAAATGTTTTCCAGGCTACGTTGGTGATACAGTTTTTTTTTATTGTGTATGATATTTTTGTCATGCGATTTTAAAGCTGGTCCTACAACCGCATCCAAGAATAACATGCAGCTTATCTCAGAACTGTCGGTGAAAATTATTCTTGGAGCTAAGTTTAATTGAGCTGCATTTTAAAGAGGTGCAATTTCACAATTTGTGTATATTTTCTAAGTTCACTATTTTGTATGTGTTGAGAAAAACACAGATTTTAAAATTACATGGTCTAATATTTACATTTAGCATAACTGCAACATTATTTTTTCGTTTGTTTTTTTTAAAGACTCGAAAGGACTTGAAATTCAAAGTTTCAGACTTGTGACTTGACTCGGACTTTTACACCAGTGACTTGAGACTCGACTCTGACTTGCCTGACATTACTTGAGACTTGACTTGAGACTTGAGGATAAAGACTTGAGACTTACTTGAGACTTGCAAAACAATGACTTGGTCCCACCTCTGGTATAACATTATAACTTGTGGCGCTGTCACTTGGTGTTCGCTCGCTCTGTGGTAGAGTATCACTTCCTGTTCCTGCTCAAACACAGTGGTGTTTCTGAGTAGCTTATTTGCTTAGCGATTTAATTAACAACTTTTAAATACATTCTTCTTTCATAGTATAATCTTCACGTGCTTCCTCCGAAGCACACTTTCTGTGTACTCACTACCTAATTTATAGCCAAAGTATTCACTCACTGTCTCTGTACTGTCTCGCTAGCCTAGCTTAGCTCGTAGCCGACTCATTAGCACCATGGCTACTTCACCTGTCCCTCCTGCACTTTCTTGCTCATTGTGTCAGATGTTTAGTTACTCCTCGGCCTCCTTTAGTAGTAATGATATCTGTAACAAATGTAGCATATTTGCAGCGCTGGAGGCCAGGATTACTGAATTGGAGACTCGGCTTCGCACCCTTCATTCACCCGCAGCTAGCCAGGCCCCTGTAGCTGGTGCAGCCGAAAATAGCGTAGGCCCCGCTAGCTGTTCCCCGGCAGGTCCCAAGCAGCTGGGGAATCAGGGCGGCTGGGTCACGGTGAGGAGGAAGCATAGTCCTAAACAGAAGCCCCAGGTACACCACCAACCCGTTCATGTGTCTAACCGTTTTTCCCCACTCGGCGACACACCCGCCGGGGGTCAAACTCTGGTAATTGGCGATTCTGTTCTCAGACATGTGAAGCTAGAGACACCGGCAACCATAGTCAATTGTCTTCCAGGGGCCAGAGCAGGCGACATTGAAGGAAATTTAAAACTGCTGGCTAAGGGTAAACGTAAATTCAGTAAAATCATAATTCACGTCGGCAGTAATGACACCCGGTTACGCCAATCGGAGGTCACTAAAATCAATATTGAATCGGTGTGCAACTTTGCCAAAACAATGTCGGACTCTGTAGTTTTCTCTGGTCCCCTCCCCAATCAGACCAGGAGTGACATGTTTAGCCGCATGTTCTCCTTAAATTGCTGGCTGTCTGAGTGGTGTCCCAGAAACGATGTGGGCTTAATAGATAATTGGCAAACCTTCTGGAGGAAACCTGGTCTTGTTAGGAGAGACGGCATCCATCCCACTTTGGATGGAGCAGCTCTCATTTCTAGAAATATGGACAAATTTATTAAACCCCCCAAAATATGACTATCCAGAGTTGGGACCAGGAAGCAGAGTTGCAGTCTTACACGCTTCTCTGCAGCTTCTCTCCTCCTGCTACCCCCCCAAAAACCCATCTCCATAGAGACTGTGTCAGCTTCCAAAAAGACAAAAAACAAACTAAAAACCAGCAACAAACAACTTAAACATAAACAATCACAAAGAAAGAACAATACAGTATCCACATCTGAACCAAAGAGTAAAACAGTGAAATGTGGATTATTAAATATTAGGTCTCTCTCCTCCAAGTCTCTGTTAGTACATGACTTAATAATTGATCAACAAATTGATTTACTCTGCCTTACAGAAACCTGGTTGCAGCAGGATGATTATGTTAGTTTAAATGAGTCAACACCCCCGAGCCATTCTAACTACCAGAAATCTCGAAGCACAGGCCGAGGGGGCGGTGTGGCAGCAATTTTTCACACCAGCCTATTAATTAATGAAAGACCAAGACAGACTTTTAATTCATTTGAAAGCCTGATGCTTAACATTGTCCACCCCAGCTGTGAAACTCAGAAACCAGTCTTACTTGTTATCATCTATCGTCCACCTGGGCCTTACACAGAGTTTCTGTCTGATTTCTCAGACTTTATATCTAATTTAGTTCTGAGCTCAGATAAAATAATTATTGTGGGTGATTTTAACATCCATGTAGATGCTAAAAATGACAGCCTCAACATGGCATTTAATCTGTTATTAGACTCAATTGGTTTCTCTCAAAATGTAAAAGAACCCACCCACCACTTTAATCACACTCTAGATCTTGTTTTAACATATGGCATCGAACCTGAACATTTAACAGTGTTTCCTGAAAACCCTCTCCTGTCTGATCATTTCCTGATAACATTTACTTTTACAATAATTGATTACACAGCGGTGAAGAGTAGACTTTATCAAAGTAGATGTCTTTCTGAAAGCACTGTAACTAAGTTTAAGAATATAATCCACCCACTGTTATCATCTCCAATGCCCTGTACCAACACAGAGCAAAGCAGCTATCTGAACGCTACCCCAACAGAGGTCGATTATCTTGTTAATAATTTCACCTCCTCACTACGTACGACTCTGGATACTGTAGCTCCTGTGAAAACTAAGGCCTCAAATCAGAAGTACCTGACTCCGTGGTATAATTCTGAAACACGTACCCTAAAGCAGATGACTCGTAATCTGGAGAGGAAATGGCGTGTCACAAATCTAGAGGATCATCATTTAGCCTGGAGAAATAGTTTGCTGCTTTATAAGAAAGCCCTCCGCAAAGCCAGAACATCTTACTATTCATCACTGATTGAAGAAAATAAGAACAACCCTAGGTTTCTCTTCAGCACTGTAGCCAGGCTGACAAAAAGTCAGAGCTCTTTTGAGCCAACCATCCCTTTAACGTTAACTAGTAATGACTTCATGAACTTCTTCACAAATAACATTTTTATCATTAGAGAAAAAATTACCAATAATCATCCCACAGATGTAATATTATCTACAGCTACTCTTAGTACCATTGATATTAAGTTAGACTCTTTTTCTCCAATTGATCTTTCTGAGTTAACTTCAATAATTACTTCCTCCAAACCATCAACGTGTCTTTTAGACCCCATTCCTACAAAACTGCTCAAAGAAGTCCTGCCATTAATTAATTCTTCGATCTTAAATATGATCAACCTATCTCTAATAATCGGCTATGTACCACAGGCCTTCAAGCTGGCTGTAGTTAAACCTTTACTCAAAAAGCCATCTCTAGACCCAGCAGTCTTAGCTAATTATAGGCCAATCTCCAACCTTCCTTTCATATCAAAAATCCTTGAAAGAGTAGTTGTCAAACAGCTAACAGATCATCTGCAGAGGAATGGTTTATTTGAAGAGTTTCAGTCAGGTTTCAGAGCTCAGCACAGCACAGAAACAGCTTTAGTGAAGGTTACAAATGATCTTCTTATGGCCTCTGACAGTGGACTCATCTCTGTGCTTGTCCTGCTAGACCTCAGTGCAGCGTTCGATACTGTTGATCATAATATCCTATTAGAGCGATTAGAACATGCTGTAGGTATTACAAGTACTGCGCTGCAGTGGTTTGTATCATATCTATCTAATAGACTCCAATTCGTGCATGTAAATGGAGAGTCCTCTTCACACACTGAGGTTAATTATGGAGTTCCACAGGGTTCAGTGCTAGGACCAATTCTGTTTACATTATACATGCTTCCCTTAGGCAGTATCATTAGAAGACATAGCATACATTTTCACTGCTATGCAGATGACACCCAGCTCTATCTGTCCATGAAGCCAGATAACACACACCAATTAGTTAAACTGCAGGAATGTCTTAAAGACATAAAGACCTGGATGGCTGCTAACTTTCTGCTTCTTAATTCAGATAAAACTGAGGTTATTGTACTCGGCCCTGAAAATCTTAGAAATATGGTATCTAATCAGATTCTTACTCTGGATGGCATTACCTTGGCCTCCAGTAACGCGGTGAGGAACCTTGGAGTCATTTTTGACCAGGACATGTCCTTCAACGCACATATTAAACAAATATGTAAGACTGCTTTCTTCCATTTGCGCAACATCTCTAAAATTAGAAATATCCTGTCTCAGAGTGACGCTGAAAAACTAGTTCATGCATTTATTACTTCCAGGCTGGACTACTGTAATTCATTATTATCAGGATGTCCAAAAAACTCACTGAAAAGCCTTCAGCTAATCCAAAATGCTGCAGCAAGAGTCCTGACAGGGACTAGAAAGAGAGAGCATATTTCTCCTGTTTTGGCTTCCCTTCATTGGCTTCCTGTTAAATCCAGAATTGAATTCAAAATCCTGCTCCTCACATACAAGGTCTTAAATAATCAGGCCCCATCTTATCTTAATGACCTTGTAGTACCATATCACCCTATTAGAGCGCTCCGCTCTCGCTCTGCAGGCCTACTTGTTGTTCCTAGAGTATTTAAAAGTAGAATGGGAGGGAGAGCCTTCAGTTTTCAGGCCCCTCTTCTGTGGAACCAGCTTCCAGTTTGGATTCGGGAGACAGACACTATCTCTACTTTTAAGATTAGGCTTAAAACTTTCCTTTTTTCTAAAGCATATAGTTAGGGCTGGACCAGGTGACCCTGAATCCTCCCTTTGTTATGCTGCAATAGATGTAGGCTGCCGGGGGATTCCCATGATGCATTGAGTTTTTCCTTTCCAGTCACCTTTCTCACTCACTATGTATTAACAGACCTCTCTGCATTGAATCATATCTGTTATTAACCTCTGTCTCTCTTCCACAGCATGTCTTTATCCTGTCTTCCTTCTCTCACCCCAACCGGTCGCAGCAGATGGCCGCCCCTCCCTGAGCCTGGTTCTGCCGGAGGTTTCTTCCTGTTAAAAGGGAGTTTTTCCTTCCCACTGTCGCCAAAGTGCTTGCTCATAGGGGGTCATATGATTGTTGGGTTTTTCTCTGTATCTATGAAGCGCCTTGAGGCGACTTTTGTTGTGATTTGGCGCTATATAAATAAAATTGAATTGAATTGAATTGAATTGAACTTTGGCCAAAATGGAGACATACAAACATGCCAACAAAGTTACTCAGTCAAGAGCAAACAGTAGTACTGTGCCAAAGCGCAAATTATGCTGTTCTGCATAGGCCCGAACCCCCTCAGATCATTGACAAGACACTCTACGGATACATGGATGACATCAAGCTGTATGCCAAGAATGAACGAGAGTCACTGATCCACACCACCAGGATCTACAGCAAGGACATCGGAATGTTGTTCGGACTGGAGAAGTGTAGTTGGATGGTAACAAAGAGAGTTAAGGTAGTCAGAACTGAGGGACTGAACTACCAGAAGGCAACATTGCAGACACAGAGGACAGCTCCAGGTACCTGGGGATCCCACAGGCAAATGGGAACCATGAAGAGGCTGCTAGAAAAGCTGCAACCACCAAGTACCTGCAGAGGGTCAGGCAAGTCCTGAGGAGTCAGCTGAACAGTAAGAACAAGATCAACACCTGATCAGGTAACCTGCTGGGATAATAAGCTGGCCAAAGGAAGAGATAGAACCCACTGATATCAAGACCAGGAAGCTCCTGACTATGCATGGAGTGTTTCACCCCAGGTCCAGCGCCCTGGAGAGAAATCTTATATAATTAGTCATGTAAATGTATGTCTCTGATTGATTTCCACTGCCATACAAAATAAGGGTTATCAAAATTAATTGTGCCACAATCAATGTCATACAGTAAAACAAAACCAAAAATAAATGTGAACAACTTGAAATAAGATCTCCTCCTAATAAAACACTGAACTAGGAGAAATATATAACACCAGGCACCTCCCTCATCCCTCCAAGCTGCCCCACAGATGTATAATCCCCCCACAAAAACAGCCCATGCAGCACTGGAGTGGTTGCCTCCAGATTCCCTCCAAGCCCTCTTGTGTAAAGTGCAGCTTCTGTGATTACTGAATAAAATGATTTACCCATTTAGATCCCAAAATGAACACGAAATTAAGAAACCACGCATATTTTACAACAAAAACAACGGTACCGTTTAAGAACTGCTTCTCAGGCAAAATACAAAGCTCTATATGGACCATGTTAGTTCTCTGCACTACAAATGTTACTGTAAAACCACCTTTCATCCCCACTTTGCATTGTTGTCCATAGCATAAAGTTCACTTCCATAAACTGTCTGTATATTGGAGGTTTTCTCATGCTGAAACAGTTTTTCTTTCCCACTGTTGCCAAGTGCTTGCTCCAAGGGGGATGTTTGATTGTTGGGTCTTTACTTCACAACATAAAGCTTCCTGAGGCAACTGTTGTTGTGATTTGGTGGCATATAAATAGAATTGAACTGAACTACATGGAACACTGCATCTATTATAACAGCATGGCTTCGTAGTACAATAGTAAAAAAAGTGTTGAAATTGCCTGGCTGCAATGCAGATCTTTCACCAATTAAAGACAGCTGGCACAATGTGAAACAAGATGAACTATAAAAATGAAAACAAGAGAAGATGCTTCACGGCAGTAAACGTCCAGTGAGACATGTTGCTGCCATCATGGTACATTTCCTCACTTTAAACTCTGATTTTATTCTGTTTTGAATAAACGATGCCTTTATTGCTAATCACTACATTCTGTTTTACACACCGCCCCAATGCTTTCAGAAAGGACGGACCGTACATCTTATTTAAACCAAAACAAACACAAACACACAAAACAAGGATCTTTATTTAAGTCATAGAACAGAGGGCAACATAAGAATGGTTTTACATCGCGCGTTCTCTAGTATGTGACCACGATCCAGGGCAGCCTCGGCCCATCAGTGAGCGAATCGCTCACTGATGGGCTCACTGACTAGAGTCAGTAAATCATAAAGATAAAACTGTATAAAAATAAACCACAGCGCAGAGGCTACACTAAAATAAGAAATGTTTGACGTACACGTGTGCTGTTGTGCTTGCCAATAATAAAATAACCATACACATAAAGGAATTTCACCTCTTTGACTTGCCTTTACTCACATCTTTAGTCCCTTTTAGGAATGACAGTGAAATGATGTACCGGAAAATCAGATTAGAAACATATTGTTGAAAAAAGTAATAGTATGAGAAACAAAATACATAATAGACATTTGTTTTTCTAAAATATGGCTCTGCATTAAAAAATATTTAAATGACATAACACGTTGGTCAGTGAAACCTGATCATCACAGCCCTCACAAGTCCAACACTGAACTCTGTGAACACAAACATGGATTTACAGACAGCTCAAGTGGTTACAAATGTTACAGTACGGCATGTGCAACAAGGTCACAACGTTACTGCTGAGCTCTGGGTTAGTGTCAGACCGTGGGGACATCCGCCTGCTTTTAGTGCACATATCCAGTTCATCACAAAGATTCAAATAATATACAGACAAAAATAAAAGTGCTATAGTGATAAAGCAAAATCAAAACATCAAAAGCAACATTCAGTCATGAAGCCATTCGGGAATCCTCAGTAGATGACATTTCATTTTGGAAGTTTGTGTCCTGTGCGTCAAACTGCGAGAAAAACAATCAGCAACGCACTGAAGCCACTGCTGCTTTTAGATGATTAGAGTGAGACGGACATGCTAGTTTGAATTTATTATAAGATGCAGATCTTCCTTCTGTCTAAGAGCTGTTCAGTTGGTTTCCCCCTCAAACCACACGAAGATCTCTCCCGTTTAAAGGGGGCTCTTCCTTCTTACCATTGCTGCTGCTGACTGCTGGGGTTCTCCCTCTAGTACTGTAGGGTCTTTGAGTTTTTCTTTCTTTTTAGTATCAACTCTTTAACCAGTGGAGACACGTTGGAAGCTCAGCAAAACAAAAGACAAATTAAGATGATACAATGTTCACCAAATGTACTGACGACAGGGTTAATGGTGCATTCTCACTGGATAAACAAGCTGCTTCATGTTTATATATGACAGAAAAATCCTTGCCGTCACTTCTAGAGTTAAATATTTGTAGGAAGGTGGACGTGCATGGACCTGTTCCTCCTCTGGGAACACATAATGTCCTTGAGAATTATCGGAATACTAGTGAGAATCTCGCATTAACGTGTGTAATGCTTTTAATGCTATCAATCATTCTGCAGCTGTTTCATCAGATGGCAGGATGACTCTCTGCGGCTCACAGCTTGAATGCACAGCAAGTGTTCTTGAATAATCAGCATCGATATCTGTGGTTTATGGTTTATTGTGTGTGTGTGTGTGTGTGTGTGTGTGTGTGTGTGTGTGTGTGTGTGTGTGTGTTAGCACACTGGAGGTTGGACTGAAGAAGACCAAAAAGACTGCAGTGATTGACAGCTGAAAGGTTTCGTTACCTGGATAACGACGCCCCCTACTGTACAGAGGATGTATGTGCATGTGTGTGTGTCAGAACGCTATCAGGGATGGAGGAGGTTTGAGGGGAGGCAGCTGGGTCAAATGGTGATGTAGTGCTGTCGCAGTTTGGCCATCAGGAACTCGTGGGTTAAATTGTGTCGTGTGATTATTCCCACAATCTAAAAAAAAAAAAAAAAAGAGTTGAGTTGGTGAGGACAACATAACACAACAACTCTGTGGCTTCCTCACACGTTTACTAGAGGCATGAAAGCCCAAATCACTTACTTCTCCAACAGCATTAACCACGGGTAAGTGTCGCAGGCCCATAGTCCTGAAGAGGTTAAACACCTGGGAGATGCGGGCATTGGGTGAAACAGTGTAGGGACACGGGTTCATGTAGGGGGTGACATCCTGGGTACACAGAAAGGACGGCCTGTTAATGAATCTGAGTTTTCTGCTTGATTATTTTCTGTCTCAGTCAGGTAAATCGAACGTACCACTATCATGCGAGGGCTGAGCAGGGTGAGGTCGAGGTCATGGATGTCAGGGTAGCGTGGGTAATCTTCAGTCATCTCTGCATACGACAACCTAGGCTGATTGGTGCTCTGCGTCAGAGGGTACAGAGAAACTGCTCGTATAGAAAAAGTCATCTCATTTATTATCTACACATGTGTGTCAATGACTGACCGACTGGTTCTCGGCGTAGCACACCCCTCGTATGAGCAGGTTAACCAGCTGGGAGCGAAGGATGAGACCGTGAAAGGTTAGCGGCCTGAAGCGCTCCTCCATGGTCCACTCCTCACTGGGAGACTGGTCTGGGTACAGGTTAGGGTAGGGAGCATGCCTGCAGCACAGAAATCACAGGAGTGCCAGATTTATTTGCAGTTATTATGCACCACAAAGAAAACACAGACAGAATGAAAGGCAGTGTTACAAATACTTGTAGTTACTATGTGCACTGACAGCATGAGGAGTAAATTCAAAAACTTGTGGTAAATATTAGCAGTTCAACTCATTATACTACGCCATTCGACATCAGCTTCTCTGGTCATTTGTCATCTGTCTGGAGCAGGGGTGGGAACTCCAGGACTTGAGGGCCGGTGTCCTGCAGGTTTTGGGTATCACCCTGGTTCAACACACCTGAATCAAATGTTCAGTTCATTACCAGGCCTCTGGAGAACTTCAGGACATGTTGAGGAGGTAATTTAGCCATTTAACCCTCTCAAGGCAGGCGTTGCAGATTTGCAACAGTTAAAAGCTAACAACCTGATTACCCCACATACATATTTTATGAGGTTTTTTTTACTCAGAAGTACCACTGCAGGTATTCTTTTGTGCATTAGCAACAAAAACTTAATTTGAGCCTGAGAGGGTTAAATCAGCTGACACATCTAAAACCTGCAGGACAGCGGCCCCTGGAGTTCCCACCCCTGCTCCTGAGCGCTGCTTCTGGGTCCCCTTGGTTATACTGCCTCCTCTTGGTCTAAAGAATTATTTCGGACAAACTTCAAAAAACAAAAAACAAACCTCTGACACTGATGATGACAAGAGATTGTAATCAAATCTGTAACATTCAAACTTCTCTGAATTTTAAATCTTTCCTCTCAAGGGGTGGCTGTAGCTGTAGCTCAGCGGGTCATCTCCTAATCGGGAGGTGGTTTGATTCCCTGGCTGCACCAGTCTGCATGACAAATACATACCTTGGGCAAGATGCTAAGCCTGACCAACTCCGGTATAAATGTTTGTGTTTTCGGTCCATTTACCAAATACAAAACCTTAAATAATTAGGCCCCATTTTATCCAGGTTTCAGCTTTCAAGCCCCTCGTCTGTGGATCTCCCAGTTTTTATTTGGGACACAGACACTGTCTGTACTTTTAAGATTAGTCTAAAAACGTTCCTTTTTCATAAAACACATAGTTAGGGCTGGATCAGGTGACCCTGAACTCTGTTATTGCTATGCTACACTAGGCCGAGTGCTCGTCAGTCAGCTGTCTAATTACTTCTGGCCCTCTGAAACTATAAATGTCTAAGTATTAATAGTTACTGCCGTATTGTTATCAGACATCCTGAATTAGAGCTTGATGTCTGCACTTTAATCACAACTTGATTGTTTGATTTAAAATCCACTGAGATCAAATTTAGAGGTAAAACTTCAGAGACTGTCTGGATGTGTTTATCTGGCCTACCTCCTCTCTAACATCTGCTGCAGCAGGTCTTCTCCCTCTTCTGAAGGTTCGACTGCAGCACTTTGCTCATCGCAAACATTCCTCAGCTCGCTCGATGGGTACGACTTCATGGACTGGCAGCGCCGTCGCTGTTCGCCCGCACGTGACACAACACTGGATTTCTACATGTAACAGTCAAGGGTTAGAAGAAAACACAGCCTTCAAAAACCACAACAATGATTTCATCCAAAAATAAAGAAACATGAAATTCTTAAATAATTATCTGCACATCAACATATTGCAAAGCTTTGCTCACTACAGAGCCAAACCTATGGGCTCGCACTTTCAAACCCACTGATTCTCCCTGGAGACAAAAATACAAGCTCGGTAGCTGATGTTACTTTGGTTTTTATACTTTATTTAGCTCAGTAACATTTCCTGCTGCCTCTAGGTTTTGTTAAACACTACTTCAACACAGACCATCGAAATGATAGAACCAGTGACAGAAAACTCGATCATCACAGTCTGACCTGTTAGGAAGCACAAACCGTATGAATCCATTTGATCTGCTTCACAAGTGACAACAAGTGCACTGCAGACACACTCAGGCTGCACATACATATGTGGAGACCACCGGTGGCTCCCCGTTCTCTTCGTGTTCACACTTTCATTTGCACCCAAGCAGATGAAACTGATGCATGTTGGTTTCTGCTTCCTTACTGGACAGACTGATACACCAAATGTTTACACTGTGAGGATCAATTTGCATGAATGACACGGCAAAATAGAGCTGACCAAATCAATCATAGTTTCTACTGTTGTTTAATTCTTAATCTTGGAAGGGAAACAAATCCACATTCTTTTCAGAATTATACAAATTACTGACTGCTGTAAAAGTCTGCATGCTCTTTGTTAAATCGATGACGTGTCTGTATCAAAACTATATTATGGGACGAGCAATGAGGAATTAGAAAAAACGAAGAAAAAAGCAGAAGCAACCTGAAGGACATTGCTGGAGGGGCTACAGTGTCACTAAAGAAATGTTTCAAAGTCACTGCTGCCCCTGGTGGGGGGAGCCTTAATCACCTCCATTTGGACGGGAAGCTTGAGCTTGAGCTCTGTAAAAGAGCAGGACATACCTTGAAGTGGATATTGTTGCTGATCAGGATGTTGCCCTTCATGAAATCCCTCTCATTCTGACGGTTTTCAGTAACTACGGGGAAGGCATGGTAGACCGTGGTGCGCAGAATGCTGACTAGAGACTGGACTCGGGTGTGGGGGTACACGTAAGTCAAGTTGGTCTCCATGATATCACTGGCTGTCAGCCTTGAAGAAATGAGAGATAAAGACAACCTGAGTCCACAGGAAGAGCGACCATGCTCGAATCACACAGTTTGGGTTTTTAACCTCACCCTCACACTGCAGGCTTATAATAATAATAATAATAATGGATACTTTATTGATCCCCATGGGGAAATTACTTGTTTTTCTCTGCATTTGACCCATTCACTCTGTGAAGCAGTGGGCAGCCCACTAAGCAGGCACCCGGGGAGCAGTGTGTAGGGACGGTACCTTGCTCAGGGGTACCTCAGGGTAGCCGTTAAGTGGATTCGAACCGCCGACCTTCCGATCATGGGGCGACCACTTTACCTACTGAGCTATCCCTGCCCCTATCATGGGGTTCCTAGAATCTGTAAAGGCAGAAAACGAGACAGAGCCTCTCATGCTAATGCTGAGACTGACAGCTTTGTCTTTTTGATGAAGTGCATCGAGGAAGCTTTGACACTGCTTCAGCCTTTCACCAAAATGGACTAAATTCATTTTTCACCTACATTTTTTTCAACTATTTGCAAAAATCTCAAGCATCTAAACCGTTTGAGGCGTGTATTCACCGATGAAAGGCAACATCAAATCCCCTGACAGATCAGCTCTGCAATATAAAGTCTTGTCATAAACCACCTCATTTTTCAATTTCCACCTTAACCCTTCAGCTGCTCACCATGGTGGAGGGGTTTGTGTGCTCCAGTGATGCTAGGTTGAGGAGGCTCGTTTTGTACCCTCCCCGGGACAGGATTACTGGGGCCACACCCTCGAGTCAGGCCTGGGGAGGTAGCTCGATGGAGAGTGCCTGGTGGGTGGGCTTTAGCCCATGGGGTTTGGCCGGACTCAGCCAGTCTCTCTTCTGTAGACCCACCACCTGCAGGAGGTGCCATAAAGGTCCGAGCATTGTGTCTCGGGGTCTCAGGGTGTGTTACGCCCCTCTGCAGTCCCTAATCTCTTTGCAGTGACAGTGCAAGAGTGTTCAGCTGTTGCTAATTGACCACACCTAGTCAGGTGTGGATAAAGGCATACCTGAGGCAGGCTTTCAGGGAGGATCACTAGTCTTTGCCTTGGTGGTGCCAGCTACTTTAGCCAACTTGCCATGTAATTTTAGAAAAAACTATTCTTGTTGAAATTCTGGTGTTCGTCTCCATATTTATGTTGCGGCTTTCAAGCCGGGTCATAACAGGGTGTTTTTCACAAGTGAGAAGAGAGGCAGATTAACACATGGGTTGATGCTGCGTCTACAGTACCGATTCGTCTTGGTAAATAAAGAGCGAAGCATAAAAGTAAAGCTTTTCTGATCAATTTACATCCCTACATGACCTGTGGTCACAAGCTCTGGGTAGCGATCGAAAGAATGAGATTGTGGTTCCCGCAGATAAGCTGGAGCTCTGGGCATTCTTGCTTTTAGGGTGCTAGCTCCACAATCCGGCCCCAGACGAGCATTGAATGGAACAATGAAGTATCAGACCTGTGCTTTGTGTAAGCAAGTAAGTAAGTAAAACTTTATTTATATAGCACCTTTCTAGACCTTTCTTGTGCTTCACACAAGGATAACAAAGCATAAAACAAACAGACAACAGTTAGCAAAATGCAATTCTAAAAAGTGTGATTTAGTTGTTTTTTGAAAGAAGCTACTGAGTCCAGAGATCTTATGCTCAGTGGGACAGAGTTCCACAGTCTGGGAGCCACAGTGGCAAAAGCTGTCTCCCTTAGTTCTCAGCTTTGTATGATGAATGACAAGAAGACCCTGATCACATGACCTCAGAGACCTGCTAGGAACATAAGGCTGTAGAAGTTCAATGATGTAGGCAACAGAAGAAAAAAAACGAATAGATACTTGAGGTTGGCAGCTGCATTGATCTGGAGAGTTGAACTGCTCTGGGCTAAGGAGGGATACCAACGCCTACTGACAATGCTGACAACACAGTTCATCCACCACAAGGGCCAACTGTCCTTTTTTGTTGCCAACAACAATTCTTACCTGTCCATCTCTACCTCAGTCTCCCACTCGAGCAGAGGCACTCCTCTCAGCTGGATGTGTATATCATAGATGCCCTTGTTGAAGAAATCACCAGTCCACTTGGCAACCTGACAGTCAACACAAAAGAATTTGCACATGAACTCAGGTCACAGTGGCGAACAGTGCAAAGTGCAAAAACACATGGTTGTGTACCATTAGCGTAATCATGATGGGCAGCCCGTATGTGATTTCATTGGTGGATTCAATGAGGATGACAGTGAGGCTGATGGTCATTCTGACCACACCTCCAAGGAAGGCAGCAGCTCCAATGAGAGCAAAGGTTCCTGAGTAGATGTCCATTCCCAGTTTCCTAACAGAGGACAGACTCATTAAGAACCAGTATAACCACTATGAGAGAATGTGACAACTGAAAGTGTTACGACTCAGTTTGCTTTGTTTTTACTCTGATAAGGTCGATAATGTCTGTTCATTTTGTTCAGTCTTTTCTATCATGTAAGCTGCAGGTGGCAGCTTGTTGGAGATTGGATGCACCACCTTTTAATTGATACCCATCCAGACCAGTTTGGCTCCACCTTCTTCCTGACTCCCAGACAGATTGTGTCGTGTTTCTGAATCAAGAAATGTCTGAATCTAGAAGAGCTGGATTAGCAGCTTTGTATGTACTGTCAGTTCTCTACAAATAGCCCAGGTAAACACATTTCTCCTGTTTCTGTTAGCGAAGGATGTAAGAGTCCTGCATTGCTTTTGTTTATTTTTGGGGTAATTCCCCTGAGAACACTGTGAGTTTCAGCTGTACCCACCCTGACCTTTTGTAAGTGGAAAATACACCAAAATGTTTGGAGTGCAAATCTTGCCGCAGCACTGGGAGTGAGGAACAAGGAGTTACTTCTATGGTATTCTCTGGCTGTCTTAGGCTGGGGTGTAATATAAAGTGTAGGGGCACCAACTAACTGGAAGCTGGGCGGTTTGATACCTAAATATCACACCTGCTAAATATCCTTGGGCCATACACTAACCCCAAGGTGCTCTCTGGTGCATCCACCCATAGATGTGAATGTTAGGCTACGTTCACACTGCAGGTCTTAATGCTCAATTCCGATTTTTTGATCAAATCCGATTTTTTTTTCTCTGCTTGTTCACACTACAAATAAAATGTGACAGCAAACGCGCTCTAGTGTGAACGGTTCACGGCCCTCAAAGCGGCCGCATGCGCAAAAGAAGACGTCACAGACAACGCGCTCTGTTTACGGAAGTAAAAATGGCGGCTACAGAGTGAGTAGGTGTTGTTGCAGCAGCCTATCAATTTCTGCACAGTCGTAACCGACAGAATTTTGACAAATTAATTAGAGAAAGAAGGACACTGAGAAAACAGAGAGCCGTGCTTTAACAATGGCCGCCATGCTTTCTCGTTTGTCTTCTCCGGCGCTGATAATTGGCGTCTGTCTTGTGTCAGTGACGTAAAAGACGGATATAATGCGACATGACCATTCAAACAGCAGTCGCTTTCTAAAACATCAGATATGTATCGGATTCAGTACCACATATGAAAGTGACCCAGATTGGATTTGAAATATCGGATTTGTGCTGTTCACATTGTCATACCATGATCGGATATGGGTCGCATAGGGTCAAAAAAGTCAGATTTGATGTGCTTTCACCTGCAGTGTGAACGTAGCCTTAGATAGAAAACACTTGAGCAGAAAAAAGTGCTTGTATCAACAGTGACTGCTCTCAGTTCAGCTCAACACAAGGCTGTGACAGAGAAAAAGTGAGAAAAAGCATATTCTAATTAGTTCTTACACTTTGAGCACGTTGGCAACCAAGCGTCCAAAAGCTGCCCCACACAGCAGTGAGGGGACAAAAAGGCCACTGGGGACAGACACACCATATGTCCAACAGGCCAGCAGGAAGTATAAGAAGAAGAACACTGACAGAGTCACAGGGCTGAAGGTACCTGAGGGGGAGAGTTAGAAACCAGTTTATTGATAGAATTGAACTTGATTTTTGAAAAATGGCCTAAAATGCCACTTCACTGTACGGGGTACATGAGTAATGCATGGAATGAATCATGTGTGAACTCATCTAACCATCCTGATGGAAGAGCTGGTGGATGGCTGCCTCCTGTGGGTTGAAGAACAGTGTTGCCATGTCATTGTAGGTCTTGTTTGAGCAGAAGAACTGTCGAATGGTTGAGTTGATGTCCTCACTGCCAGCCAGCTAAAAAACATACGTCACAGGTTAACATGGTCACATAGTGAGGCTCTATTTTTCACCGGAGCTCCAGTATCCAGAGTCGTACGTAGTGAGGAGGTAAAATTATTAACAAGATGATCGACCTCTGTTGGACTAGCGTTCAGGTAGCTGCTCTGCTCTGTGTTGGTACAGGGCATTGAAGATAATAACAGTGGGTGGATTATATTCTTAAACTTAGTCACAGCGCTTTCAGAAAGACATCTACTGTGATAAAGTCTACTCCCCACTGCTGTGTAATCAATTATTGTAAATGTAAATGTTATCAGGAAATGATCAGACAGGAGAGGGTTTTCAGGAAACACTGTTAAATGTTCAGTTTCTATGCCATATGTTAACACAAGATGTGGAGTGTGGTTAAAGTGGTGGGTGGGTTCTTTTACATTTTGACAGAAGCCAACTGAGTCTAATAACAGATGAAATGCTGTGTTGTCATTTTTAATATATCGTTCTGTCATAAATCAGCACATTTTTAGGAGATGTTCTGCTTGACCACCTGATTTGTATAAAACTTTTATGATTTAAAGTTTAAACATATAAATAAAAAATTAATAAGCTTATATATCATTCAGACATCATCACTGATTAAAATGTGAAGTTTAATACTGTATGGGTCTTTACCAGACAGCTTGAAATAATTTCCATATTTTAGTGGGCCAATACTCATATTTTGTGATGCATCTGTGCCAAATTGCAGATCCTCATTTATTTTAATGGTAGAAACACTTGTAGTCCAAGAAAGGTCGTAGGTCGTACACAGGGAGCAGGCAGGAAAACCTCGGGATCCCGCTTCTATGGACTTATAGTCACTCACTCACATGTACTCAGCCTCTCCACCGGCACTGATCTACAAGTTCTCGGTACTTTGGATGTTTGCATTTGTTTGCTTCTTCCAGCACGATCCTCACAGGGAACTGTAAGCTTAACTACAAGGACTCTTTCAGGGAGAAATAGCTGTAAGTACCATATCTGGCCTCAATGAGGTTGGTGTCATATGGTTTGGGAACTTCTCTTGATGCGTGTGTGAGTCTCAGTCTAAAGCTGAAAAGGCCGTCTGATGGTTTGAGGCTTCTCTCTAGCCAACAGCAAGCAGCTGTGCTGGGGGTGGCATCAGCTCAGGAGGTAGAGCAGGTCACCTACTAATCAGAGGTTTGATCCCTGTCTGCATGCCAAATATCCTGGGCCAAGATACTCTCTGATGAATGTGTGAGACTTTTGGATAGAAAGCACTTACATGCTCCAGCACAGTAGACCAGTGCCACAAGAACCAGTCCATTTACCATGTTGGCCAATGAATTGAAGATGGTATTCACGGTACATGTTCATAAATATTTAAGTAAATATTTGAGCAGAAAATATTCTGAAACTTTGATGATTACAGATGGAATGAAAAAGGAAAACATATTGAACTAAAGTATTTTCTGTTAGCAAAGCATCTGAAAACTCAAGAATCCTGCTCTGTTTGAACAGGACAGTCTTATTTTTGTGGTACAACTTTTCATATTTGCTCAATCCAGCAAGAACATTGAAATGTAAAGTAAATTTAACTATGCACCATTAAGACGTCAGTACAATATTAAATAAAAACTGTCATGTAGTTTAATGCTAACTTTGCAAGACTTCTTGAATTAGTTTTGATATTTTAATTAGCCAGTGTCTTTTTGATACATCGGCCCCAGATTACAGATCCTGGTTCATTTTAATGGTAAGAAAGGCTCATGGAAATGTCAGGCTTTTGTCATTAATAGTTTCTGAATTATTCCCATTCAAATGGTGTGACAGATTTCAATCTGAGGAAAAAAAAGGCCTGAAAGTGGGCTGACAGATTGTTTTTCACACAAATATATCTTAAAGAGTATTTGAAGCTAAAATATCACAGTAATCATAACATACGTTTAACGTTTAGACCAGTGAAAACACACCTGTGGTGTTTTTGTTGAGTAATGCAAAGATTATTAAAATTCTTACCGTGGTGTTGTGAGCTGTGGGAGTGGACAGGTCACGACATTCACCCAGCATGGAAGCCGCAAAAATCACAATTGTTGTCACCATGGTAACCAGCAGACTCTCTAAAACTCTGGAACATTAGAACAATCGTTTATTATCCTCTGGTTAACAAAGTTAGGCACATATTTAACGACAGTTTGCACCTTTATAAAAAGAAACACAATTACAGTAACTGATTGGAAAATTATCAATTAAAAGGAGCGCCTCGTTAATTTATTCAGCAGAATACATCATCTTTCTCTCAGTGCGCAGATTTTAGGGAAGAATCTATTTAAACAAATGATAGAAAACTGGGACGGGAGCTCATTCATTACTAACAGTGCTGTTTGTAAAGGAGACGAATCTCGTTTGAGTCTGACATATCTGTGCCAGCTTCTACTGAGAACAGAAATGTATTTTCCAGTGGAAAATGTGGATGTATCACAGCTTTGAGGGCAGTGTCACTCTAACCACTGTGGCAGTGAAACAACAGTGAAATCTTTGGTCCAAATGTTTACAGACCCGTTCTGCATGTTCCTGGTCCTGATACATAACATGGATCACCAGAAGGAGTTTCTAAACACAACTCAGTTACTTTCCATAATGAACAGAGCTGTTTGTGACTTTCCAGTAGGGCTGGGCCATATCATACCGTTCACGGTAATACCGGTATAATATTGGGCTACGATAAGAAAAAGAAATACCGCAATAGAATATGGGTAAAACGTACGGAGCCCCGCAGGGGACATGGGAGAAAAAAAAATTACGATGGACTTTTGTGAGATCTCGCAAAACAAACTCGGGATCTCGCAAAAGTTTTGCGAGATCTTGCAAAAGTTTTAGCTGCATTCTTTGGCCTTCAACCTCCCGTTAGCGTCGAGACCTACTACAGCCGGGAGGAACACCGCACATCGTGCCTCGACCTCCCGGTCGGCTTCGAGCCGGCATCCGAAGAATGTGGCTAAAACTTTTGCGAGATCTCGCAAAAGTCCGTCTTAATTTTTTTTTTCTCCCATGTCCCCTGCGGGGCGCCGTAAAAACGTGCATGCGCAGTGCCTTTGTTTTCATACGCACATGGCGGAAAAAGCATGGCGGCGACGGAGAATGTGAAGGGCAAAAGCGGATCGTTAAATGAAACGGATGAACCAGAATTGGTTTTAAAAAATGCTGCAACTCCAGTGGTGTAGAACTGGTTTAGATTTCGTCCATCAGATACACAACAAAGCACTATTTTTGGTAGCGCATGCTAGCGGGCCGTCGTTATTACCTTTTTTTGGAAAATGCGGCACACTTAAAATCAATCCTTTGATTTTTCTGAAAATCAACGGTGCCCCTTATAATCCCGTGTGTCTTATGTATGAATTCTGGTTGTGTTTACTGACCTCGAAACGATTTTATGTGGCACACGGTGCTCGAAAATCTGTCAAATGTTTTAGTACAACTTTGCTAAGCTACGAAGCCGCACCGCTTGATGGATTGTCGGAGCATTACGACTATCGTAGGCAGGAGCCTCGCAGAGTGATACGCACTGCGCTTCAACATAATATTACTGTATTGTGTGTGTATAACCTCTTTTTAAGTTTTGTGGATATTATACATGGTTATGCTGAGGCTATATCGGCCAGTTTCCACTGGAAATGCCTTTTGGTTAAACTGTCAGCAAGGAATTTGCATTTGCACTGTTAATTTTTATATAACTTTAATGCACATAAAAACAGCTGCTTGTTTAAGTGAAAATACATTGATGGGTTTTTTTGCACTAATAAAGTTGTGGAGTTGTAAAGTATTTTGTCTCACATCAATTATATCATCAGTTATATCGTTATCGCAAATTTTCAAATGTATATATCGTGATAAATATTTTTGGTCATATCGCCCTGCTCTACTTTCCAGGTTTTTGTATATGTTACCATGGAGATCATTGTACTGGTACTTATAAAGCACTTTTCTAGTCTTACTGACCATGTGACCAAGTGCTTCAGACGATATATTATCTTGTCCTCTTTACATCTAATCATACATTCATACAGAATTTTATTCGATCCACTTACTGATGCATGGTCAAATTAGACTGAACAATGACTCTATTACACATGCTGCATGGACTGTGAGAGAAAACTGGAATACCTGGAGAGGAACCGTGCAGGCACACAGGGAACAGTGTGTGTGCGCCACACAGGTCTCGTATCTAGGCTTTATGGCCCATTCTAGGCTTCCTTGTTTGTTTCTCTACAGATGTCAGTATGTGAGACTTCTTCCATTCCTTTGCATGCAGCTTTATACTCCATGCAACAAAATGACAGTGGTATGCTTATTTATGCTATGATGTAACACAGGAACGTTCAGGTAATATTCTGGGTGTTGACCAACCACACATCTACCAGCTTGTTATACACAGATTTCAGGAATTTACTGAGGAATTGTTTGTAATAAAGCCTTTGCCTTTCTAACGTTTGTCCTGCTCTGAACGTTCCCTGTTATGTTTGTTCCAACTGTGAACAGCAGCTTGGCTCTGAGATAACATTATTATTGTCGGGTCTGCCTTACAATATAAAGCAGCTTGAGACTCTTGTTGTGATTTGGTGCTATATAAATAAAATTGAATTGTAGATGCTGTTCACACATTTATGCATTATCAGTTGATCACTTTAAAAACCTTTCACTTCAGTTCATGTTTGTCTTACACCAAACTGCTCGCGTCCTAGTGTCACAGTCTGATGAACATGAAAAGCACAGATGGGATCAAAGATGGTCAAACAGTTCACCTGATAAACTTGGCCTTAGGATGAATGTGTCTTATGCGATACTTGGCCAGGTTCTTGTTCATGCAGTTAAAGAGCGCCCCCAGAAGGCCGCCCACCACACCCATCAGGACAAAGAAGGCAAGATCCACAGCTGTCCACAGGTGGCAGTTCTTGTCTCCATCTGGACACTGGTCAGCAAGAGGAATAAAACCATAATAATATTTACATCAGGCTGATATTTAGGGATGGGTATCGTTTAGGTTTTATCCGATACCGGTGCCAAACCGGTGCGTTTGAAACGGTGCCGGTGCTTAAACGGTGCTTAAAGAATGGTCCAAAAACCTCTCATGTTCAGCTGTTTTTTGTAAAAAGATAACAATGTTAGCCTTTTCTGCAGCTATGGGGCATATATGGTATCACTCTTGGCTGGAAGCAGTGCTTAAACAATGGAAAAAACACAAACTTTGTCCAAAAACCTCTCATGTTTAACTGTTTTCCACTTTTTCTTTGGTCATTTTAGCCTTATTGGCCAGGGTGAAGGGAGTATCTGCCATCAAACAAGAAGACAGCTGCATGTAACTACGACGGTGTTTGCTAGTTCACCTTACATGCATTCATGTAATAACGTGGTTAGCCTACTCAACGTAAATTACACACGAACAACATTAAGCTACTCACGCAGAGAAGAACGGCTGCTGCTGCATCATCATCCTCATCATTTCTGCTACACTGACCCGTGTTTTTGGGGGATGTTGCTAAATCCGGGTCCGATAACAGGCAACCCACCCGCAGTAGATGTGCTTGGTGTGAGGTCTCGCAGCAAGCTATCAAATACGGTGCATTTCTCGGCTTTAAAAAAACCCCGCTATGCGTCACCAGGTGTTTCATCGGATTTGAGGTGTTACCTCTTTTGACAGTATCACAGTATCACCTTAAAGCTCTTGTTGCTGCTGAGTTTGCATATTTTGCTGTGAAGTACAGCCAGACTTTTGACCGCTTTGCCTTGGGCATTTTTAATCTGTAGCTCTGCTCTAACAGAACGTACGTACCTGGCCCCGCCTACTATCCTCGGAAACGTAAAACGATTGGCTAGAATCTAAAGTGTATCACAGCTCAGGAAAAAAAAAGCACCGAAATAAAGCACCGAAATGTGCGCTGCTTTTCGGTCTGGTTACTACCGTTTATGTCAGAACCGGTGCCATCATGTGGGTACAGAAGGAAAAGTCAAAACTGGAAGCAAACGAATCACCAAGCTTCTTTTTCCAAGTTTTTTTCTACAAAGTCTAATCTTTGCAAAGTGTTGCAACATCTCCCTCTGTAGAATCTGTCAATCTCTGCACATCTATACTGACACATCATTAAAATTGGGCTAAAGACCTGCGAAATCCGACACTCGCGTCTTCAACACAGCTGCCAGGTTACATAAATTGAGTGGTGCATGACCTGCAGATCTTTAGTCATGTCAGCAGCTGTCACATCAGTTCAACATCAACTTTGTTATCGAGTACTGGAAAGCTCTGCACAGCGGGTATTAACTGGGTCGGTTGCAAGAGATATCACAGACAGGAAGAGGCAGTAACGATGATGTGAGGAGCAGATATGAGGTGAGATGGTGGAACAGTTGGGCTAATGGTGACCCCACAGACTCTGTTTTTTAAATCCATATGTAAACATGTCAGAACAGATTAGTTGAGATTCAGATGTTTTAACTTCATTTGTGTCAGTTTTATTTACATATCACCTACTCACAAAAACAGGTGCCTCAAGGCACTTTATACGGTAAGGTAAAGCCCTACAATCCAACAATCGTGAGCCCCTGTGAACAGCATTTGGCGACAAGAAAAACTCCCTTTTTAAAGGAAGAAACCACATAAAAAAGTACCATATGGTAAAGTTTAGTCACCCCAGATCAGTGTTTCCCTACCCACAGGGTTGGCATGTTGCTTTTGGAGCCGTCCTCAAAATCAAATCAATGAGTCAATCAATACAATGAGTCACTGTGTAGACCTAAAGTCTGTTATTTCAGCATCATACTTTATATAAAAAATAAAATACTATATATAATCTTTGAAGATACATTTTGTACCACATGGAATAACAAGATAAGAAACTCTTAACCTTGAACTCTCCAAAGTTCAGGAGGCCAGGCAGCTGGAAGGAGCCCCACTTGCTGAAGTTGATTCCCGAACGGAAGAAGTTGAGAGTAAAAGTGGCCGACATGGAACAGAAGAGCTAAAACAGTAGATAGACAAGAGGAACATTTAATCACACTCATTGGTCAGTAAAGGTCAGAGAGATTGGATGGTGCACTGTGTCCTGGTCTACCTGGCTATATCTATAAAGCAGATGGATTGTTGTTGCAAATAAGGGAAAAATGACAGGATCAAATTTCATGTACTTTTATCCTCTTGGTGTACTTCTGATCCAAAGCAAACATTAATCTGTCGTGCAAACTTTCAGCTTTAGGTCAAAACCATCAACTGTTTAGGTTTAAAGACGTTTTTGCACATTTTCAGAGCTCAATTTTACAATTGACTGACGAGCAAGTAAAGCTTGTTCTCTTGTTATTTGATGACAAATGAAGCAGGTAAAATAGAAATAGAAGAATAGAATGAATTTTTATTTTATAGCATTTCAGTGTAACTCCTAAATATGATATCCAAAGAGGTATCCGTGCATCTTTATCAAAGAAATTGTGGTGAAGTAACTATAAAGGGTGACCTACCACTTTCCATGTAAGGGCTTGGTTCCAGAATGACGAGCCCTCCTCCAGACTGAAGAGGGTGCCACCGATTGGCGCACCAAAGGCAGCAGCTACTCCAGCAGCAGCACCAGCTGACACAAAGTCTCGCTTGTCCCTAAAGAACAGGTAAGAAAACTGTCAGTCACATGTCACACATGCTACACTGCTAGGAGGCAGTAACAGTGTTTGTGCCAAAAAGTTGGAACATTGTGTAAACTACAAATTACAAGAAAATTCGTTGCTTTGGAGATTATTCAAACTCTTTGAACAACTAAAAATAGACTTTGTATAGTACAGAGAGAGAGCTGGTCGATAATATTGGAGAGTCTCTGTTATACCAGAGTAGGGATAATCTTTAAGAGAGGACACATAAATAATGCGAAGGTGAAGACAGCGTCATACAGGATCATGAGCCTGAAGCTGGAAATTAAAGGGGTGGTGTTGAATGCTGTTTTATTTAGTGCCAAATCACAAAAACAGTTGCTTCAAAGCATTTTATATTGTACAGTAAAGAAAGTATAATAACGCAACACTCAGAAGATCCCCTGTGAGCAAGCACTTGGCCTCCTGTTAAGTTTTTCCTGTTTAACAGGAAGAAACCTCCAGCAGAACCAGGCTCAGGGAGGGGCAGCGACCAGCTGGGGGTGAAGGGAAGGAGACAGGGCCCAAGACGAGCAGGGGAAAAGAGTCAAAGCTTAGTAGTAACTAATGATTACATGCAAAGTGGTTTGCATAAACAAACTGAGAGTGAAAAGAGGTGAGTGAAGAAGTCAGAAGAGAAAGATGAGGAAATAGTCAAAGAAAATGTGGCCTAGGCAGAAAGATGAACAAAGCAGCCGGGAGCACAGGCGAGGTTAGGATGTGGATGCGAGGCTGGATGATAACGAAGGACAAAAGGACTTGTACTGATTGTCTACAAAGAGAAAATGAGCTGGAAAGGAAAGGATGCACAGCAGGTTAGTGTGGTTAACAATAACAACTGAAATCTACTAACAAGTGGAGAGAGTGTGTTGAGAAGATGGTAGGAGTGCTGTGAGGGGCTCAGGAATGAAGAGAGAGGATGGATGGAGCAAAGTCAGTGAATCAGGAACTGCAGAGGATTAGTAAGGAGGACAAGAGTGCAGCTGTGAATTCACACCATGCTCTGTATTAGAAATCATTCCCATGTTTCATCTTATCCAGATTATTAATCCCTTGTTCTTTTTTCTCAACAGACTCTCCTTGAATGAAGCTGTGTCGGTCAGCTTCTTCCAACGATGCGTCCACTGCTCCACGCCTCCTGCAGCTGAGCCACGGACCACAATCTGCAAGTTCGTCACTTACAAGGCTTCTAAGTAAACTTATGTCACACCCTTGCAAAAGCAGTTATACTGGCTCCCAGTCAGTGTCAGGGTCCAGTTTAAGAGTCTGGTTTAACTTTGGGCAATTATGCAGTAAAGATTTACATCTGTAGGTCCCCAGCAGGTCCCTGAGGTTTTCAGGATATCAAGGTCTGCTGTGTATCACACAGCACTGAGCAAATCCTAGTATTCTGTTTTTATTTACATTTACACCATATTCCAACTTTAGTTTGACTCAGGATCGTTACTGTCACATACCTGTCGCTGCGGAAGTAGGGAAAGTCAAATTTGATCTTCCTGAAAGTAATGCTCTGAAACTGATGGAGAGAGAAAAGGTCTGATATCCACAAGTATGACCAGACAAATCACAAGAATAACACCAGTGCTATTTTTAGTGTCCAAAATGTTTCACAAAACAACAACAACAACTAGAACTAAGCAAACTAGAATAAGCTTTGGGGTACTTGAGGAAGGCCGGCTCCCACGATGGCTCCACTGTGGATCATTGGACCTTCCTTCCCCACAAAGAGACCTGAGCACACAGAGTCAGTCCATCAGCCTTCTGACCCTGGCTCATCATTCATCATCAACATCATTTTGCTCTAAAGTTAGCAGAAGCTGACACTGCTTGACTCAAAGTATAAAACCTCATTAGTGATCTTGTTTTGCCTTAGTTAACCTAAAACACCACCGGGAGCACAAAGATATTTCTTCTATGTTTGCTCCCAATTCTGCACCTCCCATATGAAGTCATTATGATCACAACACAAAATATTCCAATAAAGTGCTTTGCTGTCAGAGTACAGGACTGCCTGTGGTGTCTGCAGGTTACAAAAGTAGATGCTTAACAAGTATCACGCAGGGAATACCGCAGGGCATCTGTGAGGTCCATATTTTACACAACTTTCAGAAACAAGCCCAAGAACATGAAAACTCTACACAGAGTCTACCCTGCGCCTCCAGGAAGGAAACAACAGTAGTAGCCAGGGAGGAGGAGGAGGTTGTGTGTGTGCATCTACCCTGGGTTGTTGATAATATTATTATTGGGTAAATGGTAAATGGCCTGTATTTATATAGCGCTTTACTAGTCCCTAAGGACCCCAAAGCGCTTTACATATCCAGTCATCCACCCATTCACACACACATTCACACACTGGTGATGGCAAGCTACATTGTAGCCACAGCCACCCTGGGGCGCACTGACAGAGGCGAGGCTGCCGGACACTGGCGCCACCGGGCCCTCTGACCACCACCAGTAGGCAACGGGTGAAGTGTCTTGCCCAAGGACACAACGACCGAGACTGTCCGAGCCGGGGCTCGAACCGGCAACCTTCCGATTACAAGGCGAACTCCCAACTCTTGAGCCACGATCGCCCCGTACAGTAAATGTCAGGGAGTCAAACGCACTTTACCTCCAGCTACACTGAACAGGACTCCAGCAGCCTTGCAGAGAAAAGTTCGTAGTCGAACAATTCCAGGAATCTTCACTCCGTTCAAGTAACTTTTGATTTCTGGAATCCCTGATCCTGCAGCCACAGGCTGAAAACACGATACTGCAGGTCAGTGTGTAATCTACTATCACAAACATACCAGAATGAAACAACATGCTACAACCAGTTAACAAACTTGGACAGGTAGAGATGCAGGTAGACAGGTCTCAAATGCAAGGACCGCAGAATTTGCACACTTTAACTGTTAAAGCAGGAGTTCTTTCCTGAGTTTGTCAGCTGCAGCTGAGATGTTTACCTCGATGAGGACGAGTACACTGGCAATGAAGACGAAGGTCATGTTGAACGCCAGGAGCTCCAGCAAGGACAAAGACAGACAGCCTTTGTCACTGCACTTCTCTATAGCTGGAGGCTTCAGTTAAAGTAGAATCACCACATCAACAAACAAAGTGTGGTTACACACAGTAACACTCTTTAGATGAAGAGTCAGGCAGTAAATAGAAACCATATGACAGATACTAGCGAAGGGATCAAACCCAGGCATGAAAACACACATATACAGCACAGGATGAACCAAACATTACTTCACACTATTATTACAGCATCTGCATCATATGAACGCACTCTGAATTCTTTCTAGAACAAAAAGATAGACCTGACATTTGTTTGGACCAACTCTGGACAATGTTCAAACAAACACAAAAGAAAAAGGGCATAAAAATGCGCACCTGCTGTCAGCAATCTCTGAAGGAAATAATGCAATATTTTGTGCAACTTTACAAACGCTCTCCTTCTGTGCGAGGATCTTCTAAGGCACAACATTTCTGCCCAATATTTAGCTGCTTTGGTATCTGCCCATCCTCCACGTACAGAGTCATGTTAAAGGATACAATCACCAACCACAGTAAACTTTAGTTTGTTGAAGAGGCGTACGAAAAAATCCACAAACAGGCCCAGCTGAAAGAGAGCAACGTTTCTTATTGAGCAGCTGAAATCCAGCAAAACAAAAAGAAGACCCAGAATGCACCTTACCAGGCCCACTGTGACCCCGATCGCAAACACCATCATCCAATGCACCGCCTCATATTTTTTGGCTTTCTGTTGGCAGACAAGAAAATAAAAAACAGTTTTTTTCTCTCATATATAAGAGACTAAAAACATTTCTGCGTTGGATGAATAATACACACACGTTCCCAGTCGCACAGTTTGTGCTTTATTCTGTGGTTTTAGTGAGAGTTCACAAGCTCCACATACTAAATGTATTCCCCCAGCATTGAATCTATACAGGATTAAAAATGCTGTAAATAAAAGTGATGGAGACGTGGAACAGAACCTCCCTGTCACCAGGCTGTGTTCAGCATAAGCTACTATAGTGGTTTAGCAGGTAAAAAGAGAGCCACTGAAAACCGATACAGAAAACCCCTCTAACTTTAGCTAACCATGCTAATCGTGCTTCGTAGTACAGCCCGCAGGACTTTCAATGATCTGTATACAAATGCTGCCATCTGTATATGCCTCATACATCGAATGTAGGGCCGAAGAATAAAGCTTGGTGACAATGACGTAGCTCTAGAACGTTTGCAGGTATGGTGGCGTAACAGTGGCACTCCAGGGCAGTCGCATCAATATCTCTATGACTGGATAAATGGAAACGTAACGCTGACAAATAATTCACAGTAATTCTTCAGAGTCTTCATTGATATTCTTGTGGCCATGTGTAGCAGTACTGTCTGACAGTATCCTAACGGCCCTGCTGCTTTCATCCCTGACCTCCTCCCAGCTGTAGGTGAGTGCTGTTCTCTGCTGTGTTTCCTAATTCCTGGAACACTGTTATTATCACTGCAGTGACCGTGACATGTTACAGAAACTTTGATTAAATGGAGGCTAAAAGATCGTGATGCTGTCTAAGTTTAAATCCATCAACGATCCACGTGACTTCTAGATTCAAACTACTGTTACAGTCATATTTCTTTGGATTTTGAGATCTGCCCCAATAAAGTGGACAGATCCCACGTGACCTGTTCTAACATAACACTGCATAGAAAATGTTTCCTTAATCTGATAATGAATCATTCACAACTTTTAGAAAATAGGAAACATTTTTAAAAGGAGGTTTGTTCAAATTAATATTAAAATATTTGAGCTAGCTCAATATTTATAATAGAGTGGTTTCTGTGTGTCTGTGCAATCAAATATGAAAAGCTGATTAGTAACACTGATCAAGATTAAAAACACAGAGCTTTGTGGAACATCAACTTTAATACAGATCACATACAGTTTAACAGATCAGCTGCTGGCACAAGTCCTACTATCAGTGATCTCATCATGTGATGTAAAACAATAAACGTGCATCGGTGACAGCCTTTGCACAGGCGTCATCCACACAGGAGCAGATGACACATTTAACCTGTCTTACCTTGTTGTCCATCCCCTCCAGGACCTCCACATAAGGCTCACTGATGCAGCGGTCATAATCCAAGCTCTGTGGACACAAAACACTGTGTGACTATTTCCTGCCTCACACATCGATTGTGTCCAGTACTGAAAAAAATTAATCTGCTCTGGCATTTCTGCTCTAAACACATAATATAATATCTCTTTGAAGGCTTTCTCCAGCAAGTCTCACCTCATAGTCTTTCCTGGGTAGAATCTGTTCCTCGTCTGGGATTTCCCCAAGGATTGTCTGGGGGGTAAACAAACAAACACACAAACAAACAAATAACAATAATAATTATGTATGTATTTACATATACACACAAGGATATTTGACCACAAATTAAGCTTCCTACTAAAAGTTCAGCTAAATGTGTGCGCCTGCATGTTGGAAAAAATAATAAATAACAAATAAATAGAGGAAATAAACAAAGAAATGAGTGTGGAATTAGTACTTGACTCCTGCACCACCATCCAAAGCATCCAACACTGGACACACTTAGTTCCTGTAGGAAGTGATGCTCAGACTTATGGTTTAAAACCAGCGAGAAGCAACAGTTTGTTCACAGATTCTTAGACATGGAATATGTTTTATATGTGCAACATGTGAAGCTGTGCCTCAGTGAAACCACAAAATGAAGACATAAGCAGCACTGTTGCTGGGATTTGCATATATTAAACTGTCAATACAGAAAATCAATGAAAGTTTTTATATTTGGTTGTAATCTGATCTAAATCTGTTTTACATTGTGGAACTAGAACAGTTACAGTTGGAAGGTAATTGTCTCCACAGTAGGTCTCCTAGTCCATCAATAAACTCCATTTACTCTGCTGTGGTTACAAACTACAGCGATTAGTAACCTTTACTTTTTAAATGTATGTAGTTGAAAGTTTCAGAGCTTTCATGTCAAGCTGTCCCGTTAGAATTACACAGCTTTACTTAAGAGCAGCGTTCAACTCAATGCACAAACTCCAGGTTACATGTTTAACTAACGCAAATAAAGCCGGGCTATGTCCATACTGCCTTCGCAGTATACTTCTCGGAGGTCCTGTAAGACTACGCCTTTGCTTGGTGTAATCACAACATTCAAAATGTGGGGAAATAAATAGAAAGAGGTTATTTTCCACGCGACAAACACGCCGCATTGCACAATAGCTTCCCACACCTACTGAAAGATTAAAACCATATGAAATGAGGCAGAGATTAAATTGATTAAAATAAGAAGATTGCTTAATCTGAGGAAATTATAAATGGAGTTTGGTCCACGGACTATATCGTCACACGGAAAAACGGGAAGCTCTCTCTTCTGTAAGCAGCAATATTACAGCTGACTTAACGACTATACATTCATAATGTGCATTAATAAGTATTCCTCGCTTTCCTGCAAAAGAACCAAGACAAGAGAACATAGTGAGCAGCGGGGTGGAGCAGCTCAGCCAGAATAAAGCGCTTAGAATAGCTCAGAGGAAATCCTAAGAACCCCAAAGTAAACACAACATAAGCAGATGATGCTTCCTGTGCTTGTTATCACGTCTTTCTTTACCAGCTCTTCTGGGGTCCGTGTCTCTCCCTCTCTACAACAACACTGGCAACAAAAACATCTTCCACAGCACGCCATTTTCGTTGTTGTGTCATGCTGTATTCAGGGGCTGTCATAAAAAGTAAAGGTTGTTTTAGACGACTTTGAAAATACAGTAGAATAAACAATGTAAAACAAAGAACGGAGAAAATAACCGAACATATCTGAATATAGCTGAATTCTAACGTTTTACATTTTTAAAATGTATTCATAACAAATAACGTTCCAAGTAAGTTTGAGTTGCGGATTTCCGATGACAAGTAAACGCAACAACGCAAGTCTCGCGTGAGGACAATGTTGCGTTTGCTTCCCGTAGAAAATTAGAAAGTGACAGTTCCTCTTAAAGTGCCAACCTCGGATATTTGATGTCTGCTCTGTAACAGACAGTACACAGAACTGGCCATACTGAATATGAACGTTTTGCGACTGTTCGTCTGTGGTAGCCGTGTGATGGATTTGCGACAGACTTCAGAGTCGAACGGCACAGATTTAAACTAAACGCTGCAGCTTCATAGGCTCACTTTAAAAGTGTCTTGGTTGCCTGCTGTGGCTCTCCTGTGACTCTAATCTATAATGGCGTCATCTGCTGTTACTAACACGACAGCGGGAGCCTTTTTAAAAACTCCCGCTCGGGTTTAAGAAGACACGCAGCGTCAGTTTTACGACAGAGAGGCGCAGACACGGATATTATTCGGGAGGAGAATATTACAATGAAACACACCAGGGCGATTTATAAGATTATTAACGGCAGAACCTGAAAAAAAGCACACACACATTTGTTTGTTTGTATGTGTCCAATTAAGCGCCACTTTAGCTGTCGGGTGGCTGCTGCTGCACCGTGGACAGCAGTACCAGCAACAACCAGGCCTGATAGGCTGAGCCCATCAGCCATGGAGAGTGGCCGCAGTCCCAACGGCACTGTGGGGACGTTAACGTGGTAATAAAAGGAGATTCACTGATCCCAGTAAAGGGTCACAGGCCTCCCGTGTTGTATTGAAGCCCAGCAGGAGGAAGTGTGTTTCGGGTTCTTGTGGCGTCTCTGCAGGTATGTACGTCTTTTCTCAGTACACAGCGATTATGAGCTTCTCCCTGTCTGAGCCTACATGCCACAGCTGATGATGTGACAGGACCATAAATAACACGCGCGTTTAAGCACATAGGACAGAGGGCTCGGGATAGGAAAGGATGTTTGGTGTGCTTCCACACAGCCCACGGTCAGGTGTCACACATTCTAGTTTATGCAGTGGGATCATTTGTAATAATGCACCTGTCCTCTGGGTAAATCCTCCACTCCACCCGTGTCTCACTCAGTCCTTAACTGACGAGCTGGCCCTTACTGATTCTTCCTCAGCCTCTTCTCCTTAGCTGCCAGTGGAGACAACGTTAGAGATGCAAGGCTGAGATTGTTTGGACACGTGCAGAGAGGATACGTGACAGCTGCCAGGCAGGAGGGACAGAGGAAGACCTCTGAAAGTTCGGATGTAGTGAAGGAGGGCATGTGGAGAGTTTGTGCGTCAGAGGAGGAGGAGGATGGGATCAATCGAAAGGAGGCAGCAGAATCTGGAAAGATCAACATAAAGCTGATAATTACACGAAAGACCAAATCGTGTAGCAGAATTCTGATTCAGAAGAGCGCTTTGTGTTGCAGACCATTTGGAGAATGAGCACTAAGAACAGAAGGGGGCAGTATTGCAACTGTAAAGGATGCAAACTGTTGGAAAACTCCAAAGAGGAAGCAGTTTAGCGTAAAGTTCGCAGCAGCTGTAGCAGTGCTTATTTTTGTGGCTGTGGACGAATGGGAGCTCAGGGGCATAAAGGCAGCAGGACCGAGGAGGTGGTATAAACTATCTGCACATTGCACCAGTGTAAATCAGTCCAGCACGATGGCGTTAGGCGCACTCGGTTGACTCGATGTGTCGATTCTGCGTTTACGTGTGAATGCAGCCTGAGCACGTGCTGAGCCCGGACAGCTAGCTTAAGCAGCGCGTGCGCGCAAGAGTTATAACGAGCCGCTCGCGTCGCTGTTAAGCAACCGACGTTATCACAGCCGTCGGTCACCATTCAGTCAGACCATAATTAACCCGTGATGTAAAGGGTCAGAGGTAGGAGTGTGTGAGTGCCGTGCTGCCTGCTATAGTGGTAAGTCCGAAACAGCTGTTATATGCGGGATGTGGAAAAGTTTCGTGGAGAACATTTAGCTAAAGTTGTGCTTTAACACGTTTTCTCATGCAGGCAACATTAAATCTGAACACGCCGCCGTATCTGTTCTTCTTCCCAGTGTAAGTTACAGTCATGGTGAACCAGGTTCAGCGAGGGGATGGCACCTGCCAGTGCAAGAGCGACTCCAGCGGGGCCAGCAACAGTGGCGGGGACAGCTCCAAGGAGAGCTCCCGGTGCTCCACGCCGGTGCTGGATGCGTACCGGTCGGACAGATTGCGGGACAAGATGCGCAGAAGGATGGAGTCCGGAGACCGCTGGTTCTCGTTGGAGTTCTTCCCTCCACGCACAGCCAGTGGGGCTGTTAACCTCATATCACGGTATGTGAACTTAAACGGGACGCATCAAGAATGAGACGTCCCTGGGTTAACAGCGACCGCTGGTGGGGCTGTTGGTGGTGCAGATGGGAACTGAAGAGGGACAAGGAAAGGCAGGAGTGTGCTAGTAGGGCTATGTATAGCAACAGGAGAGATGATAGTGTGTGTGTGTAGGGGGGGGATCCAGTAGAAGTGACAGACTCTGGCAGTAACATATCCCAAAAAGTCATGATGGCGGTCAGTCCTGCTTTTATTTATTTATTTATTTTAACTCATGTTTTGGTCCACAGGCAGCATCCACTATCTCAGGATGTTTATTCTAATGCTTATAAAATTGACCGATTTCGCGATTGGGACCTTTTCACGCCTTCTTTAACTTAATCACAAAAATCCTTTTTATGAGCAAAATCAACAGAAGGTTGCAATTTGACAGCTGTTCTGTTATGAAGTATGTGATCTCTCTGATATGTATCCAGGGAACTCTAAGACACAAAACAGTGTTCTTCACTGTCTGGAGCACATCCAGTTCTTGGTAGACTAATAAACCCAACACGCAGACCAACACAGACTAATTAACAATCCACCAAAAAAGTACAAACATTGATATAAATTTTCCACAGCAGACGTCCTCAAATGTGTGACAATAAAAGCTTCATGAAACATAACACTGTACACACTATGATCTTATCTGCAAAACTGAAAACACCTTACTGAGCCCATCTGGGAAAACGTGTCCCGGTTTGGCTCCCAGCCCTCAAGTCCAGATTGTAGTTGTTATGTATGTGTTCATCTTTACTACCTCACTCCCACACCTGGTTTGAGTGTGCCTTTGTGTTTTTTCTACAGGTTTGACCGTATGGGCTCTGGTGGGCCCCTGTTCATCGACATTACCTGGCACCCAGCAGGCGACCCGGGTTCAGACAAGGAAACTTCATCCATGATGATTGCTAGCACAGCTGTCAACTATTGTGGCCTGGAGAGCATCCTCCACCTAACCTGCTGCAATCAAAGCAAAGAGAAAATCACTGGCTACTTGGCAAAAGCAAAGCACCTGGGCCTGAAGAATATCATGGCACTAAGAGGAGGTAATGCTGATGGTAGCCATACCAGCACTCTTCTGTTTAACACTTGCTCTCCGGTTTATCTGTTGGAGAGTAGCTTGGGGTTAGTATGAGCCAGGGATCAAACCATCAACCTTTCAGTCATTAGATGATCCGCTGTACTTCCTGGGCTGCAGCAGCTCAGCAGCCATAAAGGGTTGATGGGGCATTGTCATCCTGTGAATGCAATAACTCGAGAACAAGAGGATGTGGGATTTAGAGAGGCGTACCCACTGAAGGGTAGCACTGGCTGTCGAGTATTTTTATCATGTCTTCACACAGCAGCACGCCAACAACACTCGTACTCGTAAATTAAATGCATTATTAATGGAATCATCCATTTTTCTGTACAGCCTGTGATGTACTAAATCTCTCAGGATGTACCATTTATTTAAAAGGGAAAAAAAGAAAAAAAAACTCCTAATAAACTGCAAATGTAAAACCTGATGGAGACATCCTGCTGCAGCGTTTGTGCTCTGAAATATTCCAGATCATTCAGCTTCTGAGACGAGAATTAGAAACACAATGTCAGACCTACTTTTTCCTTTACTTTGGTCTTACTGCAAGCAAGAAAAATATTTGAAAATCAACAAGCAGCATGATTTCGAATGGCTTAAAAAATGTAGTAAAGACAAATGTCAGGTGACGTGAAGTTGCTCGGTGTAACAGTGGACTGTGTTCTCCACACTGGCGTGGGTTACAGTGGACTCTCCAAACACTGATTCTGTTCATCTGGACGTTTTCAGTGGGAGAAACGTTTCATCACTCATCCAGGTGACTTCTTCAGTCTCAGCTGAAGGTTTCCCCAATCTTATAAACAGTACATTTGCATAATGACTAAAACCAGCCCACTGAAGGAACAATGGGCTGTGAGGTCAGTCCCTTAATCATTATTATGCAAATTCTCATGACCATTGATCAACAGCCACTGATCAGTGGTCATGAGTATGATTCACAGAGTTGGTGAATGGCAGCTATCACAGCATTGTAAGATGGTGACAGATGTACCCTTAGACCCCCTCCTCCATTCAGAGATGGTCTTTCCCTTTTCACGTAAATGGCCTCCTTGACTCCGCCCTCAAACCAGCATTCCTCCCTGTCCAGGATGTGTTCATCCTCATCATTGAAAGAGTGTCCTCTGGCCTGTAGGTGTAAATAGACTGCAGAGTCCTGGCCTGATGGTTGCTGATCAATGCTCATGAGAATTTGCATAATTATGATTAAGGAACTGACCTCCCGGCCCATTGTTCCTTCAGTGGTGCTAGTTTCAGTTCAGGCAAATGATCATTATGTTTATAAGGTTGGAAACCTGCAGTCAGCTGAGACTGAAGAAGTCACCTGGATGAGTGACGACACGTTTCTCCCACTGAAAACGTCCAGATGAACAGAATCAACTTTTGGGATTTCTTTACCTGGATGACTGAACATCCATCAAGACATTACAATGGACTGTTAACACAGCGCCGCATGCACGAGCAGTGCTCTGCAGAGGCGGACAGTTTATGTCCTGTTTGTAATGTTCTGTGACACTTTGTTAAAATCATCGGTCACAACCATAAAAGCACTTAAATGCTGCGTTAGCAGGCATGCTACATGCAGCGAGTGATGTCACACGCTACATCTGAATCAGCTGATGGCTGAATGTCAACAATCTGATCGCTGACGGACGAGTTTTTCTTTGGCAATTAAAATCGATGCATTCCCACTGCTAATGCTTCCCAATCTGTGGAGACGTTCCTTCACCGTAACACGTCCTCGATTCAGCTGCACTTTCCCCGATTCATACAAACTAATGGATCTCCCTCTTTGTTTTAATCGGCGCTCAAAGCTCATCTAGTTTGTTGTACAAGGATGCGACCTGTCTCATCCAGCTGTGCATGTTTTTAAACCTTAGGCATGTGCCAAATATCTTCACAGACCCAATAGGAGAAGATTGGGAGAAAGAGGAGGATGGTTTCAACTATGCCATCGACCTTGTCAAACATATCCGCTCAGAGTTTGATGACTACTTTGACATCTGCGTCGCTGGTATGTTCTCACCGTCGAGGTCAGCAGGATGCAGTTTGAGTGGATTGTCGCTAATTTAAATGTGTGTGTCCAGGCTACCCCACAGGCCACCCTGAAGCAGAGAGCTATGAAGCTGATCTCAGGCACCTGAAGGAGAAAGTGGATGCTGGAGCAGACTTTGTCATCACCCAGCTGTTCTTCAGGCCCGACACTTTCCTCAAGTTCCTGGATGATTGCAGAGCCATTGGCATCACATGTCCCATCTTACCAGGAATCTTCCCCATTCAGGTAACTAAGTTCTTCTAGGAACAGGAATCCTCTTACCTTTATCTTCAAAGCAATTTTCTCCTCTTTGAAGTGATAGTGTTGTGTTCTGTTACTCTTTACACTCCCTGTGATTGTGCTTTCCTCTTTCGTCATCTGAACCATGGAGCAGTCAAAGGGGTAGCTGGTTGCAGTGATACTAAAGAGTGTTAAATGTACTCGTCATGGTCCAGATTTCCCTTTTGCCTTCCACACAGGGAAAGACGACTCGATGGAGCTAATGTTTCAGACAGACATTGTAGCATTAGCAGTCTCACAGTGACAGCAGTGCTGACCACACGTAAAGCTGCTGGATAACAGTACGTTCTGTTAGAGCTGCACAGGAGTGGATCTCAACTTTCGTGTGTTCATGTTGTTCAGGGTTACCAGTCTCTGCGTCAGCTTGTCAAGCTCTCCAAGCTTGAGGTCCCAGAGGAGATCACCCAAGTCATCGAGCCTATCAAAGACAACGATGCTGCTATCCGTAATTATGGGATACAGCAAGCAGTGGAGATGTGCCGTGTGCTGCTGGATAGTGGCAAGGTGCCAGGTGTCCACTTTTACACGCTGAACCGTGAAGTTGCGACCATGGAGGTGCTTCGACAGCTGGGCCTGTGGATAGAAGACCCCAGGTCAGTCAATCAAACACCAGTGCTTTGAGCAAAAGTGAGATTCAGTCGAGTTTAATAAGAAAATGTAGTTTCGTCAACCATCTCCACACAATATTAACTCCGATTCTAAGTTAGAAATATGAACATGCTGCCAAAAACCACAGAAAAAATAAATGAAAACATATACAAGGTTGGAGCCGCATGTAGATGGAGCTGGGGCATTGCTTCAGGAATGGAACTAATAAACTGTGCGGGCCATCCAGTGTCGTACTTTGCCTTGAGTGTATCATTACACTGCAGCTCCATCTGAATCTGCACAGGTGCAGTTTCCACGTAAATGAGTTGCGAAGCAGCTCAAAATTCTCTTTTTGTGCTTCAAAGTCACCAAAGCGCCGGGCGTGCGCAGTGCGCTCAGTTTATCAGCAAAGTCCGCTGACTTGGTTCAACATTACTTGGCAACAGGGAAAGTGGGGCAGGTTGCACTGGTGCATTTGTGACAGCTTCACTTGAAATGCCTTCACCACATCATACATGTCCATGAACTGACAGATTTCCTTGCTGAGCTCAAAAACTCTATTGAGAACTTTTCCCCAACTCAGCCAACGGACCTCTGTATGATGAGGAATGTCAGCAAACTCTGAATCTATTTCCCACATAAAAGACTGAAATTGACGGTGATTTAAACTTTTAGCTCAGATAAAATTTACGGTTTGCGTTACGGTGATCATTACATGCTCCATTTTTAGGACTTTACCACACAGCCTTTCCTGGTGTGTGATGCAGTATGCTGTTAACTCGCCGATACAGTTCTCCTGCATCTTTACTCGCATCCTGACGACAACACCGGCGCTCGATCTGTTGTTTGTCCCGGGGCAGTTTCATGTCGGTTAGAGCAGGGCGATATGGCCAAAAATATTTATCACGATATATATTTGAAAATTTGCGATAACGATATAACTGACGATATAATTGATGCGTGACAAAATACAACTCCACAACATTACTAGCGCAAAAAGACAACCTTCCATTTATTTTCACTTAAACAAGAAGCTGGTTTTTATGTACATTAAAGCTTTATAAAAATGTAACAGTGCAAATGCAAATTCCTTGCTGAAAGTTTAACCAAAAGGCATTTCCAGTAGAAATGGGCTGACATATCCTGAGCACAACCATGTATAATATCCACTGAAGTTAAAAAGAGGTGCTTTGCAACATTAAACTGCAGCGTGCAGTACGTATTTTTCGGACCATAAGGTGCACGGGATTATAAGGCACATTAAGCGAAACAAAGCAGTCAGATAAATCAAACTTTATTAAACTCATTCTTCTTGCTTCCTCCACTTCTGTACCATTGATTCATTAATGTTGAATTCTCTGGCAGCGGCTCTATTCCCATGTTGTTGCAGTATATTAATGACTAACCTCGTATTGTGGATGGATTATCTCAGTTGTTCTCCTGACTGAAGTTTGGTCCGTTTACAGCATCCTGCCATGCGATTGCATTTGTCTCTAACCATGAAGAACCTTCACGTTAACTTTTATAAGTGGAAAAGTGTTAGTGTTCGTCCTCCAGCTTCACTGTTTATGTTATGCTAACATAGCTGTGTCGCTAGCGATCACGTAGCACATCATTATATACCAGCTAGCCCAACTTCAGTAACCCTACAAACGTCACTGCTGTTTAGTTTCCTGTCTTCATTTATGTTGGAAGTGATAGCAGAGCTGTACGTTTGATTTTTTTCAGAAATCTCTCAGTCAGAACATGCAATATCATGCTTAGGTAACTAGCGAGCTAACTTCCGCTAGCTTCCTGCTAGCTTCTAACTCCGTTAAATGTAATACATTTTGTTTTCATGGATGCCTGGAAGTTAAACTTCATAGTTACACCTGGTAAAGCAGCAATGCTGATCGTTTTATTAAAGATGAAAGAATTTAGACAGTTTTTAACTCTTAGTGATGCTGCAGTGTTCGTTTGACCTGAAAAAGATCGAGTTTAGGACCCAGATTACTCCCAGATTTAAGGGCATCTTAGTCCGACGGCCGCTTGCATGTTCTGCAAAAAAATGTGCTTTGTGGACAAACACCAAACCAGTTCCACATCACTGAAGTTGCACCATTTTTACAAACCAATTCTGGTTCATCTGTTTCACTCAACAATCGGCCATGTGCGTATGAAAACAAAGGCACTGCGCATGCGCGTTTTACTCATATTCTATCGCGATATTTCATTTTCCTATCGTTGCCTAACATTATACCGGTATTACCGTGAACGGTATAATATGGCCCAGCCCTAATGTCGGTTACACTTTGACATACGTTTCTGCTCAGGCTCACATTTGCCAAAATCTGCGTTTTGTCTGGACACATGACGTCGCACAGCTTCATCATGCAGCTCTTCAGAGTCATAAATGGCCGGGCTGATTTGGCTATCTCCTCTGCTACAATAAAACTTGCTTTCACAACAGCTTCACTTTGTGATTTTTCTCTGGTGAAATGTTAGATTCTTCTTTAGCTCTTCTACCTTCTGTAGTTTCTGCATTTAGGTTTTTCAGCTAATCCTGATGTTTTTTGTCATAGTGCCGTCTTAAATTAAATTCTTTAATTACAGCATATTAGCTCCACTAATAAGACACACGGGGTTACCAGCAATGTCTGTAAACATATATTCAGCCTCCCACCGGTGCTGAAAGGCTCTGCTTTCAGAATCGACTTTTCGCTTCGCCATTGTGAGTGGCTAGCTTTGTAATAACAGAAGTTTGACTTGATTGACGCAGGAATGTTCCCAGTTAGCCTAGCCTTCGGCAAGGCGGCTGCAGCGCTGCATTATGGGATCTGTAGTTTCTGTGTTATTAGCACCTCATATCACCATGCATAACACTAATAATAAATCTGTATAAAATGATTTCGGCCTGGAGTTTGACACGTGCTTGTAAGGAGTCTGGAATGATGCTGCATTTACTACTTTAAAGACTGGAAATCAAACCCTGACCATGTGGGTATAATGAGAGGATATGGCGATAGACTCCCCAAAGCACATTACTATCTTGCCTTTTCGACTCGCAGCCATACTTCACCTCTGTCAGACAGATCCTCGTCTATGCGATATGACACGTTTGGGCCTGTAATATAATAAATAAATAATAATAATATACTAAAATTAATTTTGTCCTGAGAGTTTCCCAAATCGAGTTGGTGTGTTGAGAATTGCCGAGACGGGGTTTGCACCGTGTAAGATGATGTCATCTGTTTAAAGTGATGATTTATGTGAGAGGCCTCCAGTCACGTAAAATGATGATTATGGCATGCTGGGTTCCTCAGTGTTCACCAATTCAGTTTTATTTATATAGCACCAAATCACAGCAACAGTCGCCTCAAGGCGCTTTATATTGTAAGGTAGACCCTACAATAATACAACAGAGAAAACCCAACAATCATATGACCCCCTATGAGCAAGCACTTTGGCGACAGTGGGACGGAAAAACTCCCTTTTAACAAGAAGAAACCTCTGGCAGAACCAGGCTCAGGGAGGGGCGGCCATCTGCTGTGATTGGTTGGGGTGAGAGAAGGAAGACAGGATAAAGACATGCTGTGGAAGACAGACGGGGATTAATAACAGATATGATTCAGTGCAGAGAGGTCTATTAACACATAGTGAGTGAGAAAGGTGACTGGAAAGGAAACACTCAATGCATCATGGAAATCCCCGGCAGCCTACGTCTATTGCAGCATAACTAAGGGCTGGGCCAGGTGACCCTGAATCCTCCCTATCTATATGCTTTAGCAAAAAGGCAAGTTTTAAGCCTAATCTTGAAAGTAGAGATAGTGTCTGTCTCCTGAATCCAAACTGGAAGCTGGTTCCACAGAAGAGGGGCCTGAAAACTGAAGGCTCTCCCTCCCATTCTACTTTTAAATACTCTAGGAACAACAAGTAGTTCTGCAGAGCGAGAGCGAAGTGCTCTAATAGGGTGATATGGTACTACAAGGTCATTAAGATAAGATGGGGCCTGATTATTTAAGACCTTGTATGTGAGGAGCAAGATTTTGAATTCAATTCTGGATTTAACAGGAAGCCAATGAAGGGAAGCCAATACAGGAGAAATATGCTCTCTTTCTAGTCCCTGTCAGGACTCTTGCTGCAGCATTTTGGATTAGCTGAAGGCTTTCAGGGAGTTTTTAGGACTTCCTGATAATAATGAATTACAGTAGTCCAGCCTGGAAGTAATAAATGCATGAACTAGTTTTTCAGCGTCACTCTGAGACAGGATATTTCTAATTTTAGAGATGTTGCGCAAATGGAAGAACGCAGTCTTACATATTTGTTTAATATGTGCATTGAAGGACATATCCTGGTCAAAAATGACTCCAAGGTTCCTCACAGTGTTACTGGAGGCCAAGGTAATGCCATCCAGAGTAAGAATCTGGTTAGATACCATATTTCTAAGATTTTCAGGGCCGAGTACAATAACCTCAGTTTTATCTGAATTAAGAAGCAGAAAGTTAGCAGCCATCCAGGTCTTTATGTCTTTAAGACATTCCTGCAGTTTAACTAATTGGTGTGTGTCATCTGGCTTCATGGACAGATAGAGCTGGGTGTCATCAGCATAGCAGTGAAAATGTATGCTATGTCTTCTGATAGTACTGCCTAAGGGAAGCATGTATATAAACAGAATTGGTCCTAGCACTGAACCCTGTGGAACACCATAATTAACCTCAGTGTGTGAAGAGGACTCTCCATTTACATGAACAAATCTGAGTCTATTAGATAGATATGATACAAACCACTGCAGCGCAGTACCTGTAATACCTACCAGCATGTTCTAATCGCTCTAATAGGATATTATACCAGTCATCTTGGGTGGAATTTGATTCCACAGTGAGATTTGCTCAAGTTGCAGATCTGCCGATGGTTGTATTAACTGTTCAGGAGCTCACTGATGCCTTTTTCAAAGTCTGGGAGGAGATTCCCATAAACATTACTGCCTCACACCAACTTTCGTGACACATGTTGACATGCTAACACTGTGTTGAATCAAACTGTAAGTTCTAACTCCAATTTAGGTGTAATTTTGAATCTGCTTAAAAGGTTGATTATTACATCTCCACTGACAATTTTATTATCATTACATTACAGCGTTACATGAGTAAAGTATTTCAGCTTGAATGCTTCGTTCATCAAGAACTCATGTGTGATCAAAGTAGTGACCAAAGTATTTGCTTCATTTCACTGAGCAGTGTCTTTTGTAGAGCAGGCCTTTATTTCTTTTCCTGCCCTGAGAGAGTGCTGTAGAGGCTGACAGTGTCTTTCTGTGCCAGGCGGCCTCTGCCCTGGGCAGTGAGCGCCCATCCCAAACGGAAGGTAGAAGATGTTCGACCCATCTTCTGGGCTTCCAGGCCCAAGAGCTACATCTACAGAACCCAGGACTGGGACGACTTCCCCAATGGCAGATGGTAGGGTTCATTTATCACGATGTCCTCATTGTTGCATTTCAGACATTAAATGAGGGCTGTTCTTGTTGAATGCCTCAATTTATGCAAATTATTGCATAAGTGTATGTAAGAACTTGCATACGAGTTGTGAGTCGTGCTGTTGTCCACAGGGATCATCCTTCATCTCCAGCCTTTGACTCTGTTAAGTGCATACTGGAGTTACATTAACAGCTGTTCTATGTGATAAGTTTTCTAATGTGTGTTCTTGTAGCTGCAGTTTTTCTTTTTCGGTATTAAACCGGCAAACACACTGATGTCCTCATGACCATTGTATTCACTGTGTGTTAACAAGAAAACTGCCATCACTCTGAGCTGAGTGGACCCTGGCAGACTGGCAGACGTGGGAAGTATGATGCAGGTTTTAGGCTCGCTGTTGCTCAAAAGCTCACCATCAGAAGACCCTGTTGCTTGCTTGTTTATGCATTTCTCCTTTAACCTCCTAAGACACAAACGCTTTCATAGCATGCATTTTTAATTTATCTTTGATATTTGGGCTGATTGGGACCTGATGAATGTAAAAACAAAGAGTTAACTTTTTTTAAACCTGATTTTGTTTCTAAGAAATGAGATCCACATATGAGGATACTTGTTTAAAATTTCAATAGAACAGAGGCAGTATAATGTCCTCGTAAGTGGATATCAGGCCCTTGTAGAGCAAAATTTAGTATTTTGGTCTAGACAACCAAAAATGTGATTCCTACATATGTGGACGCCAGGTCCTAGGAGGTTAAATATGTGACTCATTCTTCAGATGGACTGGTTGTTTCCTACTCTGCTCGAGCGCTCACATTGACACTATGAAATGTGCACACGCGTTAAATTGTATTATTATTGTTTCTTGTTTTTTTTTAATCTAATCACTTTCTGGAACCTCGTTCAGCTTTTATTGAACTTTAGCTCAGAGTCTTGTTTTCGTCCTCAGGGGAAATTCCTCGTCTCCAGCTTTTGGGGAGTTGAATGACTATTACCTGTTCTACCTGAAGAGCAAATCATCTAAAGATGCACTGCTGCAAATGTGGGGTGAAGAGCTACAAAATGAGGAGAGCGTCTTCGAAGTCTTTACCTGCTACATTACAGCTCAGCCAAATCGCTGCGGACACAAGGTATCCAGGATGAACCACGGAGCTCGGTCACTCGTAGCTTTCCCAGCCTGTGGCACCACAGATTTCCTATATCTGTCCTTGGTTTAAGTATACAAAGCTGTTGTCTACTGTATGTTCCAGCTAAATTAGATAAGTCAAGTGTGAAAACTAACCTTGTGGTTGGCTGGTGTGCCATTGTTACTCTGTTTAAATGAATCCTGTCCTGAGTGCACTGGAAACACTGACACTCACTCTGAGAACAGGTTTTTGTTTTTAACCATACCCCACGTAGCCACTCGTTCTTCCACAGCAAGTCTTCTGTATATAGCAGCAGTAACAGCAGGCTAAGGCTTTCTCTTCTGCTGTAGGTGATGTGTTTGCCTTGGAATGACGAGCCTCTGGCCCCAGAGACCAACCTTCTGAAGGATGAACTGGAGAAAGTGAACAGGCGAGGAGTCCTCACCATCAATTCTCAGCCCAACATCAATGGCAAACCCTCCACAGACCCCATTGTGGGCTGGGGACCTCCAGGGGGCTATGTCTTCCAGAAGGTACAAACACTAACAGTATTTTCAGTACCTTCAGATGGGATACTCAGAGTCTGCTATTGTTAATATGGATGTTATTCAACCGACAGGCCTATCTGGAGTTTTTCACCTCCAGTGAAAATGTGACCGCTCTTCTTAAAGTACTGAAGAAGTACGAGCCCCGTGTGAATTATCACATTGTTAATGTGAATGTAAGTTTGTTCACAAAGCATCAGTCACTCCATGGTTGTGTGTGTGTGTGTAAACATTGGTCATGGTGAACATTTTGCATGCAGGGCCGTAACCTGACCAACGCCCCTGAAATGCAACCAAATGCTGTGACTTGGGGGATCTTCGCCGGAAGGGAGATTGTTCAGCCGACTGTAGTGGACCCAGTTAGTTTCATGTACTGGAAGGTGAGACACTGTCTTCTTTCTGTCCACAGTTTGGGGAATGTTAAACCTTGTGTCGTGTTTTTAAATGACTGAAATATTTAAGGTTTAAAGGGGTAATAATAAAGTATGACTGCGTTTAATGGTAGAGTAGGAGGCGGAGCTCTGGAACCAGCTCCAAGCGGTCGCAGCAGATGGCCCCGCCCCTCCTTGCTGCTGGTACTGCTGGAGGTTTCTTCCTGTTAAAAGGGAGTTTTTCCTTCCCACTGTCACTAGCTGCTCGCTCATACGGGCTTATCTGATTGTTTGTTTTCTCTGTATTTTTGTATAATCTTTAACTTTAAAGACAGAGTGCAGTGTGATGTAAAAGCTCTGGCATGTTGTGTTGACCCAGATGTTCTCATATCTTCTCAGGATGAGGCGTTTGCCTTGTGGATTGAGCAGTGGGGCAAACTCTATGAAGACGAGTCTCCTTCTCGGATGATAATTAAATATATCCATGACAATTACTTCCTCGTCAATTTGGTGGACAATGACTTCCCTCTGGAGAACTGCCTGTGGCAAGTCATCGATGACATGTTTGAGCTGCTCGACGCTCCTCCAGAGCTTCACAGTGAAGAAACTGTCTGAATAAAGTCTTTTTTTTTTTTTTTTTAAGAAAAAAAAAGAAAACACTAAGAACAGTTGAGTTTTTTTTTTTTTTAAAAAATGCCATTAACGTTACAGAGTATGAATATCAAACTGTAAAGATGTTTTTATTGATTTTTCAAACCTTTGAGTGAATAGGAAACAATGATCAATGAAATTGTGCGGTCATGTTGGCTCCTGATGAGTAATGTCACTGTCAGGCAGATTAACCTGTTTTGTTTTTACGTATGTGGAGCTGATCATTTGTTCAAAGGGAAACTTGTGCTAAACAACTAAACCTCCAAACGATGACCTCAGAACATGAATTGTGAACATTTCACTTTTACTCTTACAAAGAGTTCAGATGGCCTACATGTAAGAATGAGCATTAATGTGTTATTATAGGTGAGAACCTAGTGTAGTGATCAAATATATGTAAGATGTGTGCAAATCTTACACCTTATGATGAACTTGATGTCATGACAAGAGTCACACTTAAAGCACCTGCTGCCTTATGTACATGATTAATAATACTTATTAAATACTTTTCCTTCACTTACGTAACTTGTCCAGTAACTGTGTGGGTGGGAGGTATGGAGCTGGGCATCGACGCTGGTCTGTAGTGACAAGTGGCTTTATTAGGTGCTAGTGCTAACGTCAAGTTCAAAGTCCAGGTCATACAGTACATGACACTCCAGCAGCCAAGTGGCATGTGGGGATTTTCCACATATTGAGTAATTCAACGTGTAAATGTACATGTCACAGCTTATTGACCAGATCACCTACATCATGTTGAGCCAAGCAGAAGACACGTTTAAAGTATAGTTTGTATTTCTGCAAAAAATATTAGTAATGGAAGAAGCAATTAAAGTTTAAAATTTCTATCATTTTGCAAAATGTATTTTCCAGTGAGTTGTTTTTTTTTTTTTATTTAAAAGTCCAGTTTAAGTTAGTTTTCTGGGTTCTTGTATCTGTATAAGCTTTTATGACATGTTAGAATGGGTGTCAGAATAATCAGCACTAGCTTGCAGTGTAGTTTCTAAATCTACGTTCCATTTTTAGTGATTACTCAAAATCTATTGCAAATATAAATGTTGACTGGTCAGTAACATACAGGCAGTGGCGGTCCTAGCCTGTTTGGCGCCCCGGGCGAACACTCCCTCTGCCCCCCCCCCCCCCCCCCCCCCCCCCCACACACACACACACACACACACACACACAACTTATTAAGGATTGTACATTAACATAAAACTGTTGTCGGAACCATACTGTATTTCACCAGAGAAACATACACATATGAAGAGAGACAGATATGCATGGTATGCAAACGGCTACCAAAAAGCCATCATAATTCGTCATACAATGAGAACAGGACAAATCAACAATTAACAATGACTAATTAATATTAAAATCTGTAACATAAGGTATTTTTTTGGAGTTTATTCTGTAACTGTTGCTATTTTTACCAATTCTTCTTGGTGCAACTGTAACCCACATAATTTCCTTAGGGATTAATAAAGTATTCTGACTGATTGTTTCAGGATGAGCTGCCATAATCCAATGACACATCTGCTTACCTGTATCTTTTGCTCGTTTCTCCTCCTTTTCTGTTTTTTCTAAACTGAGCACCTGATGGCTTTGAACTTTTCCTGTCCATCTTCCATTGGTTTTAATTTTACACTCCATGAACAGCCATCCCCCAACTCGAGGATCACCACAACATAACCTAACACACCTACACCTTAGTTCACAGATTCACTTTGTCTAAGGTGCATTTCTGGGATTTCACACAACCCAGGATTCAAATCGTGAATACATAATGGGCTTGGATTTACATCATTATGAATGAAATGTGCTCTATTTGAAAGCAGCCCCCCCCCCCCTCCCCTTTCAACGGGTTGTGTGTGAGACCTTAAATCATCAAACTGTAAATTATAAATTTTAAATTGTTATTGATCCCTTTACCCCGAGTCCTAAAGTGTATATTTATTTTCTTACTCTTCTTATATTTATTGTTTTCTTGCTGTAATTGGAGCCTCGTCGTCTTGTCTCTCTATATACTGGACTGTATGTAGCGGAGATGACAATAAAGTTTACTTTGACTTCAGCAGCGAGCAGGCGCACCGAGCAAATTATAAGTCTGTATCATGATGTCTGGTGTTTTCGTGTTTGTTGTTTTGTTTTTATTTTGTTTACTTTGCGAGTTGGTTATTAGACGCTGCTCCAGCCAGTCAGAGAATCCCCCGCCGCCCCGCCCTCTCCTCCCTGTGCCGCAAGCAGCAGGCACCTCGCAAACGGAGGGCGCCCTTACTGCCAGCAAATGGGCAATAGAAAACCGATTGGTGCCTGTACCATTCCCAATATGTGCTGGCTGACGTCGGGGCAGCATGAGTACGAGCATTTTTTTATTTATTTTTTTTGCCGATGCCCGTGATGCCGCCCCCCACCACGATGCCGCTCCGGGCAACCGCCCGTGTCGCCCGTATCAAAAACTGCATACAGGTGACACACACCGAATTCCAAACAGACAAACCAACATCGCCCTTGCATGAGGATGCTGAGCATGATAGAAAAGGACAAAATAATTGGTTTTCGTTTGCCCACTTGCTGAGGAGTTGGGTAAAATGCAGACATGTACAGATACATACCCTGTGGTCATAATGAGAGATGAATGTGAATTGTACAGTCTACCCATTCCGGGTACTCCCAGTATTTCATTAACTGAACCTGTTCAACAAGTATGAGTGTTTCTAATCACCGTGTCCAGGCCCATCAAAAGAACTACAGGTCCCATCAGGTATACTTCTGCTGTGGTTGGCCCCCTGCCCCTAGAAGCTCTAAGGACCAGCAGGGGGAGCCGTGCAGCTCCAGAGAGCTCAGCTCTGCCTTGGAGCAGCATGTGAACCATGTAATTATACACGTAATGTTATATAAATGACAGTGACTTGACTTTGGTTAACACAAAAGGCCTATATTCAGGCATTTTCACAGTTCATGCTTGAGGTCTATTTGTTCACTTATAATAAAATAAACACATTTAAATGGGCCAAATATATTATTTGAATGTCTAAATATATGATATGGGTAAGATAATGTTGCTGAAAAAGATGTTTAATGTGTTTATGTAGATTAGTGGTCTCAGTAAATAGTTTCCTTCCCACACGCATTGATGTTTGCAGTGTTTTCTCTGACAACTGTAAAATACCTCTACAGCATGCTTGACTTTCACACTCAGTGTGTCCAACATGCTAACGTGTGTTAGCATGAGAATAGTGGTGTTTTCACTGTTATGTCTATTTTCTAAATAAAGGGAGCAATGTACTTAACATAGAGGAGAGAAACTGAAACACAAGTTTTGGTCCTGTAACGTTAGTATGGTATATTTAATGATATTATTTAAATATTTGAAAGCAGAACGGGAGGCAGAGTCTTAAGCTTTCAGCCCCCTCTTCTGTGGAACGAGCTTCCAGTTTGGATTCGGGAGACAGACACCCTGTCCCTGAACCCTGGTTCAGCTAAAGGTTTCTTCTAGTTTAAAGGAAGATTTTCTTTCCACTATTGCAAAGGTGCTTGAACAGAGGTGGCCATCTGGCTGTATTAATAAAGGGTCTTTACCTTAGGATACAAAATGGCTTGAGATCACTGTTGCTGTGATTTGGCACTGTATAAATAAGACTGAATTGGAAAATGAGTGATGGAGATCTAGCACTTCTATTTTTTGAATGTTTAATTAAAGTATTAATGTTTGGAATAGTTAGAGCTTTGTCATCATGGAGCTGAACAACATGTGTGTGGTTAGATTTAGGCACCAAAATAATTGGATAGGTTTCCCAGAGATTATAGTTGAGGGTAAAATCCATTTTTCAATATAAACCAAAGGCTAAGAAGACTAACTTCTTTTCAACAAGATTCTTCGTCTATGCTTTTTACTTGAATTGAAGGAAAAACATTTAAAAGCATTGGAGACTCTCCAAAGATATTCTGCAGGCAGAGTGGGAACATCGGGAGCGTACAGGGAGACGAAACACTAACATGCATTTGCAGTGAGGCCACACAATGCAGAAGTCAAGCTTCATGTATGTCACATCACATCCAGTGCCATTTTATAGGTATTAATTTAATAACTCAGAAAGACAAAAAAAATCAATTATTAAACTTTGTTAAGTTTCATTTTCTCTGTTTGACACACATGTAAACACATTTGTAGTTCTAACATATTACGTTTGACTAAAGTCTTAATTATTAAACAAAATCAAATGTATATAAAAAAGCACACAACCAAGATTTTCTGTCACCTATCAAACATGAAACAGTCCATCTAATGTTTTATATCATTAACTCCAAAACTGAAAGAGACGTGTGGGCAAAAAGAAAAAAAAGGTTCAAAACTCTATTTCCCGTAATAAATAAGGAGAGGGTTCTATATAGTGATTCCATATACTTAACCCGGCTTTTTTCTGTTACAAAATGACACTTGGTTCATTTTGAATGCCTACTGGGATGTCATTTTTACTAGTGACCAACAGTTTGCTGTGCTACAGATCAAGCCCATGGTAACTCTGTGTGAAAGCCCCTACACTGTGGATTACTGGCTCTAACATTAATGGATGAAATATCTAAAACATGGACAACAGTGGTCCCTACATGAACAAACTTTCAAAGATCAGGGTCATCCCCCCTCAGGGTGTTGAATTCTTCCGGGGCTGAGTACTTGTCAGATCCCTGACCTGCTGTCTGGCGGAAGCCCGCTGCAATCTCATCAAAAGTGCAGCCCTTAGTTTCTGGAACCTTGAAGTAGGTGAAGACGAAGAAGCCGAGCAGCAAGATGGTGAAGATGATGAAGACGTAGGGGCCACAGAGTTGCTGGATTAAAGGGAAAGGCTCAATTCTGTTGTTGTTGCAGACAACAAGCTAATAATTACATTATACATTTTATATATATATATATATATATATATATATATATATATATATATATATATATATATATATATATATATATATATGTATATACAGTGGGGCAAAAAAGTATTTAGTCAGCCACCGATTGTGCAAGTTCCCCCACCTAAAATGATGACAGAGGTCAGTAATTTGCACCAGAGGTACACTTCAACTGTGAGAGACAGAATGTGAAAAAAAAAATCCATGAATCCACATGGTAGGATTTGTAAAGAATTTATTCGTAAATCAGGGTGGAAAATAAGTATTTGGTCAATAACAAAAATACAACTCAATACTTTGTAACATAACCTTTGTTGGCAATAACAGAGGTCAAACGTTTACTATAGGTCTTTACCAGGTTTGCACACACAGTAGCTGGTATTTTGGCCCATTCCTCCATGCAGATCTTCTCGAGAGCAGTGATGTTTTGGGGCTGTCGCCGAGGAACACGGACTTTCAACTCCCGCCACAGATTTTCTATGGGGTTGAGGTCTGGAGACTGGCTAGGCCACTCCAGGACTTTCAAATGCTTCTTACGGAGCCACTCCTTTGTTGCCCGGGCGGTGTGTTTTGGATAATTGTCATGTTGGAAGACCCAGCCTCGTTTCATCTTCAAAGTTCTCACTGATGGAAGGAGGTTTTGGCTCAAAATCTCACGATACATGGCCCCATTCATTCTGTCCTTAACACGGATCAGTCGTCCTGTCCCCTTGGCAGAAAAACAGCCCCATAGCATGATGTTTCCACCCCCATGCTTCACAGTAGGTATGGTGTTCTTGGGATGCAACTCAGTATTCTTCTTCCTCCAAACACGACGAGTTGAGTTTATACCAAAAAGTTCTACTTTGGTTTCATCTGACCACATGACATTCTCCCAATCCTCTGCTGTATCATCCATGTGCTCTCTGGCAAACTTCAGACGGGCCTGGACATGCACTGGCTTCAGCAGCGGAACACGTCTGGCACTGCGGGATTTGATTCCCTGCCGTTGTAGTGTGTTACTGATGGTGACCTTTGTTACTTTGGTCCCAGCTCTCTGCAGGTCATTCACCAGGTCCCCCCGTGTGGTTCTGGGATCTTTGTTCACCGTTCTCATGATCATTTTGACCCCACGGGATGAGATCTTGTGTGGAGCCCCAGATCGAGGGAGATTATCAGTGGTCTTGTATGTCTTCCATTTTCTGATGATTGCTCCCACAGTTGATTTTTTCACACCAAGCTGCTTGCCTATTGTAGATTCACTCTTCCCAGTCTGGTGCAGGTCTACAATACTTTTCCTGGTGTCCTTCGAAAGCTCTTTGGTCTTGGCCATGGCGGAGTTTGGAGTCTGACTGTTTGAGGCTGTGGACAGGTGTCTTTTATACAGATGATGAGTTCAAACAGGTGCCATTCATACAGGTAACGAGTGGGGGACAGAAAAGCTTCTTACAGAAGACGTTACAGGTCTGTGAGAGCCAGAGATTTTCCTTGTTTGAGGTGACCAAATACTTATTTTCCACCCTGATTTACGAATAAATTCTTTACAAATCCTACCATGTGGATTCATGGATTTTTTTTTCACATTCTGTCTCTCACAGTTGAAGTGTACCTCTGGTGCAAATTACTGACCTCTGTCATCATTTTAAGTGGGGGAACTTGCACAATCGGTGGCTGACTAAATACTTTTTTGCCCCACTGTATATATATATATATATATATATATATATATATATATATATATATATGTGTGTGTGTGTGTGTGTGTGTGTGTGTGTGTGTGTATGAATTGGAGCTATAGAAATTGAAATACAAATGGTCCGCAAGACACTCACAGAACAGGACTTTCCTAGACCGGTGCTGAGAGTGTATTGCTTGAATACCAAATTTATTTAAAAAAAAAAATTGGCTCTTTGTCTTTTAAGGGCAGTCAATTCAAACTGAATTATGAATTCTGATTGGATCTTCTGTTGTTAGAGTGCATATTTACAGAGTTTTTATGTTCACCGGATTATACCTGTAGCCAACTGAATCTGTTGTTGTCTAATCCATGGAGCAAAAGCACTCAGTTGTACAACTGAAAATAGGAGCCCCAAAACAAACAAACAAAATTTTAAATAAAAGCTGTCTTACCTCAATGTACTGGAAGCACATCCCCACTAAGAAGTTGGCAGACCAATTGGAGAAACCAGCAACTGCAATGGCAGCAGGACGGGGCCCTTGGCTGAAGAGTTCAGCCACAATAAACCATGGGATGGGGCCAGGGCCAATTTCAAAAAAGGCTACAAAACTGAAGATGGCCACAATGCTAATGTAAGACATCCACTTTAGCTGGTCCTTAGAGCAAAGCATATCACAGAAAATGATCAGTTTCATGGTCTATTTTTTTTACATGGTCAGATTTTTATTACTCTTGATCTACAGCAGGGGTCCCCAATCCCAGTCCACGAGGGCCGGTGTCCCTGCAGGTTTTAGATCTCACCCTGGGTCAACACACCTGAATCACATGGTTAGTTAATTACCAGGCCTCTGGAGAACTTCAAGACATGTTGAGGAGGTAATTTAGCCTTTAAATCAGCTGTGATGGATCAGGGACACATCTAAAACCTGCAGGGACACCGGCCCTCGTGGTATGGGATTGGGGACCCCTGATCTACAGTAACATTGTAGCACTCCTACCCTTTAATTCAAAAGGCCTGCTTTCAGTAATGGTGACCACAAACACTTACCAACAATGCCATGGCCACGGTTAGAAAAACTGCTGAAACGGCCATTCCCATCAGACCAATGAGGTGAAGGGGTCTCCTGCCCATACGCTCCACCACAAACAACTACAAGACATACAGATGTTACAAAATGACAACATAAACCAAACATAATACCAGTATTCACAGTGGAGGTAATATCAATGGATCATAACTGTAATCCATTAATAAAAAATTTAATATTTAAAATGCCCAAAGGAAACCATCATAAAAACAGTAATATAATCATCTACTGTTCAACAGTACTTAAAAAATCCCCCAAAATATATGGAATAAAACTTAAAACTCATAAAACTCAGTGCAACATGATGTACCCACAACCCACGCAGCCAGTCCAGGCACTGGCAAAGATGGTAGCAGAGCTAGCCTCTATGCAGCAGAGCAGGTGGTGGTGAACCAGCACCAGCTTGAGATGCTACGTTCAGTCCAGTATTCTGTGTTGCTGAGAGGAATATATAGCGTTCTAGTAAGATGCCAAGGGGGTTCACGAGAGCCACAAGTGGACTTGGGCTTCACGCAAACCTTAATTCACCAAACCACAGATAGGACATGTCATGCCTGTGCTGCGCTCAGTGACTCGAGGTCATCGGACACTGACTCCAGCATATAACGACTCCATTATATGTTATAATGTTACACATTAAAAGCACAAGATTGTGCCAGAACTTCTGTGATGCCATATTTCATTTAATAAAATCAGATTTCCTTTCTCTTATTCATTGGGTAGTTTCACTTGGTGTTGGCTCTCTCTGCGACACAGTGTCACTTCCTGTTCCTGTTGCAATGCACAGTGGTGTTTTGTGTTGTTTATCTGTGTAGCCCATTTCATTGAAACTTTTAGATAACATCTTATTTCATATTATCAATTCAATTCAATTCAATTCAATTTTATTTATATAGCGCCAAATCACAACAAAAGTCGCCTCAAGGCGCTTCATAGATACAGAGAAAAACCCAACAATCATATGACCCCCTATGAGCAAGCACTTTGGCGACAGTGGGAAGGAAAAACTCCCTTTTAACAGGAAGAAACCTCCGGCAGAACCAGGCTCAGGGAGGGGCGGCCATCTGCTGCGACCGGTTGGGGTGAGAGAAGGAAGACAGGATAAAGACATGCTGTGGAAGAGAGACAGAGGTTAATAACAGATATGATTCAATGCAGAGAGGTCTATTAATACATAGTGAGTGAGAAAGGTGACTGGAAAGGAAAAACTCAATGCATCATGGGAATCCCCCGGCAGCCTACATCTATTGCAGCATAACAAAGGGAGGATTCAGGGTCACCTGGTCCAGCCCTAACTATATGCTTTAGAAAAAAGGAAAGTTTTAAGCTTAATCTTAAAAGTAGAGATAGTGTCTGTCTCCCGAATCCAAACTGGAAGCTGGTTCCACAGAAGAGGGGCCTGAAAACTGAAGGCTCTCCCTCCCATTCTACTTTTAAATACTCTAGGAACAACAAGTAGGCCTGCAGAGCGAGAGCGGAGCGCTCTAATAGGGTGATATGGTACTACAAGGTCATTAAGATAAGATGGGGCCTGATTATTTAAGACCTTGTATGTGAGGAGCAGGATTTTGAATTCAATTCTGGATTTAACAGGAAGCCAATGAAGGGAAGCCAAAACAGGAGAAATATGCTCTCTCTTTCTAGTCCCTGTCAGGACTCTTGCTGCAGCATTTTGGATTAGCTGAAGGCTTTTCAGTGAGTTTTTTGGACATCCTGATAATAATGAATTACAGTAGTCCAGCCTGGAAGTAATAAATGCATGAACTAGTTTTTCAGCGTCACTCTGAGACAGGATATTTCTAATTTTAGAGATGTTGCGCAAATGGAAGAAAGCAGTCTTACATATTTGTTTAATATGTGCATTGAAGGACATGTCCTGGTCAAAAATGACTCCAAGGTTCCTCACCGCGTTACTGGAGGCCAAGGTAATGCCATCCAGAGTAAGAATCTGATTAGATACCATATTTCTAAGATTTTCAGGGCCGAGTACAATAACCTCAGTTTTATCTGAATTAAGAAGCAGAAAGTTAGCGGCCATCCAGGTCTTTATGTCTTTAAGACATTCCTGCAGTTTAACTAATTGGTGTGTGTTATCTGGCTTCATGGACAGATAGAGCTGGGTGTCATCTGCATAGCAGTGAAAATGTATGCTATGTCTTCTAATGATACTGCCTAAGGGAAGCATGTATAATGTAAACAGAATTGGTCCTAGCACTGAACCCTGTGGAACTCCATAATTAACCTCAGTGTGTGAAGAGGACTCTCCATTTACATGCACGAATTGGAGTCTATTAGATAGATATGATACAAACCACTGCAGTGCAGTACTTGTAATACCTACAGCATGTTCTAATCGCTCTAATAGGATATTATGATCAACAGTATCGAACGCTGCACTGAGGTCTAGCAGGACAAGCACAGAGATGAGTCCACTGTCAGAGGCCATAAGAAGATCATTTGTAACCTTCACTAAAGCTGTTTCTGTGCTGTGCTGAGCTCTGAAACCTGAAATCCATCCATCCATCAATCCATCCATCCATCCATTAATCTTCTTCCACTTATCCGGGGCTTGGTAGCGGGGCAGCAGCCTAAGTAGAGAAGCCCAGACCTCCCTCAACCCCAGCCACCTCCTCTAGCTTGTCCGGTGGAACACTAAGGCAGCGGTCCCCAACCCCCGGGCCTCAGACCGGTACCGGTCCGTGAGTCGTTTGGTACCGGGCCGCGAGAGTTGAGGCTCAGGTATGAAATGTATAGTTTTCAGGGTTTTTATCGGTTTTCAGCGTTATTTTGTTATCGTTTTTATCATTTACTCTGTTTTCCTGGGTCTTTTCACGTGTGTTATGAATAAATTTTCTTTTTTTTCGGTACCGGTACTAGTTTTATTTTGTTGTATTTATCCGCGACACCTTAAAGGCCGGTCCATGAAAATATTGTCGGGCATAAACCGGTCCGTGGCGCAAAAAAGGTTGGGGACCGCTGCACTAAGGTGTTCCCTGGCCAGCCGAGAGATATAATCTCTCCAGTGTGTCTTGGGTGTGCACCGGGTCCCGTCCCGGTGAGACATGCCTGGAACACCGCACCCAGGAGGCGCCCAGGAGCAATGTTCCCTCCAAGCTGCGCGCATGCATAATTGCGCACTGGTGGCACGGTCTCTGCGCACAGAAAATCTAACCTGAATTGAAATTAAAATTAATACTTTAACAATTCTGTTTTGCAGTGTTAGTCAGTGAGTGACTGGCTGCTCCAGTATGGGATTAGAACGATGTCACCTTATCCCATAGTCCAGCCAATTATGCGATTCACATTCGTATATAGGCAGCTAATCAACTTCGTCTATGACAGCGTCCTTATGTGCCGACACCGGTGCTTTAGCTAGCAAAGCGGCGTGGCTGATGTGGAGTGAAGCCACGTAAATGACAACGTGTACAACTATTGGAGATGTGAGCAGGACAGACAGAACAATTGACGGAAAATGTGTTGACTTTATACCAGTTTTTAAATTGTGTTGATAGGCCACGTAAAACCAAAGATAAAAATATATGAAATGTTTGGTTTTCTTCCTGAATACTATCATTGTTTATATTTACTGCGGGAAGAAACGGTCAAAGCCAAATCCAAGAAAAACCCCCACCCTTTCCTATTGGTCGTAAAATGTACCATGTCGACCAATCAGAAAATGTTATGGCAACATGGCACATAGTTGTTTAGGGAGGGGGAAGTTTTAGGAGTGACTGCGGTGTTTTGAGATGTGAGAGATTTGCGACATTTAGGGAAAATCTTGTGCAGTTAGTGTGTAGTGTAGTAAATAGTTTTGTTGTGTGTGTCAGAACAATACGGCGACTACTGAATGTTACAGGTGTTACAGGAGTGATACATCTCCTGTTGTCAGGCCTGCAGGTATCAGGCTTTTGATGTTCTCCTTTATCTCATAGTGGACAGAAATTATTTTTGGAGTGACACAAATAATTTGTGTGGCATCAAATTTGATGCAGAACAGCTGATTGTTCTGTAAATAGTTTAAAATGTTTATTTTAAAAAACGCCTTGGCTGCATTTTTAGGTAAACTGCTGCAAAAAACTTTGTTGTTTGCATAACTCAGTTACTTTTTTGAAGAAGTAACTATATAATTAATTGCCCAGCATTGCTCATTATATCTGTATCTATGAAGCGCCTTGAGGCGACGTTTGTTGTGATTTGGCGCTATATAAATAAAATTGAATTGAATTGAATATACTGTATTTTGCAGACAGAGAGCTACAGGACTCTCTCCCAGACCACAGACTCATAATACAAGTCAGAGCTTTATAAAGAAAGAAAGAAAGAAAGAAAGAAAGAAAGAAAATTTTGTTTTCAAAATTGGAGTTCAAGTTATTTTTACTTGTAATAGTGTTAACATACTACACAGGTCATGAACAAGATTTTTTTTTAATTCTCATTGTAAGTGGACTAAAGCAGTTAATTAAAAGTAGTCTAACATAAATGTAAATGCTGTAATTTGATTATTTTAATAAACCATGTAACTTGGATGGATTCGATGCGGCGTGTCCACAGTGCACACGTCTAATGTTGCTCACAGTGGTCCAAGGGACCGCTCAGGGAGTTAGTTAAATTAGAGGAAACATTGCCCAGGAGGCATCCTTGTCAGATGCCTGAACCACCTCAACTGGCTTCTTTCAATGTGGAGGAGCAGCGGCTCTACTCTGGGCCCCTCTCTGGTGACTGAACTTCTCACCCTATCCCTAAGGGAGAAGTCAGCCACCCTTCAGAATAAGCTCATTTCCGCTGCTTGTATCCGCGATATCATTCTTTCGGTCACTACCCACAGCTCCTGACCATAGGTGAGGGTAGGGGCGTAGATCGACCGGTAAATTGAGGGCTTCGCTTTTACGCTCAGCTCTCTCTTCACCACAACAGACCGGTACAGCATCTGCATCACTGCAGCCGCAGCACCAATCCATCTGTTGATCTCCAGTTCCCTTCTTCCCTTCTTAAAAATGGGGACCACCACCCCGGTCTGCAGTCCAGGGGTACTGCCCCTGACCTCTACACAACATTGCAGGGGCGTGTCAGCCAGGACAGCCCTACAACATTCAGAGCCTTCAGGAACTCAGGGCGGACCTCATGCACACCAGGGGCACTGCCACTAAGGAGTTGTTTAACTGCCTCAGTGACCTCACCCCCAAAAATTGGCAGGTCACCTCCCTCATCCCCAGACTCTGCTTCCTCCTCGTAAGACATGTCAGTGGGATTGAGGAGGTCCTTCCACCGCCCAACAATTTTCGCAGTCGAAGTCAGTAGCGCTCCACCAGCACTATACGCAGTACCACATACAGCCTCCTGAGTCGCCTGACGGTTTGCCAGGATCTCTTCGAGGCAGTCTGAAAGTCTTTTTCCATGGCCTCTTCGAACTCCTCCCACACCTGAGTATTTGCTTCAGCCACTGCCGGAGCCACATTCCACTTGTCCTATTGGGCTAGCCAAGGCACCAACCACCTTGCGGCCACAGCACAGTTAGCACAGCCTGCTAGGCGTTCACAGCACACCCTCACTATACGTTTAGGTGCACCGGGTCTGTCCAGTGTTCTCCCCCATCGTCTAATCCAACTCACCACCAGGTGGGTTTCAGTTGACAGATCAGCCCCTCTCTTTACCCGAGTGTCGAGAACATATGGCCGCAGCTCTGGTGATATGATTACAGAATCGATCATCAACCTGCAGCCTAGAGCGTCCTGGTGCCACGTGCACTTTGGACACTCTTATGTTCGAACATGGTGTTCGTTATGGCCAAACTGTGGTTTGCACAGAAGTGCAATAACAAAACATCACTTGGGTTCAGATCACGCCCCTCCAGTTCTCGCTGTCGTTACCCACGTGAGCATTGAAGTCCCCCATTAGGACAACAGGCGGAGCATCTTCCAGCACCCCACCCAGGGACTCTAAAAAGGCTGGGTACTCTGAGCTGCCACTCAGCGCATAAGCGCAGATGACAGTCAGGACCTGTTCCCCGACCCAAAGGTGCAGGGAACAAACCCTCTCATCCACCGGGAGGAACCCCAACATACAGGCAGTAAGCCAAGGAGATATTAAAATACCAGGGGACTGGTTCCAGAGCCCAAGCCATGCGTTGAGGTGAGCCTGACTATATCTAGCCAGGAACATTCAACCTCACGGACTAACTCAGGCTCCTTCCCCACCAGAGAGGTGACATTCCATGTCCCAAATGCCAGTCTTGGATCAGTCCACCAGGGCCTCCACTCCTGGCCGCTGCCCACCACACAATGCACACGACCCCCTATGGCGCCTCCTGCGGGTGGTGGACTTGCAGGAGGATGGCGCCTTTAAATAACATGTATTTTTATTATTATTGTTATTATTATAGTTTAATCTTCATGTGCCTTATTCAAAGCACACTCTCTGTTGAATCTATCTAATATTCACAGTATTCATTCACTGTGACTTTAGGGATTTGTCAGCTTAGCTTAGTTCATAACCAACTAGCTAGCTGCACTTTCCTGCTCAGTGTGTTACATGTTTAGGTACTCAGCCTTCCTTAGTATAAATGATACATTTTATAAATGTAGCCAGTTTACAGCTCTGGAGGCTAAAAAGAACACCGCGGTATACCAAAATCTTTTCTCTTCCTTAATCATTTCTCCCAGCTATCCACCTGGTATTGGTTTAGGTCTTCCACGAGAATTCCTTCCTCCTGTGTGTTTTTCCAACATTGCTCAGTATTAGCTCTTCATGGGTCTGCTCTTGTACTATTGTTCCCATGCAGCTGGGACTGTACCCTGGATAGGTCTTTGGAGGACAGGCTATTTATTCTTTTGACCTCTGGTACAATGGCGTGTCCAGCGGGGTGGCCTGGGGGGGCACAGGCCACCCCCCCCAACCAGACTGGCCACCCCAGGTGCCACCCCGAAGCTAAAACAATAAAATTTAATGAAATATCAAATGTACGATTATGGTTTCACAGTGAAGCTCAGATATCCGAGGGTAAGTGAATGCAGCACCGGCTTCTGCTCTATGCGCATCATGTTAGCAAAGGTAGGAGAGCCAAGCACGAAAGACGGCACCGCAGAAAACATTTTTTCAGCAAAAGATTAACAAGTTAACATAGCTGGACTGGCCATCGGACGTTTGCATGGTGGGCTGATGACTTTTTTTTTTTTTTTTGTAACGGCATGAACATGAGAGGTGGTGGATTGGCCAGATGCAGGTCGATGTGTAAAAATAACTCAGTTGTTTGGTGGTGGCTGTGGCGGAGCTTCCACAGAGGCAACAGGTGGATGAGGGAAGGTGAAGCAGGAGGAGAGCCCCGAGGCGGCCGCCGGTCCGAGTGTCAGGTGAACTGAACTTCAGGTAAGAAGTTATGACCTGCAGTCTATCTGGGTCAGATATAAACCAAGTTTAGGTGGAGTTTATTTTCGTTGTGCTGACTTTTTACAGTCAGTTACAATACCTCGTACTGCGTGAGCTAGCATGACGGAGTTTCTATACAGCTGTTCGGTTGCTATGATGTTATTGATAGTGAACTTTATTTTATTCATAAGGTTAATTAGTAGAGTTGCCAACAGCTCCTTAAAAAATGGAATGGTCCCCCATTCAGAGAAAATATTACACGTTTCGTATTGAGCTGAGAAGAGACGCAGTTTGTCCCGTACTTCAGCTAGGATGGAAAAAGACACAAAGCTGGAGTTATTCTGTCGTTACGCTGCACAGCTGCCTCTTCTCTTATCTCCCCTCCCTCTTCTATTGCTACTTCAATCATGAAACTGATCAATGATCAGCTGATCGTCTCTCTTGTTTGTTTATCGCCCACTTTGCGCCAGAAAGAGGAAACCAGCGGATGTCGCGCTAAACAACAGCAGCACGTTTAAGCTTGATCAGCTGTTGTTAGAATTTATTTAATATTACTTTCTAGTATCAGCTGATGTTTGCTGGAGCCACAGCTGTAAAGCTGCTGGTCATGATGTCGGTTTGGATATGTGGTGAGAGGGAAACATGAGGATGAAACCAGGAGATGTCCTTACTGAATCATCAGAGCTGTGATGGAGAAACAGGTTTACCTTTTAGGTGACATGAATGAGTTGAAGGGAAGTTATGAACTGTTTCTGAGAGACAAATAACACCAGGATCCTTTTCTATGTAGCTGACAGCTGGTAACTGTGCAGGGGCGGGTCTAGCAAAGTGTTTCCAGGGGGCCAGGTAGGGCATTAACAGGGAGAGGAGGGCACAAAGAAATACTTTTCTTTCTTATTCTCATTTAAAATATTTAGCTTTTATTAAATAATTATCTGAATCTTGCGAACAAAGTTTTTATCTGACGTAAAATGTATAGAAATCATACATATACCAAAAAGACAGCGTACATCACTGTCACAACAGCATCTGTTTTCATTCAAAGGCTTTATGGCTTTAATACCTGGTGGGCCAATCTGTAGTGAAAATGCCCGATTTTTTTTCCCAGTCCAGCCCTGCAGGTTAATACTGGCAGTGTCACCATGCCAGCTGACTGTATTTCATCATCAGCCAGTGTTGTTCTCAATATTACCAAAGTTTACCATAAGGCAGCATAGAAAGTATTTACTTGCTTTCAGGTTTTATTCAAATGTTCGTCTTTTCATTTGTTTCCCCACTTTTTTCCTGTTTCAAAATCAAACACCAGTTTGTGAGAAGATTATCTTCTTTTTTTTAAAACAGGCATTGGTTTTGCATTTGCATTGGCTAATTTGCCAATTGTATGTTAAAAATGTTTGTATTTTAATATTCAAAAATGTTTTTGCCCAAAACATATGTGCACTACATGTCAGTAAAAATACTATGCAAATATTGATGTCCTTGAATGCTGAATAAACACTGACTGATTGTATCTCTTGTACTTTATCAACGCAGTATCTAAAAACTTTGCACCGTAGTGGTTAAAATCTCATTCTAATAAGAGTTAAAAGTGCATTTGGTTATTAGGTTTATAGGATTATTGAATTATGGTTAACGGTTGGTAGAATTGTTTTTAACATTATCTGCCAATTACATCGGCCACCCTTCTCCAAATCTGTGCCCCTACCTGGCCCCCCCAACAAAAATTTTCTAGACACGCCACTGCTCTGGTATTTTGTTTGGCAGTTTATAGATCCTCAGTTATGTACAGTTATGTATCTTATTCATACAGGACCTGTTTTCTAATGATACTGTTGCACACCTCTGTTAGCCGCCTACCCTCCGACCGAGATTCTCTCATTCTGGAATATAAAATTCCCCTCTCGTCCCTGTAGGCAGTCTATCCTTAAGGCCTGGGTCCTCTACCAGAGGCCTGGGAGCTTGTGCAGTATTTTATCTGTTCCTAGGATATATATAGGATTTATATATGTATATATACATAGAGCTTATTTTTTTGTTTCAACTTGTTCTTTTGCAACTTACAGAAACAACTGTGAATGCAGTGTTGACCACTCCTGTGCCGATAGTTGCATAGACAGGCTGGGACACGCCTGCTCGCTCAAAGATCATAGTTGAGTAGTAGAACACCTACAGAAGATGACAGACACAAGACACAGGTGCGATACTTGAACTTTATATCTTTCTGTGCATGAATTTCTTCTCTACACCTTGCACTTCAACTCGAATGCACTGTTAATGAATAATGATTTCAAGAACATGAGTTATGACTAATCATTTTAGTAGTAGCAGTAGTTCATGTTACTAAATAGGATCTCATTACTTAATGGTCGTTAAAGTTATTGTTTAGGTCATTTGTAATCTATGTAGCTTAAGAGATGTAAAACATTTTATCTTATACCCTTTGTTTTATACTCGATGGCATTCACTACAATAGAATGCACAAGTTCTCTTTTGCTCATTTGACTTACAGCATTGATACCAGACAGTTGCTGTGACAGCTGCAGCATGATGGCAACAAAGATGGGCTGGCGGTACACGGGGGAGCGGAAAAGTTCAGGGATGGTCACCTTCTTTTCCTTCATCATCTGCTGGCTCTCCTCCTTCATCTCCTCCATTTCCTCACTCACGTCATCAGTACCCCGTAGTTTAATTAGGACTGGAAGACAGTAGTTATTTCTATGATGTTATGTTACAACTGTCTAGCAGTATATTAGATGGTTTTGGCAGAAATTGTGTGGATAAAAGAAGATTTATTTGTGTAACTTGAGATATAGGTGTTGTTTACAATGAGTCTCTATTGTGTATTTGAGTGTCTATGTGTGTATTCTTCTGTGTTTATTCTAATGAATAGCAATTTTTAGTTTTAGACATTGGGAGTCAGGACATTTGAGAACATGCCTGCCTCTTTGTACTGTAATCTATAATCCCCAAATGTTCCTGTTTGATTGCATTTGATTTTTTCGTCGTCTCTCATGACAGTGTGTTCATCTTACCGCCGCGGGCTTTGTTCTCCTCGTTGCAGTTGATGAGGAGGTATCGGGGGCTCTCAGGACAGAGAGGCAACAGGACACATTGCAGCACAGATGGTAGCAGAGTAAAACCCAGTAGGAGGGGCCATAGGGATGCATTCCCCATGATGGATTCAAGCCCAAAAATCTAAACAATGTATACAATAGACTCCTTATTTGAAAGCCCCTTTCAGACTTGGAATATACACAACAGTAAATTAGTAACGACATCAAATGCTTGAAGTGTCAGCATTTATATATTTTTTAAAAATTAAATTCCCCTCTCGTCCCTGCGGGCGGTCTATCCTTCAAACTCGGGTCCTCTACGAGAGGCCGGGGAGCTTGAGGGTCCTGCACAGTATCTTAGCTGTTTCTGGGTCTGTGCTCTTCTGGATAGAGATCTCCAGTGTTGTTCCTGGGATCTGCTGGAGCCACTCGCCGAGCTCGGGAGTGACTGCATGTAGTGCTCTGATTACCACTGGGACCACATCTTCTCCAGCTCTTCTCTGAGCCCTTGGTACTTCTCAAGCTTCTTGTGTTCCTTCTTCTTAATCTTGCTGTCATTTGGTATCTCTACGTCTATCACTACAGCTGTCTTCTTCTGCTTGTCCACTGAGTTCCTGATGAAGGCTTTTAGGGTCCTGTTGATCTTGTATAGTTCCAGGATCCAGGTATGGGGCATCGAGTCATAGGGCTTCTTGTAATCAATCCTGGCAGTGCATAGGTTGGTCAGTCTTGCAGTCTTGGCTGACTGCTCGGTCTACCAGTAGCTGGTATTTTGTGCCTCTGGTATTCTTACCAATTCCTTTCTCTGCCCTGCTAATGTATTGACCCATGTGCCTATCCAGCTTAGCCACTATGATGCCTGACAAGAACCCCCATGTGGTACTGAGGCAGATTATTGGCTGGTAATTGGATGGGACTGGTTTCTTCTGGGGGTATTTGAGGATCAGGACTGTCCGGCCTTCGGTTAGCCATTCTGGGTGTCTCTCATCCACTAGCAGCTGGTTCATTTCTGCAGCCAGACACTTGTGGAGTGCAGTCAGCTTCTTCAGCCAGTAGGCGCGAACTATGTCGGGGCCTGGTGCTGTCTGACTCTTCATATTGGAGAATCTTGGGTGTCTGCCAGTGTGATGGTTACTGGACCCTGTTCAGGGAGGTTGCTGTGGTCTTCTCTTAGATCCACTAGCCACTGAGCATTGCTGCTATGTGTTGCGTCCTTCTCCCATATGCTCTTCCAGTATTGTCCCATCTCCAACCTTGGTGGTGCTGTTCTACTGTTTACCTGGAAGTTACTAAAATTATCTACAGTATAGTTGTGTCTTATCCTGTAGAAACTGCAGTGTTGTCAATGCGTTGCCAGGCCTTCACTGCAGCTGCCTTGTTTGTTGGCATCTGTGCCTTCATTTTGTCTTCATTAACTAGAAAGCACAATCTATTGGATTGAAATCAGGTGACTCTCTTGGTCATAGCGAATACAGTTTCTTTGCCTTGAATAACACTTGGGTGGCTTTTGCGGTCTACACTGCGAAACAATGCACGTGGATAATGAATATTTTTACAGCATTTAGCTGAATGTGAGCAGAGTATAGCCCTGTAACACTGGACTCTCCTGTGGTGGTGTGCAGAGTGTACAGAGGCAAAAATCACAAAAAATATGTCATTATCTAGGAACTTATGAAAGTGATTATACGCATTATTAATCAACTGTTTTTGTGGTTAAAAATGTAAGGCTCTCACCTGTGCCATGAGAATGCCGATCACTACACCAAGCTGATGCAGCGTTCCTAATGCTCCCCGGAGAGATGTGGGTGAGATTTCCTCAATGTACATGGGCACAAAACCAGTGGACAGGCCAGAATAGACACCCACAATTAAACGTCCAATAACGAGCATCTCAAAGGAAGCAGCCAATTTGGAGAATCCCATAAATATTGCAGAAATGAATGCAAGCACATTGGCCATGAGCATGGAGTTCCTCCTTTAAAAAATAATTTACCATAAATGCTCTTTAATAAGAAAACTTTAAAAAAATTTTAATTTTTAAATTTAATTTAAAAAAAAATATGGATGTATATAGATCTTGTTAGCAACGGAGAGAGTCATACCTGCCAAAGCGGTTAACAAAGAGACCGACAGAAAAGGAGCCAAACATCCCTCCCACAGAGAAGATGGCCACAGAGAGAGACCACAGAGCTGTTAGAGTGGTCTGAGGGATGGGCTCTGAAAACCTGCTGCTCCATGTCTCATTGTAGAAGCTCTCAATGATCTAAAACATAAAACAGTACGCAGTAACAGTCTTATTGTAAGACACATAAAGACAGATTAAAGTAAAGTGAAGTAGCTCTTATGTACACAACAGCACTTTAATCCCAACTTTTGCTTAGTGACCCTTGGTGATTTAATACTTTACGCTCAGGGTGAAATACGAAGACAAATATTGGATACACTGCGTTGTCATTTAATTTCCAGAGTCTAATATTTCCAACTCTTTCAGACTTCATGACTTGGGTGGTCTTTAACTTTCTCTCCAGAACTTTCATCAACAGGTCATATGTAAGAGTAATACAGTCAGTCATTAACCTTCTGATACCATTCTAACTTGGTGAACATGATACCTCATGCGCATGTATGTAGCTACATTCATGTCACGGCCTGCAAAGGCAGACCGTGTGGAGTGTGTGAGGAGGACTAGGTGCAGACACAGACGAGGAGCCAAAACTAAACTTGAACAAAAAGCGAGCCTTTATTTTGGGGTTGAAACTCACAAACATAAAACACAACAAACAAAATGAGGGAAAATCTAAACACACACTGGGAAAACCATGACTTTTACTATGACTGAAACAAGATAATGACTATGAGAACTGTGACATGATGGAGGTAACGCAGAACACAGATACAGAACAAAGGAAGACAGAGGACTTAAACACACACATAAGGTTATTAGGGGAAATGGAGGCACATGGAAAAACAGCTGACAAGAATGAACCTAATGATGCCACAGTGGAAGTGAAACTAAAACAATGAACATGGACCCCAAGACCCCCTCAAAGTAAAACAGGAACCATAAAAAGACGCAGACATGACATGACAGATTAGATACACTAACCAATAAGGGAGACTAAAACACAGGGGTGAGCCACAAGGGGAACCTGATAAACCATGAACTGTAACCTAGGTGTGGCAGAATTTAGCTAGATAAGCTGAAATGAAGAACACAAATGAATAACAAAATACAAAGAAACTCACAAACACTGGGACCCAGTGACAATTTAAAGATGATTTTTCTTCAGCCTTAACCTCCTAAGACCCAAAGTCTTCCACAGCATGCATTTTTAATTTCTTTTTGATATTTGGGCATATTGGGGCCCGATAAATGTAAAAACAAAGAATTACCAGATTTTTTTTTTTTACCTGATTTTTGTTTCTAAGAAAAATGAGAGCCACAAATGAGGATATTCGTTTAAAATTTCGATAGAACAGTGGCAGTATAATGTCCTTGCAAGTGGATATCAGGCCATTGTAGAGCAAAATTGAGTATTTTGGTCTAAATAACCCAAAATGTGATGTCCAAATATGTGGACGCAGGGTTCTAGGAGGTTAAAGCAGTTCTGGCTAAATGTCAGGTAACTCAGGAGGGGTGCTCTACTCACACTGTATAGTATAGGCACCGCGGACTTCAACCGAGGATCAGTGGTACAGTAAAATCAGTGGTATGGAAGGAATACTTCTTCTTCTTCATTTAATCCTTAGTTATATTTATTATCTGTCTCTCTTGCACAGTTGTAGAATTCTTCCTGTTAAAGAGCGTTTTTCCTTCCCACTGTTGCCAAGTGCTTGCTCAAAGTGGGTTTACTGACCATTGCAGTTTTCTCTGTATTAATGTAGGGTCTTCACCTTACAATATGAAGCACCTTGGGGCAACTGTTGTGTTTTGGTGCTATATGATTGGGATTGAATTCAGTCTGACTTGTTTACAGTGAGTCTTCAGAATTTTTATGGGTAGAATTTGTAGGTGGAGCCAAGTGGCAGCAGGCTTCTACTTTGGTAGACGCCTTCTACAGGATCTTGTGGCTGCTTTTTGTAGATGACATGGTTCTCTTGCCTTAACCAGGTGGTGGCTTGAAGCAGCGGGAAAGAGAATCAGCACCTCCAAATGTGACTCCATGGTTCTCAGCAGGAAAAGGGTAGAATGCCCACTCAGGGTCGGGAAGTTGTTGGCTCATGTGGAGAAGTTTAAGTATTTCTGGTTCTTGGTCACATGTAAGGGGGGAGGTAATGAGATTCCACACCACTGCAGATTTGAGTGCTTTTCTGGTCTGTTGAGATGAAGAGCGCTGAGTAAAGCTGTCAATTTACCGGTCACTCTATGTCCCTACTCTCACTGATGGCATCAAGCTCTGGGTAATGACCGATAGAATCGGATTGCAGATACACACAGTAAAAATTAGTTTTCTGCAATCAGCGTTAGAGATAAGGTGAGAAGTTCAGTCATTCAGGAGAGACCCAGAGTGTAACATGGTACACTAATGTGCCTGTTTTAATTCATCTCCATATTATTGTGTGAAGTTGCACTGGGTTGGGAGTGTGTGTGTGTGTGTGTGTGTGTGTCACATTTCTGGTGAGCCAATGGCTGTAATGTGGTTGGACTACTAGGCAGGTGTAATTGATTGCACTGATACACTGGTCTACTTATAGCCCACACTACAAACACTGCTGTGTTATTTTGTCTCTCTGTGCAGGTATGTAATGTGATGAAACCGGATATATTTGGGATGGATGGGTTTTGTGCTATGAATTATATAGTGGAGGTGTTATTTTGTCTCTCTGTGCAGGCCAGGGCCTATGATATGCCACAGCTTAAAGGCAGCGGAGTTGCAGAGGCTGGAGTGACCACTGGCTATCTACTTGCAGGGTGGTGGGTCTCAGAGGACAACTGCTAACCCTGTTGAAGTCATCGTGTGGAGTGCAACTGGCATTGTGATTTCATAAAAATGTTCTTTTAAGTCATCGGAGCTTTTCACTATGTGTTAACAGCATTTAACACTGACGCGTTTGTTTGAGATGGGAATGTTTAAGCCACATAAATTAATACATGTGAAAACAGTAAATATACCACATGGATTCAGCTTCAAAACCTTAACTGAAAAAAAAAGAGTTGATCTTCATCAGTGAAACTAACTACTGTATCGCTATTCTAATTCCATTTGTTCTCACACATTTTCAAATATGTATATTTTTTCCTCCTTTACATTCTTCATTCAGACAATGAAACTCTCACATTTTGAGGAGCATTGATGACGCCAGTATTGTAGCCAAACTGAAGCGAGCCAATCACAGCTGTCCCTATTGTGATCATCAGCTGGGGCGTCACCTATTGTTATAAGACAGAAAGAGAAGATTGATAATTACTGTTGGAAGAGGAAAAATCCCTTTTTAATCATGTTACAACCCTCCTAAAACTGTGTGTGGGTAAAAAGATCAAATTTGGAGCTCTCTTGAAGCTATTTTTTATTCTATTAACTTTATCACTTGATAACATTCATTTCTCTCGATCATTTTGATTCATGCAAAAGTTACATTTTCTTTTGATATTTTGTAGTTATGTAGCACTTTATTTCTCTAGCTGCAAAACTCGTTCATGCATCAGCACAGCATTTTCAATATATGCCTTTGCTTTGTCTAAGATTCACACACTCACTGATGGATGGATTGTGGAAACATGGTGTACAGTATCTTGCCCAGGAGCAAGGGATCAAAGCATCAATCTTCCATTTAGAAGAAAACCTGCACTACCTTGACTGGTTAAGTCAGGTTTTACCAGGCTGCTACTCGTTTTCCCGTACTCTCTTGGAAACAGAAATCAGCAACAGCTGATTGCTCTGACTGTTGTGGTACCCAGAATGAGGATCGTAATCCTGGAGGAACTTCATAGCAAACAATGAGATTTCAATCGAGCTGTTTCAGCAAGCATCATCAGGAATGTGAGGTGTATATTTAACAAAATGGACAAACTTAGTGAGCTGATCAAACCCCAGAGAGCACATCAGAGTGACAGAAGTGTTTCATGGAGGACTGAAGTATTGCAGTTAGATGCTGACACTCAGACATGGCTTCAAGACTTTTTAGGTGAACAAAGAGGTTATTTTGGATTATTAGAAGAAATGCAGAAGAATTGCACTGTAGTTCTAATTGAAATATTGTGTAAACTTTGAATGGATGGATGCAGGATGTTTATCGTTGATGGATTAATCCCTGATGCATCGATTGGCATGTGTAAATATATCTATTGATCTGGTTAGTTAAGTAGCAGAGGGGGTGGTTAATCAGGTTCAGCTACTTTGGTGTTAATGAAATTAACAACAGGTGCACTAGAGGGGCAGCACTGAGACAACTCCCAAAATATGAATACATCTGTCCCTCTTCATATTCTCTGACTATTTTTGATTAGTTTTACATTTGCCTAGGGTCAGTGCAACCACTGGTAGCATGAGGAAACCTGGACCCCACAGAGGTTGAACAGGCAGTTCACCTCCTCCAGGATGGTACAAACAAGGCAAACAAGGTTTGCTGTGTCTCCCTGAACAGACTCAAGAGCATACAGGGGAGCTGGACATGTTCATAGAAGGTAAAAACCCATCAGCAGTACTGGTATCTGCCTCTTTCTGCAAGCAGGAACTGGGTGAGTGCTGCCATAGTCCTACAAAATGACCACCAGAAGGCCAGTAATGTCTCCCACCAACCAGTGACTTCAGTGGTGCCCTGTTCTTTTCACTTTGATTTGTTTTCACTGATCTCATCCATCTGTAGGCTGATACTTTTACCTTCCATTTAACAATATGACATCCTGTGTTTCTTGACTTGTTTTCAAAGTGTTATCAGTGTAGATGAAAGCATTGTATCATTGTGTATGTGACAGGGTGAAGGAAAGAAATTAATAATAATAGTAATTATAATAAAGTTTGTTTTATATAGTTTATATTTATTTGTGTGCTTGCTCTTTCATTTGCAGGGCTATAGCTTCTAAGCTAACTATTATTATAGCTAAGCCTGTAATAAAATTAAAGTCTAATCCCTGTCATGTCAGGAGTGCTGCTTCTGCTGTACAGTCAAATACATCAGCATATATAGTACGAATGTACACAGATCCTATGATGTGTAACACAACTTTACACAAAATTGCATGGCATGCTGTATAAAAGTACTTAAATCCTTAAACGCAGACCATCTTAAAAAACTACTAATCCACATATTAATGCATCAATTTTACTTCTTTACTGACAGTTTAAGACTGATCAAACTTTATTATTTTACATAAATTTTGAATCACTTGTTGTAAAACAGTGTTTATGCAAAACATTTGTAAGACAAAGACTAAATTTATCTTCTGTTGCTACTATCTCACGGTGTAATAAGAAAATGGAAGCACTGCTTACAGCTGTAAGAAAAGGAGTAGAAGTCCTGACTGTGCTGCTGAATTTAGGTCAAACACACCATTAAAACATCCTAATTTTTATATCTGAAGTTATTGTTTCACTCACTATGACATGGTGTCTGCTGTGAAAACGTGCTGCCACATAATGGATTGAACACTGGAGCCTTTTAATTGTATTCCTGACCTATTTCTTTTTTCAACAAACAAAATCTTCATCCTGTATGAATCAAGCAGCAGTTACCTTGCCACTGCACTCCATGGCAGCCCACAAAATCCAAAATCCGGATTGTCAGTAATCAGTCAGGTAATTTACTATCTACAATAAAACAGTGCTCATGATGTTGCCTGCTAGACTTGAGTCCTACATCAGTGTAAACAAATCTTTTTCAGTTCCTTCCTCCATTCACCTGCAGCAGTAAGCAGCTTAGTGACGTCAGCACTAAGTGGATCTTAATGAGCTGCTGAGGTCCCAGCAAAGCAGCACTATCATGATGTTGACATCCTAGGGCTGAAGTCTCAGAGCTGTAATACATTCACTGACTGATTTAGTCTTAGATGCATTTAATAAGTTAAAAAAATGAAATTATTCACACATTTTTTTCAATGTACATCTTCTTATAGATGATTAAAAAAATGTAAATACAAATTAAATTTAAAAAAAAAACCCTAGTGGGGGTTGTCTCTTAAGAGGATTGTTGGCCCACTATTAATCACGAGCCTCGTCACTTGAGCCAAGGAGTGAAAAAGGCGTCTGTAATGATCACCTGAGGTTTCAGGTGAAAACACTGTGAGACCTTGCCTCACCCTGTCATGTGACCTATTAAGGTCAAAACTACACTGTAAGTGGCAGACAGCTGGTGTGGTCAGCCGCCGCGCTGTTCAATGATGGACACTCACAGTGGACACAGAGGAACTCTTTTACTCTTCCATCTGTCTTTTATCTAATTTAGTGAACAGTTCAGATAAAATAGTTACACGTAGATGCTGAAAATGACAGCCTCAGTGTTGAACATACTGTGACTCACTTGGCCTCTCTCAAAGTGTAAATTAGCCCACCCACCTCTCCGATCACACTCTGGCTCTCGTTCTGATAGAAACTGAATATTTAACAGTGTTTCCTGAAAACCGTCTTTTGCATAATCACTTCTTAATAACTTTAAATTTACAATAATGAATTACACTGCAGCGGGGAATACATTATAGGAGATGTCTTTTTGAAAGTGCTGTAACTGAGTGTATGGATGTAATCCCTCCAGTGTTATCTTCTTCATGTGCCAACACAGTGCAGAGCAGCCACCTCAACTCTGCTCTCACAGAGGTCAGCTGTTGTGTTATTAGTGTTACATACATCTGGATACTAACAAAGAAATCCACAAATCACAAGTACTTGACTCCCTGGTGTAACTCGTAAATACATATCTTGAAAAAGATAAGATGGGAATAACCCCGGCTTTGTTTTCAGAGCTTTAGCCAGGCTGACAAATACAGAGGGCCATGTGTGCCAAAATGAATTAAATAAATACATCATGAAGTATTAATTAAATATGGCATCAATTAAAGTATATATAAATAATTAAATAAATATCAGTTAATTTTATTATTAAACATTTAATTAATTATTAATTCATATTAATGAATATTTTCTAGTCTAGAAATTAATGATCTAATCTTCTGGTCAGTCTAACAAGACAGACTCCATGTGTAAAACTGCTCCAACGTTTTTGGAGATGTTCGTTCCCGCTAACATTCAGCTCAGTTTTCAAAACTGCTGCTCCTCACTTCTCAGTGGAGGTAAAACCCAAGGTTTAGCATTTTAACACCTGATTTGTGTGTTTTTTGTTCAATGAGCAGTATGACCTGAGACTAAACCACAGTATCACTCCATCACACGGCAAACACCCCCTATCTTATGGATGTGTAACCCTGTGAAAACGCTTCCTGTTCAATAAAATAGGGCTGGAAGTGAATTTAGTTTCTTATGAAACTATCTTTTCTTATTGGACAAACCTGTTGAGATTAGAACTTTATAGATTTGGCACCTTAAAATCTTTTCAATCATTGTCACACGGATCGAGGGCATCTGTCTCAAAGTGACATCTGTCATAGTCCTGGTCATCTGCAGCAGTCACCCTGGATGTATTTAGGACCTCCTCAGACGTTCGCCAGGTCGTCAGATGTTCTGTACTGCTAAATCGGCCTCTATGCTTGCTTTAAACTCCTCGTAACTTTCTGTGCTAAGTGTTTTGCTCCTTGTGTCTCCTGTCACCGGTGCTTTGGATCACTCCCCACGCTAACCTGTTACTTCCTCAGATTGTCTGAAGCTGGTCTGCTATCTGCTACTACTCACCTGCTGCCTATCCACTGCTCACTGGAAATCCAAAAAGGATCGGAAAGATCACCTACCTGCCCTACCTTCACTCTGAACACAATGGGGTGATGCAGGTGAGACTTTGGAAAGAACGCTTCATGTCTCTTTGAAACCAAAACAATACAATTTGACAGCTTGTGCAGCTATTTGAAGAGCTTGGGAAGCAGGAGTGCTGTTTTGCTGTAAAGGCAGCCATCACAACACTGTCAAATGCAAAAAACACAAAGGTGCTGAAACCCTTAAACACTGTTGTTGTCGTTATTTTCTTTCTAAGAAGAACCATGGTCGAATGACCGATGTCACGAACTAGTCTCCAGTCCTTGACATTGTCCGTGTCTGGGTCTCGTCTGAGTATTATTCTCCAGCTTGTGATTAAAAACATGGATATGAAACACCATGATGCAAACAGCTTATTATTTATTATTATTTGACTCTGCTTCTGCTCTGCTCATGCCAAACTGCTTTAATAAAATATCCTGTAATATCCACCAAAGTCTAAATTGTAGACATTCTCCTTTTAATCATTTGTGAAACAGCAAACCCTGAATATTCATCCTCAGTTTAAATAGCTCCTACAGGTTACTGGAGCCTTTTAAAAGTTACAGAACCTCAGGGCCTGCTGTTCAGGCCACTAAACTGGGCCCAGTTAATTACCAAGTGCACAGGTGTTACTGGCTTTTTCTTTTCTTAACAGACGAGTCAGGGTAGACGACTGGACAACAGAGGTAGTAAATGTTGGGCTCCATCAGGCTCTATACTACTTACTGTTCAAGTCCCACAGGATCGCAGACACACTCATCCCCCTGCCTTTCCAAACGCCTTCGATGCTTGCTCCCTCTTGGGGAACATGGCGGGTCTGAGCCCGCGCTGGAATGGTAGCGCTGGGCAGGATGGCTGCTGCGTTGCTTCGAACTATTCCTCACCCCCTACCCAACCCTGTGGCTTGTCACGTCTTCCATAATGTTGTGCTGTGGACATTCATGTGCTTCTTTTTGTGCAGAGGAGTTTTTTCGTTTCCTGTTCTCATGCTGTCCTCCCAGGAGCCCAGCACAAGTAGAGGTCTCTTTTTTTCCTCTTGTACTTTCCCATTGTAGTGTATATTTCAGTGTTTTTTTCTGTAACGCTACCGATCTCCGACCTGTAACCCCTTGTGATAGGTGTTGTGTGTGTGTGTGTGTGTGTGTGTGTGTGGGGGGGGGTGTCCCATTTCACTGCAGGGCAACCTGCATGTGGCGAATAAAGTCTTGATTGATCAGAGGTTGGGACTTTTTAAACAGAGCCGTCCTGTGTTGGGGGAACACTACAGGCGTAATTTATTATCAGCTCTGATGTTCTGTAGCACTCAAGCTCGCAACCTTTATTACAGTGTTTATATTACAAAGCCTCAGAATATCAGGCTGTTAGAAAGCTAATGAATAGTTAATTTAAACTTACCTATGGATTATCTGCTCATCACTGTAAAACCTCATTAGTTCAGAGAACTTCAAAAAGTATGTAAACTTGTCGCCTTAGAAAAACGGTGAGTTATTTATTCATGTTAAAAAAAGTGGCCCAGGCAATGAACTATTCTTTACTATTCTATTATTCTATATCTACTATTCTATATCTAGTAACCCTCAATATGTTCTTATTTACTGCTTAAGATTGGATCTTAAAGCATCAGTATACAACTTATATAATATTTCACATTTTGAATATGAAGTGAACACTGTTGTGGCAAAGATTTTATTTTTTATCAATAAAAACAGGCAGGTGGGGTTGTTACTAGAGTCACACACATAAAGCAGAATTCATTTATCAGTCACATGTATCAGCGAACATGGACGCTTTCAGAACTAACAGACTGTTAACAGGTTTTTAAACCACTCGATTGGCAGGTTTAAAGGTTTAAAGGCTGACTGATAAAAAAGAAAACATTGTACAAACTTCATAATCATATTTCTCCGTTTTATTAGACTCTGGTATATATAATATCTTGAGCTTCTTGACTTTCATACATTTCTCCAACCTCTTTTAAAGAAAATATTTTTTACTTAAAAAAATAGCATTACCTCTTTACTCAGTTTGCAAGAGCAACATCAAGAAAAAGACAGAGGTTTTTAATTGCAAAGAAACTGAAAACAGATCATCTGTTCAGCTGCAACACTGGAGTGGATTAATAACATCTAAAATCAAGCAAAATGACAAGTTTTAAAACAACCAGAGATGTTTAAAGTGCTGCAGACTATAGCAGAGGTACCAACAAACATATTGGTGCAATTTGGAAGTACTGTTCTCACTGCAAGTCAGTCAAATAAATCATTTCATGTGAGAATCATTTCTAAAATGTCTTTGTGAGTCTCAGCAACAAAACGGTGCCCATAGTTGGTGCATTGTTTGGAAGCAGGGAGGAAAGGAGTAGAAGCTGGTATAATCATAACAATGAATGTGCTTCTCATACTTCAAAAAAGGTTCTGCTGCTCCAGCTGTCTGGATGGATACAGCAGGCTGATGACATGGATACAGCAGGCTGATGACAAAGGAAGGGATCGATATCTTTGGAAAATGTTTCTGAGCAAAAGGTGAAGAACATCCCAGCAGGTGGTGGCGATGACCATGTTAGTCCTCGATGGAGGTCAAGGGCACTCGGCGGAAAAAGAAACTGGATCCTCTAAAGAGGTGACCCTGGCGTGAGGGAGACAAAGAGAAGGAATATAGGAAAATATATAGTGCACTGGGGAACTCCAGCTCTGGTCTTCTGACTGGCTTTTGCAGTATGCTTTGCCTGAGCAGAGAGCATAGGCCTGTACACGTCGCAGTTCACCCTGCTACTTCTATCAGCAAGTGACCTGTTCCCTTGGCATCCATACATGCACATGCTGCATCACTACCTCCACCCTATTTGACAGGCAGTGTCCTGCTTACTCTCCACTATCCTACTGTAGTGTACAAGTGGTTTCCACTTTTTTGTGAACCCTCTGCATTTATCTTCACAAAGGTGTTTCTTGATTATAGATTTTGACAGTGATAGACCGACTACCTCCTTTCTTGACATGGCTACATACTGTGAATGTTTTTTCTGATCTAAGGAAGAATTCTACCTCTTCAGTTGTCTTCTGTGGTATTTCAGGCCTTTTGGTGTTGCTGAACCAGCCAGTGCATTCCTTCTTTTACAGATTGTTAATTTGAACATTCCTAAAGCTTCTGCATCCATCAGCATCTCTATTACCTCTATTTTGAGTTCCAGTGAATTGGTCATGGAATAATAAAATGGCATTAAGGAATCAAATGCCATGTGACATAGTGAGTGTACCTTGTTGCTCAGGTGATTCCAGCAGTGCAGCCAGGAGCTAAAGACGGGCGACAGAGGAGGAAGTCCTGCAGCCAGTCTGACAAGACAAAGCTCAGCAGTCAGACTGAAGCATCAGCGATTATTTTGCAAAAAAATATTAAAAGCATATTTACTGTAAACATAATAAAGACTTTAATGTAGCACAAAAAGCCCCTGTTCTGGAGACAAACTTCAAGTGTAAAAATGATGAACCATTTATTGTATGAGCCTCACATTAGTCAGATTTCGAGATCTTTAGTGATTTGGAAATGCTGTCAGACTCCAATCAATGCCTACATGGTAACACAAGAGCAGTTCATGGAGGAATCTGTAAACATATTTAAAACTTTAACTTTTGTTATGAGCACTGGTGCTTGTCCTTTGTCTACCAGTGGTCCTTGAAATATTTCTACAACTTCAGTTCTGCTGAAATTATTGGACATAACCTGGAAAGCACATACTAAAGCCCTTCCTTCGTAGTATATATATATAAATCTAAGCTGCTAGAAAACATGTATGTGGCAGTCATATGAAAAACAGGAAGTTCCTCATTTAGAATTTCACCACTTTGTTCTTAATCATTGTATGAAAAAAATCTATGAGATCAGGAATCCAACTGCCATCTGATTGAAATTACCCTTAAAAAGTTATAAATGATATGAGCTCCAGTTTCTCTAATCTTTGTTGACTAAATTTAACCTTTTCCAGAAGGTTTGTGCAACTTTTGTCTTTTTATTCTTTTGTATTCCACAGACCTGCAATCACAGCATCATGTTTCAAGTTGGTGAGAGAAAAAAAAACAATCGCTGAAACCATTTAATATGAGTGCGATAAAAAGCTAATTATAAACCTTGAAAGAGTCTACGGCATCAGGTTTAAATCAATATTACATTTTAAGTTCATAACTGTGTTTAGCTTAATGACTCACCCACAATTGTTTACCACCATAAGATCAGCAACCAGCATGAATGGATATGTAAGGACACTTACTGCAATCTAATGAGGCACAAAACGCACACTGCATTATTACTGAATTATGACATACAGGAGAAACCTTTCATGGTCTGAAGAGAGAACTTACGCCCATCACAAATTTAGTGTAGCTTCTCACTGCAGAGGCCTGACTGAACTGCAAAGAAATGTAAAGAGAGGGGGAAATGTTATTGAAGGAATTTACATGTTTCCAGAAACTAAAACTAATGCACTTAAAGTTCAATAGTTACAATCGTTTGTATAATAAACAACAAATTACCATGTAAGCATATACAAGTGTCTCTGAAACACCGGTATTACACGTTTTCTTTCATTCATCATTTTCGTTTTTGGTGTGTGAGGGTGATGGGTTTGTGTGCTCCAGTAATCCCAGAAGCTTTGTTGTCAAGTGCAATTTGCTACTGGTAGGGTCTTCGAAATCAAACTGGTCCTGGGTGAGGAGCCAGACACCCTACGCAGTATAATAAATCTAATAAAGGTTCAATGTAGCCTGCTCGGGACAGGGTCAGCGGGGATCCTACCCTGTCACCAGGAACAGGATAGAGGCTTATGGGTGAACGTCTGCTGGCCAAGCCTGAGCTCACAGCCTGGCAAGGATCAGCATGAAAAAGCTAAGTGGGTTTACTGTGGGACCACCACTCTCACAGGATGGGCTGCAGAGGAATGAAATATTGATAAGACATATGAACATGTGCATGGTACCCGGACACTATAGATCACTGGATGATTTTGTAATCAATAAAGACCAAGGAATTGACCTCAGGGGCAGGATTGTATCATGGCACAGATCTGAGGGTGGCTACAGAAAGATTTCTGCAGCACTGAAGGTTCTAATGAGCACAGTGGCCTCCATTGTCCGTAAATGGAAGACGTTTGGAACCACCAGAACTGTCTGACCATGTCAATCTACATGATCTGGGTAAAAGGGCCTTATTCGGGAGGTGCCCAAGTACCCATTGGGCACTCTAGTAAAGAGCTCCCAGCATTGCTCTGTGGAGAGAGGAGAAGCTTTCAGAAACAACCATTCCTGTACTCCAAGTAGCCAGGGTGAAGCCTACTTCTCAGTAAAAGACACATGAGAACCTGCCTGACTACTGTGTGAATGTCTGGCCCTGCCAGAGCCCAGACTGAAATCTGCCTGAAACCCTCTGGAGAGAAATGGCTGTGCACTGCTGCTCCCCAGCTGAGGTTCCACAAAGGAGAATGGGAAATAAGCTGCCCAAAAATAGGTATGCAAAGCTTGTAGCATCACTCTCAAAGAGGCATGAGGCTGTAATTGCTGCCAAAGGTGTTTCAAGTATTAAGCAAAGGCTGTGAATATTTAAGTACTTGTTATATTTTTCTCTTTATGAATATAAATTTGCAAGAATTTCAAGCAATTGCTTTTATAGGTTATTGTATTTAACATTTTGCAGTGAACAATGAATAGGGCTGTAACATGACAAAATGTGGAACAAATGAAGCTCTGTGAATACTTTCCAGATGTACTGTATGTATTATAGGAGACATATATAAAAATGTCTGAGTAATGGGTAATTAAAAAAATAAACCTATCTGGTAAAATGCAAAAGACAACTAGTATATGAAGCTAAAATTTCACAGCAATCCTCATAAACTACCAGTAACAAGTTTTAGAACACCACATTTTCAAGTTCTTTATTGAAAATTACGCAGTTTATTGTCTGATTGCACTCTGAAATGAAAGCATAGCACAAATAAGTAATTGGAGTTAAAAAAGAAATCATGGAATCAGTTTATAGACCAAAGTGTATTCTAACCTTTAACCCATCAGAGTAGCCTTCTTTGGCAGATATAACAGCTGAAGACAGTCGTGGCTTCTTTTTACAATAGAAATCAAATATTCTCCCATATCTGTAGCAGAAGTTCCCATAAACGTGGACCTTGTAGGTTGCTTTGCGTTCACTCTTCTGTCCAGTTCAAACCAGCTCGATGGGGTTTAAGTCTGGAGACTGTGCTGGACTCCATGTTTTCAAGCTCACCACCTTGTTCTTTGTTCCTGAGGTAGTTCTGGCACAGCTTGGATCTATGTTTTGGGTCTTTATGTTGCTGTAGGATGAAGCCTTGACCAACTAGGCTCATACCAGAGGGTCCTGCATGGTGCTGCACAATGCTGTGGTACGTGTTTTGGTTCAGGGAGCCTCTCACTCTGTACAAGTCACCGACCCTGGATCCAGCAAACAGCCCCAGACCATCACACTTCCTCCTCCATGTTTGACGGTTGACACCACACACTGTGGAACCATCCTTTACCTACTCGACCACAAAGATCCTGTGTGATGAACACAAGGTTTCAAATGTTGATCCATCAGTCCATAATACCTTCTTCCAGTCTTCAGTAGTCCAATGGTGGTGTTTCATGTCCCAGCCAAGCCTCTTTGTCTTATTCTGACGTCTGGCTTTCTTGCTGCAACTCGTCCTGTCAAACCTGAAGCTCAAAGTCTTCTCTTCACAGCTGAAACTGAGACTTTCTTACGACGACCACTATTAAGCTGTGCTTGAAGCTGTTGTCCTGTCAGCCGCCTATCACACAGCTGTTAACTCTCAGAAACTTGTCCTCTGATTGAGTCGTGTCTTTGGGTCTGCAGACCTCTTCCTGTCAGTTTGTTTCTGAGCCTTTGGATGCTGAAGGAAACTAAACTCACTGACACCTTGACTTTCTTTGCAGTTTCTCTGTAGGACAGACCGACATTTATATGAAGGTCTGTCTCTCTTCCATTGTTAATCACCTTTTTCTCACCATTCTTGTACCATCACACTACTTTCTGTTCAACTGATGCTTTCGAGCGTATGGTACCACAGTGTGTTCCAACACTGCTTAATGGTCTGCATGTATCAAGTGTGCCTCTTCTGTATGTTGTTTATTTGCAATAAGGCAACTTTGTCATTAGCCTAGCCCAGGCTTTTGTCTAGCTGGTGATGATGATAATAATACCTCTGCCATAAACACTAGCTTAGCTTTTTGTCTATGAGACTATCCACTTGTTAAGTGATGATGTAACAACCCTGCCTCTGGGTCCAAACTCCTCCTTTTTTAATGCTATTGTCTTTTTCATGTATTGTAATGCTTTGTATTTTGTTTTAATACAAACAATACTAAAAAAAACCCTTAAAAATAATCTATGTTCACTGTAGGCCTCTCTGCTTTTTTATTAGCACTATTCATGTGCACTGCATTTTTAAGCTCAGTTTTTAAAACCTTACGATGTAATTAGAATCCATGGGCTCACAGTCCGCTAGACGCCAAATATTTGAATGTTGAAATTTTAAAAAAAGAAAAGAAAAGAAAAAAAAAAAGGACTCTCAGACTAATAATGGATTGCATTTATATAGCGCTTTTCGAGATCCTCAAAGCGCTTTACAATTCCACTATTCATTCACTCTCACATTCACACACTGGTGGAGGCAAGCTACAGTTTTAGCCACAGCTGCCTTGGGGCAGAAGCAAGGCAGCTATATCGCGCCATCGGCCATTCTGGCCAACACCAGTGGTAGGTGAAGTGTCTTGCCCAAGGACACAACGACCAATACGACCAAGACTTACAACCTTCCGATTACAAGATGAGCTTCCCAACCCCCTGAACCACTCGACTAACTAAGACTTCAACTGTTACATTAAGATGAGAATGTTTTGTTTCTTGTATTATATTCATAGTGATAGCAGAGCTACAACTTTTAGCTGTTTTTATAAATCCTTCAGTCAGAACATGGCATATCATTTTCAGTGAGATAACTTTCTTTGAACCTTGTGAATCCTCTTTTTCATGGATGCCTCAGTGTTAAATTTGATTGGAACATCTGGGAGAACAGCCAAACCTATCATTTTATAGAAGATAAAAGACCATTTTTAACTCTTTAAAGAAGAGTTTTGACCCTGAAATGGCTAATAACGTCAGATGTCAAAAATATATTTTTCTATAGAAAGCACTCAGACATAGAAAAATGTACTTGTAAGATTGTGTGTGTGGAAATGGGCCAAGTGGAGCAGAAAAGCACTATATAAGTGCAAGTCCATTATCACATCAGGATAGCCAGTGTCAACTTTAAGAAAATATTTTGTGTTTTGTATGATTAGCAGCATTGGCCAAATAGATTTCTAAGATTTGCAATCATTTATATAAAGTTTAGATTTCTTTCTAAATTAAGTGTTATAATATTCCGGTGTACTTCCGGGCCTTTGCTCCGTTGACAGGAATCTGGTCTTATTTTGTTGAAGGGATACAAATTGGATTATATTAACAGATTTTAAATTATGACAGGAATTTTAAAGTTTCATGAGAGCTCTTTTGTTTGTCACATTGTAGCTCTTACGGTATGTTTTTGAATGTACACAGGAAATCTTTGATACCACATGAACAGGATAATACGTATAATACAGAGATTCATCTGTTAATCTGTCAAGTGTGCAACCTCCCATTGTTTAATCCCCCTTACTGCACTGTACTGTCCATTACACTTGAGCCACTTAATGTTATCTAATTTTTGCATTTTGACTACATTTTAAATTCTGTTTTTTTGCTTTGTGGAAAATAAGGGCGCTCTACCTTCTGAGGCACAACCTCAAAGGTAGGCGTGGCTCAGGAGGTAGAGCGGGTGTTGAACATGCTCTTCAAGTGCCCACCTAGAACATACAATAGTTTTCCTAATAAAAATACAGTACTATTATAAAATTATATTTATTGTCAAAGCTTGTTGAAATAGGTAAAGGTGACAGACTTACACTTTCATCCACAGCATAGGTGTTAATAAAGTGAGCCAGGAGATTACAACACCACAGAAACAGAACCTCTCCCAGGACATGCGGTATGAGACCACTGCAAACACACAAACACTGCTATGATGGTTGGAGGTGAAAGATCACGATATCTGAGCAGGACAGACTGTACTAATAAAAGCATGACTCACACATAGAAGCCAGCAACTCCTTCCTCCTTGAAAATCTTGACCATACAGCTGAGCATCCCACTAAAAATCAGACAGACCTTTAATATCATCTTGCTTTTTTATGTAGATGTGAGTGTAGAATGTTTCTTTTAATCCACTTTCTTCATCTACAAAACACTTGTATGAAATTTATGTATAAACCAAAGTCTTACCCATACTTGACTTCTCTGCCAACAAACTGAGCCATGCAGCGTACCGACATAACTGCCAACGCAGAAAGGTTTATCAGATCATTTCATTCAGACAACATAACACTTTCATGAGGACTGGGAACATGCTACATACTGTAAACTGCAAACAAAGATTGATGCCTCAGAATAGTTCAATATGTAAACAAGTCTGTTAGTCCAACATGAGATTCCTGCTTCATGTGACGACTCAAATCACTACCTTCACATTTTAGGCCACTGTTCACAATCAGGCATTAAAAGGAGTTACAAATTTTCAATGCACGCAGTAAAGACAGAATTCAATTAAAAATACTCAGTGTTGGGGAGTAACGGAATACATGTACCGCCGTTACGTATTTAAAATACAAAATATGAGTAACTGTATTCCGTTACAGTTACCGTTTAAAAAGGTGGTATTCAGAATACAGTTACTTTGTTGAAATAAATGGATTACACTGCGGTACTTTCCTGTTTCATTTTGTCGCGGGTCAGGACTGTTTGGGTTTTGTTTGACAGCTACGGTCTGTTGTTCCAGGCAGCAGCGTTACGGTTGCCATGGTTACAGGGTTACGCTCTCTCTCTCTCTCTGCGACTGTGTGCTTCCTGGGTGAGAGAGCGCCTTTTCGTTGTTGTTGTTGTTGTGCTAAGCTAACAGGCAGAATGCTACAAGCATAGCTCTAAAGAATGTAGCATCATGGGCAGTGTAGTCCGTGTTGCAGGGAGAATGGACTGCCATGGGTCTGTGAGCGCAAGGAGAGAGAAAAAGGGGAGTGGAAAGGTACGAGTTGTCATCGAGGAAAAACGGGAGCTGGAAGCATGTAAATATAATAATAACCACTTCAGCCAAGAAGAGTGCCTGACGAGCCCAGTTGTAAGTAAGCTATTAAGACTCGACTGTACACCGTGTTCGTGTTTTCCTCCGAAAACAATAAGTTCCGTTGGAGCAGCCTTTCAACGCCTCTCTCTGTCTCTTGCAAGAAAAGTTGACCCACACAACAAAGTAAAGCTATTTTTCGGCTACGAGCCGACAGGGACCCCGCCGTATTAGTCAGAGGTCCCTTTACTACAGTTCGGAGTCGCGGACCTTCAGTAATAGTAATAAATCACAGCAATAGTACATTCACGTTGTTGTAAAAAGCATGATAATATATTAAGTAATCCAAAGTATTCAGAATACGTTACTGTCATTGAGTAACGTAACGGAATACGTTACAGAATACATTTTGGGGCATGTATTCTGTATTCTGTAATGGAATACATTTTAAAAGTAACCTTCCCAACACTGAAAATACTTAATCAGTAGTTAAAAACAACAGAAAAAGAACACAGTACTTTTTTTAGTTATACTGACGACACACATTTATTTAGATTACAGTCACATTTTAATCATATGTTGACAGAGTGCTTTGTTCTATAAACTTTGAGCACTTTATCTACCTCAGACCTACAGTCACTTTAGACTCACAAACATGCGTCTCTTTAGATTGTGGGCGGAGCCACAGAACCCATTGGACGCTCAGGAGCTGGAGTTCAAACCAGGAAATCTCTTCCTGTAAGGTGACTGCAGCACTATTTTATTTTACTAATCTCTGCCTAGCTTTTTTTATTTACTCAAAAGAAATGTTTCATGGCAGAATAAACATTTCCGGTTGCTGACATACCATGAAAAGGATGGGTGGCTACTCTGGACAGGCACTGGATGATCATCTCATGTGAGGTCTGGGAGACAAAGCAATGTAAAGAGAACGTTTTTCAAAGCCAGAAATAGCAAGACAATGTCTACAAATATCCTCTGCTTTCCAGATTTTTCACTTGATCACCACTTGCCTGTCTCAAATTTGCCCAGAGAAATTCCAGGGAAAATATAAGAACTTCCTAACAGGAATTATGCACAATTTCTGGTCCCTACCAACATTTGGTTTCTCAAAAAAGTATTTTAGGGATGAAGGTTGTTTCTAGACACTTTTTGGCATTTTTTAAGGAACATAATCTCTGATGAATCCTTTCAGGACCTGGTTGAAAATCTGCCATGAAGAATTAAGACAATTCTGAAGGCAAAAGGAGGTCCAACTCGCTTTTGGTCCATTTACGGTCCTGCAAATGACGGCAGGTTTCCCCATATATAAACAGTATAAAGTTATAAATATTACATTTTTTTATAATGACTATAATTAGCACTACTGACGGACAGTGGGCGTTGAGGTCATTTTTCTTGATCATTAATTTGCAAATTGGGAAACCAATGGGAAACCTTAAAAACCAGGTCCAGTAGGAAGTAGTGGAAAACTTGTAGTAACTAGTTCTAAGATGTTTTGCAAGGTTTTTATTTTGTGGCATGATACCACATTTCAGGTTTTACGCTGTGCCCTCACAATTTTCTGGAAATACATTGATTAATCAAAAAGGATCCAATATTGTTTTCAAATAAAACCAAATCTATCAGTTACAGCATTTGATACTGATCATCATTGAACCATTTACCCTTTAAATTTAGGGCTTAAATGATTTTCAAATCATCGTATTCTGTCTTTTTCACAACTTATGAATAAGGAAACATTTGTACATCAGTTCAGCTACACTCAAAATGAAAGAAGTGAAGAACAGCCCTCACAGAGTTGTCTCACCTCTTTGACCACTTTCCTGAGTGAATTCTGCTGGTCGCCGTTCTTAAACAGGACGTCTATCTGCTGAACAAAGAACTCCGATTACCCTTCAAAACACACTATTGTGTAATCAGATATTTAAAGAACATAACATTCATCGACAACATCAATCATCTACAGCTCCACCTGCACAATCACTTAAAAACCCAAGTTTATTTTTGCAGAACCACAAATTCTTATGCATGTTTTAAATAAAATCATATGCGTGAGCACAGTGATTACACTTTACTGCCTGTCATCTCTCAAAGGCCTATTCAAGCACATCAGCTGTTCTTATTTGTAACTGGTAACAAATAAACAACATGTAAGTCCTTTGAACTTCACTAATATTTTGACTACAAACTGCAGCAAGATTACAGAAAATTACAGACCATGTTTACATGAAAGGCAAAAATGAATTAATTGATAATAAAAAGGAATTGAAATTGATTCCTATTGTAACACTTCTGCTATCAAACTGTGCCCTGGCTGAAAATCCATATGTTACAGCAATGTGACAGCAGAGGATTATTATCATTATGAAAATTCACTGAATGGGAAAAAGCTTTGAATGTGCTTTTGTCAAAAACTGAACCAGTAATGACAACAACACTGAGCAGCAATAAAAACCAAATTAAAAATATTATTTAAAGAAAAAAAAAACCAAAACATTAGCACAACATTGGCATGAAACCTGAAATAACTTGTCCTCTGTCAGGACATCACAACAAAAAGGGAACACAAACACTGGAAATGGCATCCCACTGATTCAGGAGACTTTCCTCCAGACAAAAGCAGCCTGCAAAGCTGGGAGAGCTTGCTGTTAGTGATTCATACAGGAGAACGATAAAAACCCAAGGTTTCTATTCAACACTGAATATTATTAATTTAGCTTTAATAATAAGGTGGCAGTAAATAAATCACTTCCTGTTCGAGCTGTTTCAGCCAATTACAGATCATTGAGACCACAGGCATGTCTCGAGTTTTAATCATCTTAAATTCCATCCACAGGTTTTTGGAAAACAATGACAATTTCATTTCATTTCATAAAACTGTACTTGTGTTAGTGCAGTATAGTGTCAGACGAGTGCCTGTAATCTTCACACACTTGGCAAATGCCTCTTGTTTTAGAGGCATTTAAATACACAGGGCAAAATCTTATTTGCAGCATGGCCCTGCTGGGGCCACATAAATATAAGCACAGTGACCCTGTGCTGTATCTGAAACACTGTGACGTGAAACATTCAGCAGCATGTTAAAGTAATAATTCAGTAACACTGCAGTATGGGAAAAGTCAGAGTGTAGTGTTTATACGTATTCGTTTTTAATACGAAGGCTGGTAAGGAAAGTCTAATATCAGCTGTTTAACAGTTTGGTTCCCACACTCTGTGTAAAGTACAGAGTGTGCCCTCATCATTGGCTATCATCATTGTGCTTCTGTATAAGCCTTTGCAATAGAACATATAGAACATATGCAGCTCCGTTTTTGTTCTTTATCTTTCAGATTTTAAAGAGTTACAATCAATACAATACTCCAGCTTGTCCAGGTTGAAATCTAAAGATAACAAAGGGAATTTTTAACAGTTTTAACAGTTTAATGTTAAGTTCAAGTTGAATCACAGAGATTCTTGATGGAGGTCACACTGTCAGAACTGCTAATTCAAATGACTTATACAGGCACCTCTGATGGATCCAGCTATAGAGAAACATCTGCTTATTCATCTTAGCAAGAAGGGTTGTACCCTTTGTACCATCTTAATCTCATTTCCTGCTTACCTGTTTAACTTTGCTCCTCACCACAGTAGAGATGGCACTGGATACAATACGTGGTGAGAGGCCACGAAGAAGTCCTCTCTTTCCATCCACCTTCACAATATGCTGCGCTGAAAACAAATTCATGTCCTGTAAAATGTTCATGCTTTGTCCAGTTAGACGATAAGTCATCCATTAATCCCACTTCACTCACCATAAGAGAGAAAGCCGGGCAGGTATAAAACTCTCCTTCCAAACATAGTTGTTCCCACAGTCGGGGGAAGAGGCTCATGTCCCACCTGGAGACAACAGCAGTTTCAATTAAACAGATTCTCTACATGACCATTTTCTTTTATTCAACTACAGCTTCGGGTGTTTGCTTTCCAAGAACAGACTGGACGACTTAAACAACTGACCAAAATACATTTAAATCATTATTTTAAATCAGTGACAGACAGAACAATTCAGGTTTTGAAAAACAGACATAATGAGCCAAAATGAAAGAGTAAAAAATGTAAACACTGAATGAGATGAAATTAAAGAAAGATGACCATCTCAGCAACGTGTCATCAATTTGCCTTTTGGAATAAAAACGCCGCCCTCAATAAAAACCAGTTTATCTGGATGTGCTTTTGCTAATAGTAAATCAGCTTTATTCTTAATCAAGACATAAAACAAAGTACACGTCTGACTAATATGTCAAATGAGAAATGGGTTGAGTATGAAAATTATTCTCATGGCTGGATTTTTGCAGACATGATCCAGATTTGGCCCGTGCAGATTAGCGTCTGCATACGACTGCAGCAGTGTGACTCTGAATCAGGTGTTGAACCATAACACATGTGTTTTTGCTGATAGTTAATTATAGCTTAAAGCTAATCAGAGTCTAATCAGGTGTAGCTTTGACCAATATCATGAATAAGAAAATATAATCTATAACAATGATTCCAATCACAGTCCTCTTACTGAGAAGCTGTGTAGAAACAACCTTGGAAAGTAAGTGTTCATGTGTGTGTGGAAAAGATGTGACGTGTGTGGGAATGAGTGACACCAACGAGGCACTAATCTAAAAGGACGTCTGACTTCTTAAATACAGTGTGTAAGTGTGCTGTGTATTCTGTACAAATGTTTGTGTGCGATCTTCTCTGCTGCCTCGATCAGCAGAAGGAAATGGGTGGATGGAGGTTTAAACTTTGGTTTATATCAGCTATGTGGAAAAGTCAAACAGATAGAGAGAGAATGATAAGGGTGGCTGATCAGTTGTCAACCACATGACTGGATGTCACAATGGGTGAGGCCAGATGTCACCTGAGAAGCTGTGCCATTCTGTAACAGAGGTATAAAAATTAGGTGAAGAAGAGATTCAGGGTTTATCCCTTTGTCTTCTGCAAGATAAGCAGTTAAGCTGACTGGAACAGTTCACAGTTGAAAATTCCAGCAAAGACACTAAAGGGATGTTGGGATGCTGTCCACACTGTGAACCTGCACACTGGCTTGTTTTTGTTTTTTACCCTTTTGCTTATTTTTCCGGTGTTAGATGAAAGAATCCGGGTTTGGGTTAGGATCTGGATTTCCAATCAACACGGAACAAAAGGATGAGTACATCTTCAGATCCAGTTGTGCTCACTGTCTCTCCAACCTTCTTCCTCACAAGATCTGAAAACTCAGCATTAGCTCAGAGTGGGTTCATTAGATAATCTAATTCAAGGGATTTAATCAGAAAAAAAACTGTTTGACACTGCTTTGCAAAGTTACACACCAATTCAATATTCATTGTAGTGACCTCCAATTGATGTGATCAGTGTCATTACTGCCAACATGAATTATGATTTTACTGAATCTATATTTATCCTGAACCAGCAGATTCATGTCTCCTTCATTGTCATCTGCTCTGACGCCAGAAAGACGATTAAAGCAGAATCACCAATAACTAGATAAAGTGTAGAACAACTAAATTTGTTTTGCTGTTATTTAGAGGCAAAAATCACAATAAAGGACCAATCATGTTAAGTGATGTGGTTTACAGATGACAAGCTAGAAGAAAAATCAGTGTAAAATTTCCACGTTTTTGGACATCAGTGTGCCAGAACAGCATGTTCACATTAAAGTCTGCACTGAAAAAAACTTAAATAAATCTTAAATACAGATGGTGAAGAGAGCTGTTGGGCACATGAGTTCAAAAATATTTCACAGGCGATCGCTGAAATCTAATGACTGTGAGGTGTACAGTCTACAGTCCTATCAAAAGTTATGGAATCACCAACCTTGATTTGAATAAAGTAAAACACAGTAAAAACTCTGAAAGCACATCCTCAAACTACAGATGTGACACAAAACTATCAGTCCACGCAGTTCAACCCAGCTGTCACAGAGTGACACCCAAAGTGCACGTTGGACAGGTCGTCCATCACAAGCATCTGCAGTGGATCGAAGCTATTTTATGTTTAAGAACTGGCTTCATTAAAGAGGCCCCAAACAAATCACATTGCTTTAATTAAAGTGAACATGAAACACTACAAGAGTAAAGGTTCATTTAGGAGACCTGCTTTCAAAAGCAGAACACGTTTAGCGCCATCTTGTGCCACATGGCATCACCGACTTGGTTGGTTAGTTCTGGCTAATAGATTTAAGTATTATTCAGAGATTATCTCTCTCATAAAATCATGGAAGGACAGGCCCCAGCACGGTATGTACCACCAACAGATAAAGGAAGTGGCCTCTGGTAGAGGATCCGAGCTTGAAGGATAGACCACCCGCAGGGGGGAGCAGGGAGTTATACACATCTATCTATATACATATACACACACATATATATATTTATTAGGGGTGCAACGATACACAAAATCCACGGTTCGGTTCGGTTCGATACTTTGGTGTCACGGTTCGATATTTTTTCGATACAAAAAAAATGTTCATGCATTTTTTATTTGTCATTTATTAAAATTATAAATATATATGTTTTAACTCAAAAGTACAGTTTTTAAATTTAACCCTAACCCTTGTGCGTGTTTTTTATTTTGACAGCGAATGCGCACCTGCGGACCACTTATGTGCAGCCCTGGTTATTTAGCTCGTCATATCGCAGCCACAGAAATTCTTTTGTCCATGAAACCATAAAGCTGCACTTTCTTTTTGCCTTATAGTCTGATTTGTCATAACTTCTCCGTTTTGTGGTAAGCTTTTCTTTGGCTGTCACTTCTTCACCCTGACCTGTCTTATTTGGCTCAGCAGAACTAAAATATATATGCTGCTGCTTTTACACACGCACTCACATAAGCTCAGCAATTCTCTGCGCGATCAACCTCTCACATGTTTAAGCTTGCTGCGGGAGATTTCACTTGTCATGTTTGCATAGTAAGCTAACGATTAATAAGACGATGTCAGAGGAATTGGTGCACAAATTATCATCACTCACCAATCAGTGCTGTCGCTCTCTATACACAGTTCGCAGATTGCAAAGTGAAAGCAAAAAAACAAGCGCAAATTCAAACGCGACTTCAATATGTCACATATTGACAGTGGCTCACCGATGCCAATGACATAATTACCCAGCTACATTTCTGAAAGAATGCAAAAGCATTGACATATATTTTTCCTACAATAGCCCGACGGGCAGGGAAGAGATAGATTTTGGTAGCCCGACTGAAAAAAATCGCTAGCTCCGGGACGTCGGGCTAGCGATATTGCGAGCCCTGTATCTGATTGAGGAATCACTCATCTTTGGAAAAGAGAGTTTATTACAGAGAAATGTCTCTTTCCAAAATAAAAGCTATACTATCCGCTTCTTCTGGGCTATATTCTCAGCAGCATAAGGAGAATCATGTGCTAACAGCTGTCTAAATGACTCGGCTAAAGTTAGTAGCATGCTTGTTGTTTTTGTCTTTGCACTAGGATGATGTCGGCGTAAATGTGCAGTCATATTCGTTGTGTTCCCACTAGTGCTTTCAGGTTAATCTCGTTGAAATGACCTTAACGCCACAACATGGCAAATCTCTGGCCAACAAGTTAATGAGCTAACTGCGCTAACACACTAGTTCACACCAATGTAATTGAGCATTGCATGGCACATCCAACATACTGTTTTACTTTAGTCCATGACTCGCTTACCTTCAGGGTCATACGTCACATGAAAACCAAAATAATTCCAAACGCCAGATCTGAATGAGGTTCAATTTGCCTGTTACAAGGAGAGCTTAACTTCTGTCTCGCTAGCTTGCCCTGCGCTCTTCCTTCTGACTATGCTGTCTGTGTTGAGCGCTCAGTGAATCTGCATTCGACTACTCCGCCTAGGCTGCACTGTCGAGCCTAGGCGGAGTAGTCGAATGCAGATTCACTGAGCGCTCAACACAGACAGCATCGTCAGAAGGAAAATTGATAAAATAAATTACAAATGTTGTATTGTTCGATACATATGCGTACCGAACTGAAAGCACTGTATCGAACGGTTCAATATCGATACGAATATCGTTGCACCCCTAATATATATGTACCTAATTATTCAAAATAGTGAAAAGAGGGTGCTTGCAGACCTTAACAAGTTGTAACATCTGGCTAAGTAAACAAAAGCATGGCCCCAAAATAAAGATGTAGCTTGTTCCAAGTCAAGTGTGTTTAAAATTTGGAGAAAATGGAAAACGGACCTCACAGTAGAGCCATCAGAGTCTTTGACTACAGGACTCGGGGCTTATAGTTTTTCCTGTCATCCAGCTTTTGCAATACATTTTCAGTGTTTAAAACAATGCTGGATGTTCATTCTAAGTTTGGAGGGTTTTACAGAATGAGCACAACAGAATGTCTTGATGCATCATCCAGGTAAGGAAATCCTAAAAAGTTTATTCTGTTCATCTGGACGTTTTAGTGGGAGAAACATTAGTGGCATCTTCAGTCTCAGCTGACTGCAGCTTTCCACCTGTATAAACAGTACATTTGTAAATGGTTCGACGGAGCAGAAATAACTGCTTAGATTTACAGTATTTTTGAGGTGAGGCTCGGATTTAAAAGTCAAACGCAATTTCGTATCGATGAGGAAAACAAGACAACACTATAGACTCTTCTGCCCATAGCGGTTATAAATGTAACCCACAGCAAGCGATTACATTTCACTGCTAAGCTAAATTAGTAAATAGAAGCATGAGTTGACATATTTCCAAAAACAGCACGGAAGCTGTATATTCATATTCAGCCTCTATGATGACTGTTAGCTAGCTACACCGGCTACCTGTATTAGCAGCTTGACGTACAGCAGCGGGTGTGTGAGGGTTGTTACACCCGCTCCCAGCAGAAACACTGCGGTGTCCACGTCCACGGTGGTTGGTGTAGCATCCTGCGCGACACCGACTGCTGGACCATGCAGGTTTTCTGGCGACTCCATCTTTAGTTACCGTGAACGAGGGAGACGAATCATTAGCGTTGTGTATCAAACAACAAAAACAACTTCCGCTTTTCAGAATAATAGTTTAAGTGGAGACGTTTTCTAGTGAGTAAAATGCAGGCGTGAGTGAGAGCAGATTTCACAACGTATTCTGTCTAAAAATAGCTATCTCTTACCAAAACTCGTGAAGTCATAAAAACACGTGCGTGTACTTCTTATCTGCCACAGCCAGAGAGCTTCCTGTCAGCGTGGACAGAGATTAACAGCGCCTCTTGGGTAGTCTGCCTTAAATTCTAGAAATAAATAATAAATATTGAAAGGCTTGTGTAGCATGCTGGTTAAAAACGTATAAACTGGTATATTTTTTCTTATAGTGCTTAATTTAATTCTGGATCTAGAAGAAGCCGATTGGACGGACTTAATCTCGCTGTTTCTCACTATTTTATTTTAGTAGCAGTATTTTTCTTTTTCTTTTTTTTCTTTTTTTTAAAATGATGCATTATTTTTTAAATATTCCTGACGAAATCAGGAACCACAAAAAAACAAAAACAAAAAACAAAAAAAAAACGTTGTATGCATATGGTCATTTCTAATTACATACATACATGACTATCAGCCTTCCATGCTTCAAAATAGCAGTGCTGTTCATGGCTCAGTCAGCTCATCCATCCATTCACTTACCTAACACATAACAAATGTTTTTATTTTTTTGTTTTTGGTTTATTTGATTTTTAAAGTCAGTTACATCCCCGAAGCAACTCAATTTATCAAATAATATGAGATCGTGCAAAAGTTTAAAAAAAAAAACTAGATAAACATAAAAAGGAAAATGCAACATTTTTGTAAAAAGGACAAGAGATGAAGCAGGAAATTATCAATCTAGTGATAACAAAAACAAATAAAAAATGTAATTGGTTGCAAAGCAATACATCTCACTATATGTTGCTGTCAGCTGAATTCTCTATTATTATTATTATTATTATTATTAGTAGTAGTAGTAGTAGTAGTAGTATAAGTAAACGTATTATTATTATTATGCTTCCTATTCTTTCCCACACCTTTGTCATGTAGGCAGAATTTTCACACCAAATCAACCAATGAGATGTATGTTTTACATTTTTAGATTTTTGTATTTATTTATTTCAAAGAATTCACCTAAAAAAAATTGTTTATTTATTTTTTAAATTTCTCTGGCTCTTGTTAAATTCCCAGTAACCCCAGTACGAGAAGTCTCGACCGTCTCTCCATTTAAAGAGTCACTCTTTAAATATCACTTGCTAGGGACTTAATTACGCCGATGTCAGAGGGGCATGCCTAGTTCTATTTGCCTACGTCCTGAAGCTGAGCTTATACACTCACTGAGTAGCCTTAAGCACAGTTACTAGCCTCACCCATTAACAGCAGTGCTCCCATTAATGATCAGAGAAATTGTGGACACCATATCACCCTATTAGAGCACTTCGCTCTCGCACTGCAGGCCTACTTGTTGTTCCTAGAGTATTTAAAAGTAGAATGGGAGGCAGAGCCTTCAGTTTTCAGGCCCCTCTTCTGTGGAACCAGCTTCCAGTTTGGATTCAGGAGACAGACACTATCTCTACTTTCAAGATTAGGCTTCAAACTTTCCTTTTTGCTAAAGCATATAGTTAGGGCTGGACCAGGTGACCCTGAATCCTCCCTTAGTTATGCTGCAATAGACATAGGCTGCCGGGGGATTCCCATGATGCATTGAGTTTTTCCTTTCCAGTCACCTTTCTCACTCACTATGTATTAACAGACCTCTCTGCATTGAATCATATCTGTTATTAACCTCTGTCTCTCTTCCACAGCATGTCTTTTATCCTGTCTTCCTTCTCTCACCCCAACCGGTCGCAGCAGATGGCTCCGCCCCTCCCTGAGCCTGGTTCTGCCGGAGGTTTCTTCCTGTTAAAAGGGAGTTTTTCCTTCCCACTGTCGCCAAAGTGCTTGCTCATAGGGGGTCATATGATTGTTGGGTTTTTCTCTGTATCTATGAAGCGCCTTGAGGCGACTTATGTTGTGATTTGGCACTATATAAATAAAATTGAATTGAATTGAATTAATTAGGTACGTCTGTGTACCTGCCAGCCATGACAGGCTGTGCACCTTTCTGAAGGTTGTTGGATTAGTCCCTCCAGTCTGCATCTTAAAGTGTCTTTGGGCAAGATACTCAACCCTGAGTTGCCCCAGTTACACAAGGCATTGTTGTTTGGCATTGTCCATTGTGTTGCCAGGTATGTTTTTAACAAGGATTTACAGTACAAGCAGAGGGAGATATTTTTATTTTAAGCCAACATGAAATAATCATGAGAAAATGTTTATAGAAACTTTCAGGTCAGGTCATCGAGACGAATCATCTGCTCCAGTCTGCAGGCCAAATATCCCTGAGTGAATGATGCATGTGTTACAAAGTGCTTTGAGAGCCCTGAGAGAGTAGACAAGTGCTTCATAAGAATCAGTTCATTTATTTATATGTTAGAAATGATACAGCGTGCTAAAACAGATGTCATCTATATGTGCTTTTGCTAGAGGTAAATCATCTCTAATCAAAATATAATCAAAGTATAAATCTAATTAATGTGTTGAATGAGAAATGCAATTTGAGAAATGGCAGATGTGTGTGTGTGTGTGTGTGTGTGTGTGTGTGTGTGTGTGTGTGTGTGTGTGGGTCTACTGCTATTAACTATCAGTAGACCCTCCAAGCATCTGGGTCATTAAAACATGGCCAGATAAATAGTAGTCCTGTAGTAGAAGAGCAAATGCTCTTCTACTACAGGACTGTTTTGATCTGATTGGTTCACTCAGTCTGTCCTTTTCTTCATAAAGTGTTTTAAGAAAATGTGACAGTGACAAAAACCATCTAGGTTTTTCCTAACCGAAAACCTTGGATGACAAGTGAAGTACAGGCTCTGATCAGAACTCATAAATCAGCCTTCAGGCTGAGAGGCAGTTCCCTGTATAGCACTGCCAGAGCCAACCTGCGGAGGGGCATCGAACAGGCCAAGGAGGCCTACAGGAGGCAGATAGAGGGCTTCCTCACTGACAACAACCCCTGCCAGATGTGGAGAGTTATCCAGACTCTCACTAACTAACTAAAGTAGCCCTCCAACAGCAGCCTCAAACTCGTAGAGGAGCTCAACAACTTCTTTGCTCAGTTTGAGGCCACTCCTGAAGCTGAACGTTCTTAAAACAGAAGATCTCATAATGGACTTCCGGAGGCACAGACAGGTCCACTCTCCTCTGAATATAAATGGAAAATGGGTGGAATCTGTCTCCACCTTCAGGTTTCTGGGCACTCACATCTCTGCTGTTCTCACCTGGACCCACAACAACATCGCTCAGATAAAGAAGACCCAGCAGCAGCCGCACTTCCTCCCTGTCCTGAGGAAAAATAAACTGGACCAGAAGTTGCTGCTGGCCTTCTACTGCTCCTCAGAGGAGAGTGTGCTGGCATTTGCCAGAGAACACCAAGATTGGCAACTTGGCCACTGGTGCCCTGTGCTCTTCACAGATGAAAGCATATTCACACTGAGCACATGTGCATGTGACAGAGTCTGGAGACGCCGTGGAGAACGTTCTGCTGCCTGCAGCATCATCCAGCATGACCAGTTTGGCAGTGGGTCAGTAATGGTGTGGGGTGGCATTTCTTTGGGGGGCAGCACAGCCTTCCATGTGCTCGCCAGAGGTAGCCTGACTGCCATTAGGTACCGAGATGAGATCCTCAGACCCCTTGTGAGACCATATCCTGGTGCGGTTGGCCCTGTGTTCCTCCTAATGCAAGACAATGCTAGACCTCATGTGGCTGGAGTGTGTCAGCAGTTCCTGCAACACGATGCTATGGACTGGCCCGCCCGTCCAGACCTGAATCCAAGTGAGCACATCTGGGACATCATGTCTCGCTCCATCCGCCATGTTGCACCACAGACTGTCCAGGAGTTGGCAGATGCTTTAGTCCAGGTCTGGGAGGAGATCTGTCAGGAGACCATCCGCCACCTCATCAGGAGCATGCCCAGGTGTTGTAGGGAGGTCATACAGGCACGTGGAGGCCACACACACTACTGAGCCTTATTTTGATGTGTTTTAAGGACATTACATCAAAGCTAGATTAGCCTGTAGTGTGTTTTTCCACTTTGAGTTTGGGTGTGACTCCAAATCCAGACCTTCAATTGATTTCCATTGATAATTTTTGTGTGATTTGAAACAAAGTATTTAAAGTACTTAATAAGAATATTTCATTCATTCAGATCTGGGATGTCTTATTTTTGTGTACATATATATATATATAAAAAACACCCAGCACGCCCCTGCGGGCGGTTTATCCTTCAAGCTCGGGTCCTCTACCAGAGGCCTGGGAGCTTGAGGGTCCTGCGCAGTATCTTAGCTGTTCCCAGGACTGCGCTCTTCTGGACAGAGATCTCCGATGTTGTTCCCGGGATCTGCTGGAGCCACTCGCCTATCTTGGGAGTCACCGCACCTAGTGCTCCGATTACCACGGGGACCACCGTTACCTTCACCCTCCACATCCTCTCGAGCTCTTCTCTGAGCCCTTGGTATTTCTCCAGCTTCTCGTGTTCCTTCTTCCTGATATTGCTGTCATTGGGAACCGCTACATCGATCACTACGGCCGTCTTCTTCTGTTTGTCTACCACCACTATGTCCGGTTGGTTAGCCACCACCATTTTGTCCGTCTGTATCTGGAAGTCCCACAGGATCTTAGCTCGGTCATTCTCCACCACCCTTGGGGGCATCTCCCATTTTGACCTCGGGACTTCCAGGTTATACTCGGCACAGATGTTCCTGTACACTATGCCGGCCACTTGGTTATGGCGTTCCATGTATGCCTTGCCTGATAGCATCTTGCACCCTGCTGTTATGTGCTGGATTGTCTCTGGGGCATCTTTACACAGCCTGCACCTGGGGTCTTGCCTGGTGTGATAGACCCCAGCCTCTATGGATCTTGTGCTCAGAGCTTGTTCTTGTGCTGCCATGATTAGTGCCTCTGTGCTGTCTTTCAGTCCAGCTTTGTCCAGCCACTGGTAGGATTTCTGGATATCAGCCACCTCCTCTATCTGCCGGTGGTACATACCGTGCAGGGGCCTGTCCTTCCATGCTGGTTCCTCGTCTCCCTCCTCTTTCTTGGGTTTCTGCTGCCTGAGGTATTCACTGAGCACTCGGTCAGTTGGGGCCATCTTCCCAATGTATTCTTGGATGTTCGTTGTCTCATCCTGGACTGTGGTGCTGACACTCACCAGTCCCCGGCCCCCTTCCTTCCGCTTAGCGTACAGCCTCAGGGTGCTGGACTTGGGGTGAAACCCTCCATGCATGGTAAGGAGCTTTCTTGTCTTTATGTCAGTGGCTTCTATCTCCTCCTTTGGCCAGCCTATTACCCCAGCAGGGTACCTGATCACGGGCAGGGCGTACGTGTTGATGGCCCGGATCTTGTTCTTACCATTCAGCTGACTCCTCAGGACTTGCCTGACCCTCTGCAGGTACTTGGTGGTTGCAGCTTTTCTAGCGGCCTCTTCATGGTTCCCATTCGCCTGCGGGATCCCCAAGTACTTGTAACTGTCCTCTATGTCTGCAATGTTGCCTTCTGGTAGTTCAATCCCCTCAGTTCTGACTACCTTCCCTCTCTTTGTTACCATCCGACTACACTTCTCCAGTCCGAACGACATTCCAATGTCATTGCTGTATAGCCTGGTAGTGTGGATCAGTGAATCGATGTCTCGTTCACTCTTGGCATACAGCTTGATGTCATCCATGTACAGGAGGTGGCTGACAACTGCTCCGTTCCGTAGTCGGTATCCGTAGCCAGTCTTGTTAATGATCTCACTGAGGGGGTTCAGGCCTATGCAGAACAGCAGTGGGGACAGAGCATCTCCTTGGTAGATCCCGCACTTGATGGTGACTTGTGCTATGGGCTTGGAGTTGGCCTCTAGTGTTGTACGCCACATCCCCATTGAGTTCCTGATGAAGGCTCTTAGGGTCCCATTGATCTTGTACAATTCTAGGCATTCCAGTATCCAGCTGTGGGGCATTGAGTCATAGGCCTTCTTGTAATCAATCCAGGCAGTGCACAGGTTGGTCAGTCTGGTCTTGCAGTCTCGGCTGATTGTTCTGTCTACCAGTAGCTGGTGTTTTGCGCCTCTGGTATTCTTGCCAATTCCTTTCTGTGTCCCGCTCATGTATTGACCCATGTGCCTGTTCATCTTAGCCGATATGATGCCTGACAGGAGCTTCCATGTAGTACTGAGGCAGGTTATTGGTCGGTAGTTGGAGGGGACCGGTCCCTTCTTGGGGTCCTTGGGGATCAGGACCGTCCGGCCTTCAGTTAGCCATTCCGGGTGTATCTCGTTAACTAGCAGCTGGTTCATTTGTGCTGCCAGACGCTCGTGGAGTGCAGTTAGCTTCTTCAGCCAGTAGGCGTGAACCATGTCGGGCCCTGGTGCTGTCCAACTCTTCATACTGGAGACCCTTTCTTGGATATCTGCCACTGTGATGGTTACTGGACCCTGTTCAGGGAGGTCGCTGTGGTCTGCCCTCAGATCCTCTAGCCACTGAGCATTGCCGTTATGGGTTGCATCCTTCTCCCATATGCTCTTCCAGTATTGCTCCGTCTCCAGCCTTGGTGGTGCTGTTCTCTTATTGTTCCCTTGCCACTGAGAGTACACCTTTGCTGGTTCTGTGGAGAACAGCTGGTTTATTCTCCTGCCTTCTATCTCTCTGGTGTACCTCCTCAAGCGGCTGGCCAAGGCTGTGAGTCTTTGCTTGGCAGTTTCCAAGGCCTCAGGTATGGACAGCTTGCTGTATTTCTTAGGCACCTTATTCGTCGCACCTTTCTGCAACTCCGTTAGTTGGCTAACCTCTCTCCGTGCTACTTTGATCTTGCCCTCTAGCCTCCTTCTCCATGGAGGGTACTGCCCCTTGTGGCTGTTCAACTTGTAGCCAAGCATCTCACTGATCACTGCTGCCGTATTGTAGATCAGCTTGTTAGTGTCGGTAATCGTGGTTGTAGGTATTGCCCGTAGTGCTGCATTAACATCATCTAGCAGACCTTCTGAGGGTACTTCACGTAATCTTGGTAACCGGCTACGGGGGATCCAGGTTTCAAGCTTGGCCATGATCCTATTTTTCAGGTCAGCTCCTCTCGCACTCAACGATCCTTCTCCTATCGCACTTGGGGCTATGTACCCAATCTCGGGTGGGGGTGATGATATCTCCCCCCTGACCTGGCGTCCTGACTCCATATATATATATATATATATATATATATATATATATATATATATATATATATATATATATATATATATATATATGTATGTATGTATACATTTCTTTTCTCCTGCACAGTTGGCGTGGAGCACCCATACTTTCGTTGTACATGTACAATGACAATAAAGGGCTATTCTATTCTATTCTATTCTATTCTATTCTATTCTATCCTTAACTGCTTACAAACTGATCATAAAATCATCTGTAAGTTTAACCAATAGAATTAATAAGAAAATTCAATAATGATTGTAATAATAGGCCTTCTATGCCAGAAACATTAAGTTAGGTGACTGATGTGTATATACATCTACATGTGTTTGTATCGTCCCTTTAAATGTTTTCCCATCACTCGTTTCATGTTGGTTTGAAATAAAATATCACCCTCTGCTGGTACTGCAGCTTACTGCGATTTGAGCACGCGTGCACATTTCAAGCTTCAAATAGAGTCAAACTGTGACATTCACACAGTGGACCAGAGTGCCTGTTACACACTTGCATGATGTCAGGTTTAAGTGCTAGGTTCATTCTACACACGTGAACAACTCAAAAACAAGCATGGAGTAAAAGGCAGACACTGCAGATCAGTTGATTTACTGTCGTCATGACAGATGCTGGTTTCAGCTCACTGAGCATTTCCATTTACGCTGACAGACACAAGCCCTCAGACTGCTGTTAGATACATCACTTCACTAGACCATTTTATTCTGCTGCTATCTAAGCCAGAGGTAGTAAAAATTAGGCTTAAAGTGCAATCTTTTCTTCTATCACAACAGCCTGTGTCCATGCATCTTTCCTCAGTCTGACACTACTGATTTTACTGTCATGACTAAATGAAAAACAGACATAAAATATTTTTGCCTTGCCTTTATACAAATGGTCATTGGTCAAATTAAATGTGTTGCCCTGTTAATAACCAGTATGGCTGTACTACTAAACAGCATTAGTGACTAATGCTTGTCCTTCTAGACGTCAGAGCAGCATTTTATACCACTGACCACCGTATTATCTTAAAGACATTTAGAGCTGCAGTGGTTCAATCATATCTGATCACATGTTGAACAGACTTCTGTGTTGGGACCAATACATTTTGCACTATACCTTAGACCAGTGGTTCCCAAACTTTTTTGCTGCGCCCCCCTTTGTTTTACAAGAAAAATGTTGCGCCCCCCCGCGCGCACAGACACATCCTCCAACCACACACACCCATATTTTGCTCCATTGCGGTTTATGTCATACCTCAAACATTTAGTAAACAATTAAGCAAATACAAGTAATCTGCAAATTGCAGGTAGTAATAAAATAAACTACTGACTCTTTTACGCTACGTCCACACCCACACGGATATTTTTGAAAACGCAGCTGTTTCGTCCACACGGAAACTGCGTTTTTGAATCACCGAAAACAGAGATTTTTTTAAAACTCCTTTTGCGTTTATGTGTGAACAAGGAATACAGAGTTCATCATGCAACGTCAAAGGTATGCGCCTTTTTTTCACGTCACGCTGTGCGCCACCTTATTGTTTACATGAGATGAATTGCAGAATGGCAGATAGAGACAAAATACTGTTAATCTGACTATCTGCAGGTTTTACAAGCTTACATACACAAAGGCAGTTACTGTCCCTCCATTTAGAAAGGCAGAGGCGTCAAGGTGTAATTATTTAACATGGAGTTTTTTTTCCTGTGTAATAATATTCAACATTGCTATCAATACATTTTTCAAAAAATGCCTCTCTGTGCAAAATGGGTTTAAAAACATAAACAGCTGTGGGATAATGTTTGTCCGTGGTTTGAACCAGGGAACAAATTGTGGCAGGATCAGCCTGATATTATTTGTATCCTGCTGTAACTTTACTATATAAAGTATGGTACAAGCACTTTTTTCGACAAGTCCTGGGGCTGGGTATCGATTTCAATTTCTATATCTTTATATATCTTTCTGCTCACTGCTCACTTTAAACAATTTATATTCTGTTTAATCTCCAGTAATGCAGTCATGTGGGACCCTCTCTAAGTAAAAAGATCTGAATCAACTCAGAAATACAGATCTGCAATGTAGGGCAGCACGGTGGCACGGTGGTTAGCACTGTTGCCGCACAGCAAGAAGGTCCTGAGTTCAATTCCACCATCAGGCCGGGGTCTTTCTGTGTGGAGTTTGCATGTTCTCCCTATGTTTGCGTGGGTTCCCTCCAGGTACTCGGGCTTCCTCCCACCGTCCAAAGACATGCAGTTTGTAGGGATTGATTCATCCAAATTGCCCATAGGTGCGAATGGTTGTTTGTGTCTGTGTGTTAGCCCTGCAACAGACTGGTGACCTGTCCAGGGTGTACCCTGCCTCTTGCCATATGACAGCTGGGATAGGCTCCAGCGACCTTGGGAAAGGATAAGCAAATGGATTGATTTATAATGTATTCATTAAAAACATACAGCTGAATTAAAAGGCTTGAGTGTGAGCTTCTGTGTGACATGTTAACTCTCAATATCTTTAATTTAAATTTAGTCAACCAAGTGATGCTAATCTGAAGTGTTGGCAGAACCAACACTAAATAACGCTGCTCTAGTTTGCATGACAGTATTCCTGAGGAGGACAGAGATGCCTTTATTGGAGTGTGCATGAAAGCACTTAGGCAGACATTTAAATCAGCTGTGTTGGATCAAGGACACATCTAAAACCTGCAGGACACTGGCCCTCGAGGCCTGGAGTTTGACACCTGTGCTCTAAGTGATTCATGTGTCTTCTTCAGCAAACAACATTAATCTGAAGTTAAACCCGCCTGCTGGGAGGTTTCATTTAAACTTTAATTTATGCCTAGACTAGCTCTAATCTTCCTTCAGGAAACAAGCTTAGCTAAATCAGGAATAGCCTTAGTCTAGTGCTGACCAAGGAAGCAGATTTCTGTTAGTCTGCAATAAAAGCCTGTTTAAACTTAATTTCCACTTTGACATTTAGGATTTGTCCACTGCCATGCCAGCTTCTCTAGAAAAACAATCCTATTTAATTATGAGGGTGAAGTTATGAGCTAAGACTAGCCATCACAGTGCAGACAGATACCTGCTAGTTGTTGCTTGCAGAGTAATAAATGTTTTCATCAGACTGAGGACTAATTTGTTTTTGAAGTCAGCCTAAAGAGCCGACTTCAGGAACTCCGGGTTTTGGCAGTCAACAGACCTCCCAATATTTAGATGGTTTTAGCTTTTTTAGTTAAATGAGTTAAATTCAGGTGGCACGGTAGTTAGCACTGTTGCCACACAGCAAGAAGGTCCTGAGTTCAATTCCAACATCAGGCCGGGGTCTTTCTGTGTGGAGTTTGCATGTTCTCCCCGTGTTTGCGTGGGTTCTCTCCGGGCACTCCGGCTTCCTCCCACCGTCCAAAGACATGCAGCTTGTGGGGATAGGTTAATTGGATAATTGAAATTGTCACTAGGTGCGAATGAATGTGAGTGCGAATGGTTGTCTGTCCCTATGTGTTAGCCCTGCGACAGACTGGCGACCTGTCCAGGTTGTACCCCGCCTTTCGCCCTATGACAGCTGGGATAGGCTCCAGCGACCTTGGAAAAGGATAAGCAGAAGCAAATGGATGGAGTTAAATTCATGGCACCTTGCAAACTTATAAATCTTTATTTCAAACAGGGATCTTTTTGATACTTGGGACATTTTCAAATCCTTTATCACCAACTGCTTATTTTGTACTTAAGAAGATTTTTTATTTTATTTTATTGTTTGAACATACAGAACAAACTAAAGAAAATTTTCAATCAAAAAGTAATTGCTTAAGTAGCTGCTGTCAAGCATTAGTGGTACCTTCAAAAATGTAATTATATTAGTGCTTTGGATTTTAATAAATCTCATAACTTGTAGTGGAAGGTTGAGGAGTACTGGCTTAGAATAGTCTCTGAAAGTGTTTACACTATCAGGAATACTACTTTATACTTATGTGGTTTTTAGCTTTCAGTTGAATTCTGACTTTAATTAGACAAAAACCTGTTATTAGGATAGAAATGTGAATTCTGAAAAAATTACTGAATCTCAATATTTCAGTCTCACAGGAGGAGGCTGTACTGACGTGGGTCTGACTTGGTAAACAGCAGATATGTCAGACATAAATCATCCACACCAAAGCTGTAGGTTGTGAAATGAAAAAGTCTGCTCTACAAATTGATATAAAGCAGGTTGAACAACCACCCCCTGTTCAAATGTAGTAGAGTACTTAGGTGTTCAGTAATGCGACCTAAATGTTTCATGTGATGGAGAAACTGTCATGTCTAAGCTCAAATACAGGGAGTGCAGAATTATTAGGCAAATGAGTATTTTGTCCACATCATCCTCTTCATGCATGCTGTCTTACTCCAAGCTGTATAGGCTCGACAGCCTACTACCAATTAAGCATATTAGGTGATATGCATCTCTGTAATGAGAAGGGGTGTGGTCTAATGACATCAACACCCTATATCAGGTGTGCATAATTATTAGGCAACGTCCTTTCCTTTGGCAAAATGGGTCAAAAGAAGGACTTGACAGGCTCAGAAAAGTCAAAAATAGTGAGATATCTTGCAGAGGGATGCAGCAGTCTCAAAACTGCAAAGCTTCTGAAGCGTGATCATCGAACAATCAAGCGTTTCATTCAAAATAGTCAACAGGGTCGCAAGAAGCGTGTGGAAAAACCAAGGCGCAAAATAACTGCCCATGAACTGAGAAAAGTCAAGCGTGCAGCTGCCAAGATGCCACTTGCCACCAGTTTGGCCATATTTCAGAGCTGCAACATCACTGGAGTGCCCAAAAGCACAAGGTGTGCAATACTCAGAGACATGGCCAAGGTAAGAAAGGCTGAAAGACGACCACCACTGAACAAGACACACAAGCTGAAACGTCAAGACTGGGCCAAGAAATATCTCAAGACTGGTTTTTCTAAGGTTTTATGGACTGATGAAATGAGAGTGAGTCTTGATGGGCCAGATGGATGGGCCCGTGGCTGGATTGGTAAAGGGCAGAGAGCTCCAGTCCGACTCAGACGCCAGCAAGGTGGAGGTGGAGTACTGGTTTGGGCTGGTATCATCAAAGATGAGCTTGTGGGGCCTTTTCGGGTTGAGGGTGGAGTCAAGCTCAACTCCCAGTCCTACTGCCAGTTTCTGGAAGACACCTTCTTCAAGCAGTGGTACAGGAAGAAGTCTGCATCCTTTAAGAAAAACATGATTTTCATGTAGGACAATGCTCCATCACACGCGTCCAAGTACTCCACAGAGTGGCTGGCAAGAAAGGGTATAAAAGAAGAAAAACTAATGACATGGCCACCTTGTTCACCTGATCTGAACCCCATTGAGAACCTGTGGTCCATCATCAAATGTGAGATTTACAAGGAGGGAAAACAGTACACCTCTCTGAACAGTGTCTGGGAGGCTGTGGTTGCTGCTGCACGCAATGTTGATGGTGAACAGATCAAAACACTGACAGAATCCATGGATGGCAGGCTTTTGAGTGTCCTTGCAAAGAAAGGTGGCTATATTGGTCGCTGATTTGTTTTTGTTTTGTTTTTGAATGTCAGAAATGTATATTTGTGAATGTGGAGATGTTATATTGGTTTCACTGGTAAAAATAAATGATTGAAATGGGTATATATTTGTTTTTTGTTAAGTTGCCTAATAATTATGCACAGTAATAGTCACCTGCACACACAGATATCCCCCTAAAATAGCTAAAACTAAAAACTACTTCCAAAAACATTCAGCTTTGATATTAATGAGTTTTTTGGGTTCATTGAGAATATGGTTGTTGTTCAATAATAAAATTATTCCTCAAAAATACAACTTGCCTAATAATTCTGCACTCCCTGTAGGATTAAGGAGCACATGCAACAGGCCAACTGTGAGGGCTGGAAGAGAAACGTGAAAGATGAGATGAATATTCATGGAGCAGGTAAGTGGATGGGTGATCTTAAAAGGTCCAATAAACCTGGGTGACAGAACATGTGGTGGAAAAAACAAACTGAGCACTGAAACCAAATTGATTTTTTGATTGAACAGTATTTACACCAGCATACAGAAATAAAAGTACTAACAGCTTTTTTCCACTCAGAGCTTCATGACTGAGCGGATCATTCTACCTCTCATCACTTTAGAGCATTTTCTGCTTAATCGGTTTGCATAAAGGTTTTATGGTCCAAATGTTAAACATATATAATAAGTGCAGTGAAATTGTATCTTCATATTTTGAATACTTCTCAAGACAAAGTTTTTGAACTATGGTTGGCCAACTCATGTTCAAACCATTTTTTCAGACACTGAAATTTGCAGCAATGTTTGAACACAAACATCTCAAAGCACTAAAGATAAAAGAAATTTTCACCAGTCTTTCATACCAAACACACAATTCTTACAGTGTTAATGATTTGAAATTACTTGTAACATCCTCAACAACTCCCAGAGAGTTGAAGCGGATAAAGAGCTGCTCATACCCAGAGGCTGTGGAGACTGTCAACATAAACTTTATTATTATTAGTTACTGGCACCTGTTGATTTGGTCTACATGGCTGTGGGAATCGCGTTTTGGGATTGTTATTGTTTTCTTTATATGCAAACTGTTCTGTACATTTCTGAAAGTGCAACTCACCAACTACACACATCACATTCTTGTGGCTACATCAGAAGGGGCCGTCTGTCAACACACTATTGAAGGAGTAAGTATGACCCTGTTGACTATTCTTATGATATGTTTCATTGTTTAAAGTTCTGGAGGTTTTGGTCAACTTACAAGATGGTTTAGAAAAATTGTATTTGATGACAGTTTTATAGGTGTTTGAACAGAAACTGAACACACTTTAAGGTGGCCAGACAAACTGCATTTCAGCATATATATATAAATATATATAAATTGTAATAAAGGGCATGGAGAAAGCTGTGCGCTTATTTGTGAGTGTGTTAATAGAGGTTTTGTTATTTGTCAGACAAAAAGTAAACAAAGTCCTGACTGACTAAATACTGACAGAAAAAGAGAGAGAGGCCAAGGGACAGAGAGATTTTAGATTTTTCAATAACCTTTTATTAAAACAAAAGGCATCAAGACATTACTACAAGTCAACAAGACAATTTAAAAAAAACAAAAACAACGCCACTGACCATGCGGTCTTTTTGGAGACGTTCCATGCCACACTGGAGGCGTGTTGCTGGCCGGCGGTGGAATGGCTGCCGCGGCTGCTGTCGGGGGGAGGCCCAGATGACAGCCCTGAGTCTGCCGCCGGCATCCTGAAGGGAGTTTGATGACATCTGCCGTGTTGTGCTCCATCGTCTAGGGCTTTCCATGGAAGACCATCGGTGGTGTCGGATGTCCGGAGAGGAACAGCCATTCTCCTGGGTGCGGAAGCTGCAAGGTGGCTGCAGCCTGGACCCTCAGAGGAAGCCCCCTGGCCCAGCCCCGGTCAATCAGACGCAGACGGAGAGTGCAACTAACCAGTTTGTCTCTCTCCCTTCCAGACCCTGGAAGCGCCTGGCACTACACCCCGAGCCATTGGGAGCGGCACAGTCACAGGAGTGCTGGAAGTGCAGATGACCAGGACAACTGAGGCGGGAGTGTCCGCTGATGGAGGTGGGCAAGGTGTTTCACCCTCCCCTCAGCCCAGGAAGGATGTACCGCATTCTGGTAAGGTGTCAAGGGGGGTGTACGCCAGGCTTTGGTGGACACGGGCTGCACGCAGACCATGGGCATTTGCAGTTGGTCGGAGGGAGGTACAGTATTTGGGGTACCACTTGGGGGGTGGGCAGGTGCACCCACAGGTGGAGAAAACAGCAACAATCACATCCTGCCTACGAACCCAAGACCAAAAGGGAGGTGAGACGGCTTATGGGGCTGGCAGGGTTCTACCGCCAGTTCGTGCCAAAATTCGTCAACCTGACCAGTCGATTGATTGATCTCACCTGTAACGGTGCCCCAGATCTGGTCTAGTGGACAGGGCAGTGCCAGGCAGCATTTGTGCGGGTCAAAGAGGCTCTCTGTGGGGAGCCACTGTTATTCACACCTGTTATACAGCACCATAGAAAAGGAGTTTCTGGTGATCCAGCGGGCAGTTGATTGGCTGTGCTATTACCTCCTAGGGTGCTCATTCACGCTCTGCTCAGACCACGCCCCGCTGCAGTGGTTCCACCGCATGAAGGATGCCAACAGCTCTTTAAGTTCAAGGTGGTCTGTAGGCCAGGGACAAAGATGGTTGTGGCTGATTTCCTCTCATGCTCGCGGGGGAGGGGAAAGGTGAGTAGGTTCGGCCAGATGTAGCCCCGGAGGAAGCCACAGACAGAGCAGAGAGACAGTGTCGAACTCAATAAGAGTGCTTGTGGCCAAAAATAAAGCTTACACCATGCTAATTGTACGCTGTGTGGGTCCGGTCATTTCACACTTCTCTTTAGCTGCCTCAGGACAGAACTTCCCGCTCACCTCTTCTTACTTTGTTTTTGTAGAGTAGTTCCCATTGGCACAAAAGCATCAGAAGCAGATTTTAACTTTGGGCATATCACTAATGCCATAACACACTGGACAAGGATACAGAGTCCAAAGAACACCTTTGAGATCTGTGCTTACTCCAGAGGCCATATTCTCAACACAATCATATTGTGTTGCGCATGTTCAGATAATAACTCACCTAAGAAAGTAGTTTGCTATACTACTTGGCTAGCTTTTTGTTAGCATGAAGTCTGCAGAGATGCTTGCAAAGAGGGGAGAGAGTTGTGTTAGCATTATAAGGCTGTTATTTCTGTCCTTGATGCAGTATGCATTCTACCTTTGCACACTTGTCTATTTGTGCAATAAGAACAACAGCAATATCTGTTAAAAGGCCGGAGGCCGGTAACTGAAGTGCACCCAGAGCAGAGATGGGAGGAACGATTTAACAATGTTTAATTTCAGAACTAACGCTTGGCAGGGACAAAATATACAGTGGCTTGGTGAACGTGCCGTGGTAGCGTGGCTGTGGCAAAACAGAAACAAGACCAGGAAGGCAACTAGGGCGTGACGGGTACATACCGAGGAGAGAGGAGAATGGAATTAGAATGCAACCAGCAGTGAGCTCCAGAAAAGGGGAGGATAATAGTTTTTCCCAGCTTACTTTGCAGGACGAGTGACAGAAGGGTTGAGGGAGAGGTGGTGTAGGTCCGGGTGAGTTTGACGATGTGAACTGGCTGATGTGAGTTCTGTTTGTTCTGAGATTGTGAGATTACAGGAGGGCAGGCAGGTGAGGTATGGAAAGATTTCCAGAGAGCAGGTAAGGAAGCCAGAATCCAAGAGAGGAGTAGTTCTGAGCCGTGGAGTTTCCGGAAGAAACTAGAGCACAAGACAACAAGGTAAGTAATGCACTTGGGATAGAAAGCATGAAACATGAGGCCTGGTTACCAACATAGAGTTGTTGATGAACTGGTGGAGAAGGGCCATCAGCACGGAGCTTAAATCTCCAAACCTATTTGCCTCAATCAGCTCCACGTGTCTGTGGCTCAGGTAGTAGAGTGGGTTATCTGTCAGGAATATGGGCAGTGGCTCAAGCCCTGACTCCTCCAGTCCTCATGTTTAGGCACAACCTTCAGTTGCACCAAGTATATCAATGAATGCGTGTTAATGAAAGTGCTGCAATCAAAGTGTAAAATTACCACTACTCCATTTTTCTTGTCTACTCAAAGCACTTGCAATAGAAAACTGTGAGTGCACAATTGGAGTAGAAAGGTGCCATAAAAGTACCAGAAACGTTCATTTATTTTTTTTAACAGAAAAGTTACAATATCTGTTTGTGCAGCTAGTTGGTAATCGTTCTCTGCTTCCATGTTTACACTGCAACTCATTTCATATCATATTCCTCTGTCCACACCATCTCACCAATCGTAATTATATTTAGCCACCTTAATAATACCAGTGAATGCACAGCAGTCTTAATTACTGGTTTCATGTGCTCTCAGTCAAGATTACAGTTGAGCTGCGTTGAGTGTTCCCCTTTGTCCTGTGATCTGCAGTCCTCTGCCTTTGTTGTGACGGTCTCCTCTTATCAGACCTTTTAAATGTCCTTCACCCCTGCAGACCAGGCCAGCTGATGAGACTGTGCCAATGCTCACAACAGGCACAGTGACTCAGTCGCCCATTACCCTCAATCACTGACGAGGACAGAACATTTGCATCAGTTAATTAGTAAAGATGCCCTCGCCTGTGAAATGAGACACTCATTAGCATATACTAGGAATGTGGTGCAAAGCCTTTTCTGTCCTGTAACCCAGAAGGTTTAGGGGGTAATCAGCAGACAAGATTTCAAAAGGGCTGATGAAACGAGGAGACTTTTTTTTTTAGATTCTGTGTGGAGCTGAATATTTTAGGTAGACAACTAGACTTTCTGACCTTGAGTGAGTACTCTGTGGAAAGGCGATCACGGTTTGTCATTAAACGCTGTGTGGCAGGCAGGAGATGAGGACTCAAAATGCAGGACTCACAGACTCGAGGGACGAACTCAAAACCACAGCTTTATTTGCTGGCCACAGAAAAACGAGCATACAAAGGAAATTAAATTAAACTGGGAATAACACTAAACTCACAGCGAGATCCACACGGCATGAGGGACGACACAACACTGACTCAGAGAAACACAGGGTTTAAATACACTGGGAAGTAACGAGGGGAATGAGACACAGGAGGGCACAGCTGGGAGAAATCAGGACTGACGAGACAAGGAAGCAAAGCAGGACACATTCACATAAGACACGAACCTTCAAAGTAAAAGAGGAAGTATGACACAGACGTGAACTTGGCACAGTGGAGACAGCAACTAAGAAATGCAGAGACATAAACCATAAGGCAGAGGTCTAAGAACCAAAATACACAGAGGGAAATACTAAGCTTTGAACACAAGAAACTAGACTCGAGGGAGTAACAAAAGACCAACCATGAGAACATAATGCACAATACAGAGTGACAGAAAACAAGAAACTCAAACACTGGAGACACGGGGAGCTGAGCTACTGATGGTGGTGAAGTAGATGACTGCACGGGAGACTGAACTGAGAGCGTCTGCACTGCCACAGGGGACTGAACTGATGTCTGTAGTAACGGTGGTGGTGAGAGTGGAGTTGATGACTGTGCTAGCGGGGACACAGGAGACGCAGCCAAGTGAGCTTCTGGCTGGGCAGCCAAGTGAGCTTCTGGCTGGGCAGCCAAGTGAGCTTCTGGCTGGGCAGCCAAGTGAGCTTCTGGCTGGGCAGCCAAGTGAGCTTCTGGCTGGGCAGCCAAGTGAGCTTCTGGCTGGGCAGAGTGAGCAAACACAGCCCCAGAATAAACAGTCCCAAAGTCAGGAAAATCTTGATTGTCCCTTCCACTCACCACAGCTGGTACCTCAGAAGTCTCGGGGTCCGGCTGTGGGTGTCGGTGGCGTGAATGCCGTTTTCTTCGGGAAGCCGGAGGTGCGGGGATGGAGGAAACTGGCAAAGACGGAGAGGTCACGGCCGGCTCCTCATCCTCCGACCACATTGCTGCGAGAAAAGCAGCGGGTGAGTGACAGTCAGAGCGGAGGGTGGATGGAGAGGAGTTCTGTTGTAAAGGCTCACCTTCTAGCACATTCACTTCACCAGATGCACCTTGTTTCTTTTCCTCACCTTTGATTGGGTGTGGTGCTTGGCCTTAATTGCACTCACCTGTCACTCGTTATATAAGGACTGCACTCACCTACCCCTCACTCTTTCTTCACTCCCACATGGGGCGGCAGCTGAGAGAGAGCAGTCCATGTGTCTTTCTTTCCTTCCTTCTTTGCCTTATTGATTTGAGTTGAGAATAAAAGGAGAACCCTGTGAATAATTCTGAATTAGATGGCTGCTTATTCTTATTCTAACCGGATGAGCCCATGACGCTGATTGCTTAAGCCCTGAACCTTCCTTCCTTCGAAACAAGTTCTGTGGCAGCGGCGTGGAAATGTTTTCCGATTGTGGCGGTCGCTGTTGCGGTATGACGAGCTCCATTAGCGACTGTTGCTGCGGCATGGCGAGCTCGCGAGCTCGTACTGCCTCCTTGGCTTTATGCAGATTGGAAAGTAGGCCCGAAAATCCTGAGCTCGCGAAGATGGGGATTCCCCTTGAGAATTGCCTCGATGGCATTTATCCCAGTGACATTGTTTTAGTGTCCGAGGCGTGGGAAACGCGCTTCCACAGGCTGAAGATGCGGGCCAAATAGCTTTCCCGGGAGGAGCCTGCTGAGTCCATGTCTGGTTGCGTTGTACTGTCATGAAACGCTGTGTGGCAGGCAGGAGATGAGGACTCAAAATGCAGGACTCACAGACTCGAGGGACGAACTCAAAACCACAGCTTTATTTGCTGGCCGCAGAAAAACGAGCATACAAAGGAAATTAAATTAAACTGGGGAATAACACACTAAACTCACAGGGAGATCCACACGGCATGAGGGACGACGCAACACTGACTCAGAGAAACACAGGGTTTAAATACACTGGGAAGTAACGAGGGGAATGAGACACAGGAGGGCACAGCTGGGAGAAATCAGGACTGACGAGACAAGGAAGCAAAGCAGGACACATTCATATAAGACACGGACCTTCAAAGTAAAATAGGAAGTATGACACAGAGACGTGAACTTGGCACAGTGGAGACAGCAACTAAGAAATGCAGAGACATAAACCATAAGGCAGAGATCTAATTTTAAATTATACATGATGTTCTTGTGCCTTGATTTGGCAAGCAAATAGCAAGTAAAGCTGAAAATTGTAAAAAAAAAAACAAAAAAAAAAACTGTGGCTATTCAATTTAATTTGTTCAAAATTAAGAACCAATTCTAAGTTGCAAAACAACAACAAACAACCAAAGCAAGACATTAAAGGCAATCAAAAAGGTTGTTTGGTTATTAAATACCGGCTTAGCTAAACCAAATGACACACATGGGGGAAACAAAATGGCTGCCACATAACCAACTAATACAAAACAATTAAACAACTTGAAACACCCCCAAGGCAATAAAGCATGTGGTTTCATCCAATTAGTCGGTGGTACTTCAGCTCTCCCAGCCTTTGCCAGACAGGAAGGAGAAGCCAAACCCCAGGAAACTCAAACAAAGATGTATTAATACAACATAAAACAGAACTTGCAGTGTTAATATGTGTGCACACCATACAAACATTGGAAGGTGTGATGGAAAAATAAATGTAATAAAGAAACGATATTGAACAATAAGTAGAATATATTTAAAGTAGTGACTGCAAAGTAAACTAAAATGAATTAACTGGTGGTGAGGTGTGGAGCTTACCATCACACAGACCAAGAGAAATTACAAACATAATTAAGATAAGATGGGGTCTGATTATTCAAAACCTTGTATGTGATGAGATGGATTTTAAATTTGGTTCAGGATCTAACAGGGAGCCAATGAAGTGAAGCCAATAAGGGAGAAATCTGCTCTCTCTTTGTAGTCCCTGTCAGTACTGATGCTGCTGCATGTCATCCACAGTAAGCATCTAGTTACACCTTATTTCTAAGATTATTAGAGCTGAGTACAATAACGTCAGTTTTACCTGCAAAGCAAGTAAAACTAAAACAGAAAATTAGAGTCCATCCAGATCTTTATATCCTAAATCATTCCTGCAATTTCAATATTTGGTGTATGTTATCTGGCTGAATGGGTCAATAAATTGTGTGTCATTTGCATAGCAGTGAAAACGTATGCTCTGCATGTATATTGTAAACAAATCATTCCTAGCACCCTGTGGAAATCCATAATTAACCTCAGTGTGTGAAGAGGACTCTCCATTTACATGATCAAACTGGAATCTATTACATAGATATGATTGAAAAACCACTGGCATAAACTGTCTATGCAGTTGTTTAGAGCTACAATCATTCGGGAGGTGCACACACTGTTGTAGTACTTTTAACTCCTGGCATTCTGCTGACTTTGCAGTACTTCTCCGTCCAGTTAGCCTCAGCAGCTACATAGTTACTGAACAACTTATTTAACAGTAAATAGCCACAGTTAATTTGAAACCTGACCACTTGACTAGACATAACAGATTAGATACTGACTCATCTGAAGCATGTTTTGTTTTTTATCAGTTTGTTAACCAGACTGTCAGGGACCAAGCAGTAAGGCATAAAGGACACAGGTGTTTAAAAAAGGGGTTTAATTGACCCCAAAATATGAGAAGATATTTAACAAAGCCAAAAAACTTAAACAGGCAAACCAATAAAAGAGGTCAACTCAATAAACTCAAGATAACAATTAACAAAATCTCAAACAAACTTAAGTCAAACTGACCTGCTGAAATGACACATGGGGGAACTTAATGACCTTATAGTGCACTATCACCCCAATAGAGATCTTTTTCCTCCACATACACACTGTATGTGTAAAGTTACTTAGGATGCTGCATTGAAGAAAATTGAGGTGAAGGAGAAGGCAAAGCAGATGGAGCAAACAGAAAGCTGCATGCAACGTTGTGGGGAGCGGCTGAGATTGTCCAAAACAAAGTTGATGAACAGATGGAGTTTTAGAGTTTTATTAATTATAACTGAAGCAAGTACTGAAATCAGGTCATGTAGTTAAAGTTAGATCCATAGCTTTTTGGAACTTTGCTTCTGTACGCCACCACAGCAAATTTGAAGTCACATTTTTCAACTTTAATTCAAGAGACTTAACAAAAGTACTCTATTACTGTTTAAAAATTATAACCATTTTTATACCTTCCATCCATCCATCCATCCATCCATCCATCGTCTTCTGCTTATTTGAGGGGGTAGCAGCCTAAATAAGGATGCCCAGTCATCCCTCTTTCCAGCCACCTCCTGCAGCTGGTCAGCCAAGAGTAATCCCTCTCTTGGTCTGTCCCGGGGGCCTCCTCCCAGTTGGATATGCCCAAAACACCTCACCCAGGAGGCATCCTTGTGAGTTTCCCGAGCAACTTCAACAGGCTACTTTCCGCTTGAGCATGTCGTCCCTGATCTAGAGTGGGCACTCCACCTTTTTATGGCTGAGGACCATGGCCTCATACTTGAGGTGTTAATTCTTATTTCTGTTGCTTCACACTTGGCTGTGAAAAGCGCAGACTGATGGCCACCACCTAATGAACCCAGCAGAACCACAACATCTGCAAAAAGCAGAGATGAGATTCTGCGGCCACCAAAAAACACCTGGCTACACACAGGAATTTTATCCATACAAACTATGAACACAAAGGGCAGCCCTGGCAGAGTCCAACACACACTGGGAATGAGTCCAGCTTATTGCAGTGCAGACCTCCTGCAATGGTTATACAGGGATTGAATAGATCTTAGCAATAGACAGCCCATACTCCCAAAGCACCCACAGGATTTTCAGGGGAACATGGTTGTCTTCTCCAAGTCCACAAAACACATGTAGGGGCAAACTCCCATGTACCCTCAAACCCTGCAACCAGGATGAAAAGTGGTGAAAAGAGCTCCTCCTGTGTCCAAGGTTCAATTAATGGACTAACTCTCCTCTCCAGTACCCTGGCATCAGTGTTGGGGAGTAACGGAATACATGTACCGCCGTTACGTATTTAAAATACAAAATATGAGTAACTGTATTCCGTTACAGTTACCGTTTAAAAAGGTGGTATTTAGAATACAGTTACTTTGTTGAAATAAATGGATTACACTGCGGTACTTTCCTGTTTCATTTTGTCGCGGGTCAGGACTGTTTGGGTTTTGTTTGACAGCTACGTTCTGTTGTTCCAGGCGGCAGCGTTACGGTTGCCATGGTTACAGGGCGACGCTCTCTCTCTCTCTCTCTCTGCGACTGTGTGTTTCCTGGGTGAGAGAGCGCCTTTTTGTTGTTGTTGTTGTTGTGCTAAGCTAACAGGCAGAATGCTACAAGCATAGCTCTAAAGAATGTAGCATCATGGGCAGTGTAGTCCGTGTTGCAGGGAGAATGGACTGCCATACACGTTATGGTTCTGTGAGCGCGAGGAGGGAGAAAAAGGGGAATGGAATAAGGTACGAGTTGTCATCGAGGAAAAACGGGAGCTGGAAGCATGTAAATATAATAATAACCACTTCAGCCAAGAAGAGTGCCTGACGAGCCCAGTTGTAAGTAAGCTATTAAGACTCGACTGTACACCGTGTTCGTGTTTTCCTCCGAAAACAATAAGTTCCGTTGGAGCAGTCTTTCAATGCCTCTCTCTGTCTCTCGCAAGAAAAGTTGACCCACACAACAAAGTAAAGCTATTTTTCGGCTACAAGCCGACAGGGACCCCGCCGTATTAGTCAGAGGTCCCTTTACTACAGTTCGGAGTCGCGGACCTTCAGTAATAGTAATAAATCACAGCAATAGTACATTCACATTGTTGTAAAAAGCATGATAATATATTAAGTAATCCAAAGTATTCAGAATACGTTACTGTCATTGAGTAACGTAACGGAATACGTTACAGAATACATTTTGGGGCATGTATTCTGTATTCTGTAATGGAATACATTTTAAAAGTAACCTTCCCAACACTGCCTGGCATAGACCTTCCCAAGGAGGCTGAGGAGTGTGATCCCCCTGTAGTTGGGGCACACCCTTTGGTCCCCCTTCTTAAAGATGGAGACCACAATCCCAGTCTCCCAGTCCAGAGGCACCACCAAGATCTCCAGACAATATTGTAGCAATATATTAACCAGGAGAGCCCTACAACATCCAGAGCCTTTAGGAACACAGGGTGAACTTCATCTACCCCAGTGCCCTGGGCACCAAGAAGTTATTTAACTGCCTCAGTTCACCCACGACTGCAGACCTGCTGATGGTTCCAACACCATCATTAAGTTTGCAGATGACACCACGGTGATTGGCCTCATCAGTGACAACGATGAGGCCGCCTACAGGGAGGAGGTGGATCGTCTGGCTGAGTGGTGCGACACAAACAACCTGCTGCTTAACACCGAGAAGACCAAGGAGCTCATCGTGGACTACAGGAGGAATGCTGACCCACATCCACCCATCCACATTAAGGGGACGGCTGTGGAGCGTGTGAGCAGCTTCAAGTTCCTGGGAGTCCACATCTCCGAGGATCTCACCTGGACGACCAACTGCTCCAAGCTGGTCAAGAAGGCTCACCAGCGCCTCTTCTTCTTGAGGACTCTGAGGAAGAACCACCTGTCCTCAGACATCCTGGTGAACTTCTATCGTTGCACCATCGAGAGCATCCTGACCAACTGTATAACAGTCTGGTACGGGAACTGCTCTGCCTCGGACCGGAAGGCGTTGCAGAGGGTCGTGAAAACTGCCCAGCGCATCGCCGGAGCACCACTTCCTGCCATAAAAGACATCTACAGGAAGCGGTGTCTGAAAAGGGCTGGGAAAATCATCAGAGACCCCAGTCACCCATCACATGGACTCTTCACCCTCCTGCCCTCTGGGAGGCGCTACAGGAGCCTCCGGACTAAGACCACCAGGTACCGGAACAGCATCTTCCCCACAGCTGTCAGACTCCTGAACTCTGCCTCCTGACATCTGACCCACGTTAACTCATGGACTGAACATACACACACACACACAATGGACAACTGTACCCTCAAACACACAATAATAACATGGAGTGAACCACCACTCACAACCACTAGCACTTTATATAGCCTCTGTAGAAATTATCCACACCCTCACTTACCTTAACTGCACTACTGTATAGCCCTGTGTAAACAATCATTCTGTACATACGATAATTTTTAACCCTACAACTGTTTACAACTTGCATAGTTCCCATTTCTGTATAGCTGTATATCTCAGATTCCTGTAAAGTTATTTATTTCATATTCTGTATAGTTTTTCATATTTATATCCTGTCCATATCCTGTACATAGCTTGTACTCACTACAGCCTGTACATACTTATAGTTATAGAATATTCACAACATACTTCATACCGTGTACATTATAACATAATAGACCCATTTCTGTAATATACTTACATATCTATATTATTGCTAATATATATTGTAATATATCTATATCACTAAGCACTTCTGGATGGATGCAAACTGCATTTCGTTGCCCTGTACCTGTGCATGTGCAATGACAATAAAGTTGAATTCTATTCTATTCTATTCTATTCTAATTCTATTCTCAGTGACCTCGCTCCTAGTGATGGGAGAGTCGTTCCCCTCGTCCCCAGACTCTGATTCATTTACAGAAGACATTAGAATCAGAATCAGAAAGGGTTTTATTGCCAAATGTTGAGCAGGTTTACAACATTAGGAAATTGCTGCGGTGCTTCAGTGCAAACATACTGTCATAAATTACGCTTAAATAGACGTGAAAAATAAATAAATAAATAAAAATAAGAATAAGAATTAAAAGTGCTAAGTAGATAGATATATACATGAGTGCAGGTAGTGATCAGTGCCAAAACATGGAATGATGCAGTGAACACAGCGTAGGGTCATGTGTTAGTGGTGGGAACAGTCGTACGTTTATTGTTCATGTGTCCAACAGCAGAGGGGAAGAAACTGTTCTTATGGCGAGAGGTTCTCCTGCCTGAGGGGAGCAGGTCAAACAGACTGTGTCCAGGGTGAGAAGGGTCAGCTGAGATCTGAGCTGCACGCCCCAGTGTCCTGGAGGTGTACAGGTCCTGCAGAGATGGGAGTCTGCAGCCAATCACCTTCTCAGCAGAGCGCACAACACGCTGCAGTCTCTGTTTGTCCCTGATAGTGGCTCCAGCGTACCACACGGTGATGGAGGAGGTGAGGATGGACTCGATGATTGCAGTGTAGAATTGCATCATCGTCCGTGTTGGCAGGTTGAATTTCTTCAGCTGCCTCAGGAAGTACATCCTCTGCTGGGCTTTCTTAATGACGGAGGTGATGGTGGGCTCCCACTTCAGGTCCTGGGTGATGGTGGTACCCAGGAAGCGGCATGAGTCCACAGAGGTGATGGGGGTGTCAGTCAGGATGATGGGGGGGAGTGGGGCTGTGTGCTTCCTGAAGTCCACAGTAATCTCCACTGTCTTCTGGGCGTTCAGCACCAGGTTGTTGTGGCTGCACCAGGACACCAGACGTTCAACCTCCCTCCTGTAGGCAGACTCATCCCCGTCTGAGATGAGTCCAATAATGGTGGTGTCATCTGCAAACTTGATTAGCTTGACAGACTGGTGGGTGGAGGTGCAGCAGTTGGTATACAGGGAGAAGAGCAGAGGAGAAAGAACACAGCCCTGAGGGGAGCCGGTGCTGATGGTCCGAGAGTCCGAGACATTCTTTCCCAGCCTCACATGCTGTTTCCTGTCCGTCAGGAAGTCAGTGATCCACCGGCAGATGGGATCAGGCACATTCATCTGGGAAAGCTTGTCTCGGAGATGGTCTGGAAGGATGGTATTGAAGGCAGAGCTGAAGTCCACAAACAGGATCCTGGCGTAGGTTCCTGGGGAGTCCAGATGCTGCAGGATGAAGTGTAGGGCCATGTTGATGGCGTCATCTACAGACCTGTTGGCTCTGTATGCAAACTGCAGGGGGTCCAGGAGGGGGGCCGTGAGGGTCATGACCACAGATGTCAGAGCCACGGGTCTGTAGTCATTTAGTCCAGTGATCCTAGGTTTCTTGGGGACAGGGATTATGGTAGAGGACTTGAAGCAGGCAGGCACATGACATGCCTGCAGTGAGGAGTTGAAAATGCCAGAAAACACTGGGGCCAGCTCGTTTGCACAGTGTCTGAGGGTGGCAGGAGACACACCGTCTGGGCCGGGAGCTTTCCGAGCATTCAGACTCTTAAACTGCTTCCTCACACCTGCTTCATGAATATGAAGAGTTGTGGTGGGAGGAGGTGGTGTGAAATCCTCTTTTGTGTGGGGTGAGGAGGGGGAATGAGTGTCCAAAGTGTCTCTATTGTTGGGGCCGTTGGAGGTGTGAAGGCTGCCTGATGGCTCGTCAAAACGACAGTAAAAGTCGTTGAGGGTGTTGGCCAAGAGCAAGTCATCAGTGGAGTGGGGGGTTTTAGGCTTGTAGTTGGTGATATTCCTAAAACCTTTCCACACAGAGGCCGAGTCATTCTCTGAGATCTGCTGCTGCATCTTCTCAGAGTGCTGATGTTTAGCAACGTCCACTTCTTTAGTAAACCTGTACTTGGCCTCTCTGTAGCAGTCCCTGTCTCCGCTTCTGAACGCCTTTCTCTTTTCCAGCCACAGCTTTTTGAGTTTAGGAGTAAACCAGGGTTTGTCATTGTTATAACTCACCCTGGTGCGTGATGGCACAATGCTGTCCTCACAGAAGTGGATATAGGAGGTGACAGTGTCCGTAAACTCGTCCAAGCTGTTAGAAGCAGCCTTCATTGTGTCCCAGTCTGTAGACTCCAAACACGTGCGAAGCTCCTCCACAGCCTCGTTGCTCCACAGTTTTTTGGTCCTCACGACAGGTTTGGAGAGCTTCAGCCTCTGTCTGTACGCAGGGATTAGGTGGATCATGACGTGGTCAGAAAGTCCGAGTGAAGCGCGGGGCACCGCACGATAGGCCCCGCTGATCGTGCTGTAACAGTGGTCTAATGTCCTCTCCTCTCTGGTCGGGCATTTAATATACTGCTTGTATTTGGGAAGCTCATGGCTCAGATTGGCTTTGTTAAAGTCCCCAAGAGCAATGATGAGAGAGTCCGGGAATGTCCGCTCCATGTGGAGTATCTGCTCCGCGAGTGCGCACTGAGCTGCCTGCGCATCCGCATCTGGCGGGATGTAAACAGCAGCCAGGATGAATGAAGCAAACTCCCGCGGAGAATAAAACGGTTTGCAGTGAATAAAAAGGTATTCCAGAGAGGAAGAGCAGTGCTGAGCAATCACTGTCACATCTGTGCACCAGCCACTATTAATGTAGAAGCAGACACCTCCACCTTTGGTCTTACCAGAGAGAGAGGCCTGCCGGTCCGCGCGCAGCAGATGAAAGCCCTCCAGCTTGAGCGCGCTGTCCAGGATGTCCTCGCAGAGCCACGACTCCGTAAAACATAAGACACAGGAGGAGGCAAAGTCTCATGTCAGTGGGATTGAGGAGGTCCTTGGATGATTCCTTCCACACGATTATGACCACTTTTAATTCAATTCAAGCCAAGTCAATTCAATTTTATTCACATAGCTCCAAATAAAACAGCATTTTTGCCATGTTGTTTGGCTGGCTGTTAGTATAAAACTAGGTTGAATTGACAATCTCTAAAGGAAGCAGCTGAAAGGAAAAAAACAGAAAATATGTGACGATGCATGTGCCACGTTATTGAAAAAGTAAGGTAAAAATATTGTATAATATAATCCATTACTTTTTTAAAAATTAACAATTAACATGTAATACAAAGATGATTTTTGTGAGTATCCCAACACTTCATACGTACCCCAGAGCTGTACGTTGTATGAGGTTTGTGGTGATGCTGCAGTGATAATTTTGTGTTTGATACTGGAGAGCTCCTCAGCACTGGAGAGAAAATGCAGTTTCTTTCCAGAATTTCCCAGGTTAGATCGAATGTGTCAAAGTGATACAGCTAAACCTTGACATGATAATATGCCATGAGGAAAATTAAGAAAGGCCACAGCTATTTCTATTCATGAGATTATCTTTACCAGTGGCAACACAAAGAGATGATTTCTCACCAGAAACTGAAAATCAACATTTACAAAAGATTTTATGTTATGTTAAGTAATTGAAAATAACAGAATAACATCCTCTAATACACTGACATCTAACATCCTTCCATCCTCTTGGGTTGAGGATAAAGTAATACCATCTGTGGGAGCTGTTGGAGCCCTGCAGAAGATTAGCCACATCCTAAATCAAAAAGGCTTATAGTCTCTCCAGATGAATGTAAAGCATCATTTTTATGTGTTCTGGACATAAAGGCCAACACATGAAGGATTAGAGCAGGAAAATACAGCTCTGTTTATTTTATACAGGCCTAAAAAATATTCTTTCCTATTAAACTTTCTGATCTGAACTTGATAAATAATGTCCAATAAGATCTATTTACACTAACTGCTCTGACACAAAGGTTTCATCAGTACTGTTGCTGCAACATTGTGGATCACCTGAAGGCATTTTAGGGAGTTTTTCAAGGCACCCAGATAATACCAATAACAGTAGTCCAACCTAGAAGTAATAAATGCATGCCCAGGATGAAGTAGGTTCGATCGTTGTTCTGGCAATCTGTCGTGAAACGAACTTGTGTTGCAGTTTTGATTGTTAGAATCAATGGGTTTACCTTTCCTGTGGCTGCGTCTTGTCTCACCTGAGCTCTGGTCAGTGAGAAATACGGCTGCACTTGTGTGGAGGAGCAACCCACTCTGGGAATTGCTGTCCAACCACTGGGCTCCAAAGGAGTGAGCGTGGTGAGTGTGGAGTTGGGCCCGTTGTTGTCTGGTGTTGTGGGCAGCTTGGGATCTACCACATTCATCCACCAGAGGGCTGCTCCCAGCAGTATCAGCAGGGACGCACCTCGCCTTCCAGTGTTTCAGCCTGAAGTCCTTCACCAGAACCCAGTCGCCTGGTTTAAACAGGTGTAGAGGTCCTTCTTCTGGTCTGGGCAGGGCTGCTTTCACTGTTACGCCATTGGGTGGACATGCCTGTCCATTGTGGGGGTTCTGCCCTCATTCTGGCAGGACGTCCATACAACACCCCGTAGGGGCTAAGGTGTGCTGGAGGTCTGGTTGACATGCGCATGTGCATTAGGGCTGCCACGATTAGTCGACTGGTCACGATTACCTCGACTATCAAAATCGTCGACGACTGATTTAAAAGTCGACGCGTCGTTTGAAGCTTTGTAAGATCCCAAAAGATGCAGGTAGTAGGATTTAAGAGTGTAATAACGGACTGAAACAGAAGATGGCAGCACTGCATGTACAAGGATGCCAGCTGCCGTTAAACCCCAAAGAAGAAGAAGAAGCTGTGTCCCAGAATTTATAGCGCAGCCCAGCTCAGTTTCCAACAATGGCGGCAGCTAGTTAGTTTTAATATTACTCTTATTATTCTTTCTGGGTCACAAAATAAACGTTTAACATTTTCAGGCGAGAATGTAGGTGTGTAAACCTCAAATATCTGCTCAGTTTATCAAGACACCACATATTTTCAAAAGCGCTCCGACGTTTTCGGAGACGTCTGTTACCCACTAGCTCGATAGCTAGCCGGGGGCAAAGCTCACTAGAGCCGCTGAGAACACCGGACTCCCGGCAAATCGTTTTCAAACCCACCGCCGTCTTTTGCTACTCAGGTTAAACATATATAAGTCACTTAGATAACTTAAAAATGTTATTTGGCTTTTTTTTTTAGTATTTTATTTGTTCCTGAGTAAATCGGTTTGGCTGAGATTAAAGTTATAGTTTTTACACAGCTGAATAAACATCAAGCAGACAACTGATTATCAGAAGTGTGAGATGCTCGAGAATATACTCCGGTGTCCTGTTATATTTTAGATAGCAAGGAGTTTATTAAACTTCACCGAAACAATCTGAAAATTTCATTAAAATGTAATAAACTATCATCCTGTCTTTATTTTTAGTTAGCACATACCTTAAACACTTAAAGCTGTAAGCTAATGATAGTTATATAAGAGCAGATGCTGCTGGTGCAATAAGCTGTATGCTGTACGTCCAATGGATGCATGATCTGATTAGTCGACTAATTGCAAAAATAATCGGTGACTAGTCGACTATCAAAATAATCGTTTGTGGCAGCCCTAATGCGCATTAGCACAAGGGGAAGTGCATTTGGCCACGTGAGGCTAGTTTCTATCAAACCCGATTCTTTGATCCCCATGCTAGAACAGAGAAAACCGGACTCAGGAGTGATCAAAACATTTATAATTCTTTATTCAATCATCTTCCAGAAGAACTAATTTTATTAGTTAACCTAATTAACTGACTCGCTCAATAACTACTGTTAACTAAAAACCGACATAATTAGTTTTCCTGTCAACAGGTCCTACATTACTTTTGTCATTCTTTGGAAACATCCTCTATAGAGTTCAACTTAGTCCTGGTTTCTTCGCCCCCTTTAACGGGTAGCGCATATCCGGCCTGAACACTGTGTTTGGGCAATTTACATAACATAGAAATCCTACAAACTATTACTAAAGTCCCTCTCATTACTCTTCATTACTTTTATGCTCCCGTTATAACCTGTGTCTAACGAGCTTTTGATCTTCTTTGCAATGTAAACAACTACTCTTCAGATAGGTGTCTTTGTGCTCTGTTCTTCTTTTGGATCACATCCGTGTCCCTCTCTCTTGGCCCGATCCGTTCAACCTGACCCTTCCTGGATTCTCGCCAACCCCTTTGTAGTTTTGCTCTGGTTCTGGAATCTTCTCCTGTAAAGGATAGAAAACAAAACGCCTCTCTCTGCTACACCTCAATAATCTACTGTGTTCATCAATTGTTCGTTCAGGTATTCATAGTTAGTTCAGACTATCACGTTCGGGACTCTCTAATCAACAGGATTAGCCTAATTATTATTTATGTGTGTGTAAGCGTGTTTGCATTTACCCATCCGTACTCTAAGCCATTCCTACAATATATCAGTTCAGACAATCACACTGAACGAAGCTTTTGACCTCCACATGACTGAGTAGCAACTCCTATGAGCACGATTGCAATGTGTGTATGAAAATGGTTATAAACGTTTATTCTACTGAAAGAGATCAAAGGGAAGTCAGACATTTTCAATCAATTAAGCGTAAGCATATAAGCAATTACTTATGCGTGAGTTTTACCATACCTAAATTATCAAACACCTAAAAAGTCATAAAATGGTCATATAACCCCTTATTTCAAATTAAACCTGAAATTCTCTGAGTGTCATGGTAATCAGGAGCTTACCAAAATGAATTTGCTTTCCTTACTTTGCTCCTGTTTTCCTCCAGTGCCAGCTAGTATCACATACCCTTCCCAATTGTACTCTTTTCAATAATTTACTTTTTTAAAGTGAATAAACCTCGGTCCCTTGGACCAGTGTTTGTTATCCCCTAACTGTATTTTCAGTGTAAGAACTCTACCAATCCCCTACATAATTCCTAAATTTTGCTTTGGTTCTAACTGTTTTCCTCTATAAAATTTCATTGACTTCTACAGTGGCCTGCTTTGGTTAATGGTAACATGAGTTATATCAAAAATTTTCTCCCCATTAGCATTTGGCATTTCCCCAACAATATAATGTAATACCATAATATAAACCCAGTCAATAAAACAGAATTTTCTTAAAACAAACATCAGCAACCCAAAATTAGCAGCCAAAAGGTTAAGTCTGCAGCTCCACACTTATGTGAAACTACACTCTTCCCCTCTGGTCTCTCTTCTCCTCCTGCTCCTGCCAAAAGCAAAACAAAGCAAAGCAAAGCATTCCCCCTTCTCTTCCCGACTTGGTTAATTGTTTATCAACATTTACTAATCCTAAACTTGGTCCAGTCTTTGTCTCTGTCATGATTCGTTGTGTGGCAGGCAGGAGAAGGACCCAAGATGCAGACTCACAGACACGGGGATAAACTTAAAGAACACAGCTTTAATGCTGGCACGGCAGAACGTAGGAAATACAAAACTAAACTGGGAAAACTAAATACAAAGCTCGCCAAGAAACACAGGGAGGAACACACACAACATGAGGGAGAACGCGACGCCGAACAGAGGAAGACGCAGACAGAAATACACAGAGGGTTAACGAGGAAAGTGGGAACACACGGGGAACACAGCTGACACAGATAACCATAACGAGACAGGGCGGGGTGACATAACACTGACGGGTACAGGCACAGAGGTTCAGACAGGAGGAGAGAGAGCACGGGGAAAACACAGACATAACGGGCTGGGGAAACATGAAACAACCACAAAGGGAGACGAGGGCTCATAAATACATAGAGGGCACACAGGGGGGAGAGAGAGCACGGGGAGAATTTAGACATAAAGGGCAGGGGAAACATGGAATAAAACATAAGGAGAGACGAGGGCTCACAGATACACAGAGGGGCACACAGGGGGTAAAAGCCATGAAGGGAAAACACTTAGGGAACAACACAACAGGACAAACTCAGAAAACATGGTCTAAATAAGGAACGAAATACAAAAATACAAGAAACTAAGAATACTGGGCCCACATGGCCCAGGACCATGACACCACCCCCCCCTAAAGGGCTGGCTCCTGACAGCCCAAACCCGAAAAACAAAACAAAAACAGAAAACAACCCACCCAGGGCGGGAGGCGGGGGACCAGGACGGAGGGACCAGAACGGGAAACAAAACAAACAACAGAAAACAACCCACCCAGGGCGGGAGGCGGGGGACCAGGACGGAGGGACCAGAACGGGAAACAAAACAAAAACAGAAAACAACCCACCCAGGGCGGGAGGCGGGGGACCAGGACGGAGGGACCAGAACGGGAAACAAAACAAACAACAGAAAACACAGGAGCACATGACCATAGTCAAAATAAAGTTCAGGGGGCCGACCCAGAGCCCACAGGCACAAGAGTTCACGGGTCACACGGTCGGGGGGCCGACCAGGCGGGTGGCACAGGTGGCAGAGTTGGTCCGGAGGTCGGCCGTGCGGAAGGCAGCGGCGGCGGCGGAGGAGACGACGGAGCAGTTCAGGGGGCCGGCCGCGCGGAAGGCGGCGGCGGAGGAGACGACGGAGCAGTTCAGGGGGCCGGCCGCGCGGAAGGCGGCGGCGGAGGAGACGACGGAGCAGTTCAGGGGGCCGGCCGCGCGGAAGGCGGCGGCGGCTCTCCAGTGTCAGGCGTGCTGGCCATGGCCCGGTGGGCACAGGACCAGACGAAGCACAGGCTGAAGACTCAGAGGCTGGACCAGACGAAGCACAGGCCGGAGCTGCGGCAGGTGAGGCTGCAGCGGACGAAGGCTCAGAGGCTGCAGCGGACGAAGGCTCAGAGGCTGCAGCGGACGAAGGCTCAGAGGCTGCAGCGGACGAAGGCTCAGAGGCTGCAGCGGACGAAGGCTCAGAGGCTGCAGCGGACGAAGGCTCAGAGGCTGCAGCGGACGAAGGCTCAGGGGCTGCAGCGGACGAAGGCTCAGGGGCTGCAGCGGACGAAGGCTCAGGGGCTGCAGCGGACGAAGGCTCAGGGGCTGCAGCGGACGAAGGCTCAGGGGCTGCAGCGGACGAAGGCTCAGGGGCTGCAGCGGACGAAGGCTCTGGGGCTGCAGCGGACGAAGGCTCTGGGGCTGCAGCGGACGAAGGCTCTGGGGCTGCAGCGGACGAAGGCTCTGGGGCTGCAGCGGACGAAGGCTCTGAGGCTGCAGCGGACGAAGCACAGGCTGGACCAGGCGTAGCAGAAGGTGGCTGGATGGGCTCCTCGGGCCCTCCAGCAGACGAGGCGTGAGGCTGAACGGGCTCCTCGGACCCTCCAGCGGAGACAGGAGGCTGAACGGGCCCCTCGGGCCCTCCAGCTGAGACAGGAGGCTGAACGGGCCCCTCGGACCCTCCAGCTGACGTGGCATGAGGCTGGTGCGGTTCTCCAGAACCCCCAGCTGACGAGGAAGGTTGCTGAACGGGCCTCTCGGACCCTCCAGCTGAGACAGGTGGCTGAACGGGCCCCTCGGACCCTCCAGCGGAGACAGGTGGCTGAACAGGCTCCTCGGGCCCTCCAGCGGAGACAGGTGGCTGAACGGGCCCCTCGGACCCTCCAGCGGGAACAGACGGCTGAGGTAGAAGGCAGTCTGAGGCGGAGAGAAAGCTCACGCCATTCCTAGAAGGCTGAGAAGCAACCTGTACAGCTGACGTGGAAGGAAGCTGAACGGGCTCCTCGGGCCCTCCAGCTGGAAGAGACGGCTGAAGCAGAAGGCAGTCTGAGGCGGAGAGAAAGCTCACGCCATTCCTAGAAGGCTGAGAAGCAGCCTGTACAGCCGACGTGGAAGGGAGCTGAACGGGCCCCTCGGGCCCTCCAGCGGAGACGGGAGGCTGAACGGGCCCCTCGGACCCTCCAGCGGAGACAGGTGGCTGAGTGGGCCCCTCGGACCTTCCAGCTGACGAGACATGAGGCTGGACGCATTCACCTGACATCTTACAGTTAACAGTCCAGAAGCAAACAGGTGTCAGATGTCCCGAGGCACAGACTAGCTCATTCACTGCAAGACTCATGTAGGCTGACATAACAGGCTCCAAAACAGAAAGTCCTGCTTCTATATTCCTCCCTTCAGTCTCGAGCAATGACAGGGCTACAGGAGCTACTGGGGCCTGCGCTACAGGCGGCACTGGAGCTACTGGGGCCTGCGCTACAGGCGGCACTGGAGCTACTGGGGCCTGCGCTACAGGCGGCACTGGAGCTACTGGGGCCTGCGCTACAGGCGGCACTGGAGCTACTGGGGCCTGCGCTACAGGCGGCACTGGAGCTACTGGGGCCTGCGCTACAGGCGGCACTGGAGCTACTGGGGCCTGCGCTACAGGCGGCACTGGAGCTACTGGGGCCTGCGCTACAGGCGGCACTGGAGCTACTGGGGGTGACACTGGAGCTACTGGAGACTGAACTGGGGGTGACACTGGAGCTACTGGAGACTGAACTGGGGGTGACACTGGAGCTACTGGAGACTGAACTGGGGGTGACACTGGTGTACTGGGGTGAAGGCAGCGAGGATGCAGTCTCTCTCTTAAGGGAGGATCGAATGATTTAGCGATAAATCTTGACGGGAAAAGATGCCGATGCTGAGAATACCAGGCAGCGGGGGCTTCCAGGAGGGTAGCTGACTGAACTGAGGGTGGCTGCGAGGGAGCTAACTGAACTGAGGGTGGCTGCGAGGGAGCTAACTGAACTGAGGGTGGCTGCGAGGGTGTTAACTGAACTGAGGGTGGCTGCGAGGGTGCTAACTGAGTTGTGAGGGGCTGCGAGAGAGCTAACTGAACTGACCTGGGAGGAGAAACACGAGCAGGAAAAGGAGCAGGCTCAGAAAAAACTGTCCGAGAAATGGCAGGCTCAGGGTCGACAAAAATAACTCTATCAAAGATGAACCCGCCGTCCACTTCATGTTTTGTAGTCTTAGCATTGTCCGGTTTATGGCGGCGGGCGCGCCGCCTCCTTCGAGCAGAGGAAGCTGGCGCGATGGGCGCTGATGGCGCCAACACAGAGGGTGACGTAGTGGTGAGTTCCCCGTCGTCCGCCCCCATCCTTGCCAGAAATGAGGCAGGCGAAAAATAGCCTAAGCGGATCGGAGACGGCGAGCGGCTGGTAGGCTGTGCAGCAGGTGAGAGGTCCTCCTCCGGGATCAGCCAGGGTTTCCGCCGGAGCTCGTCCTCCCGATAAGCCCGTAACACCTGCTGCCGCTCTTCCTCGCCAAAGTCTATGGCTTCCGTTGTCTCCGTGCGCCACGCCGTGCGGCCAAACCGCGGTGAAGACGCGGAAGCCGGCGGGGTGCGGGCGGAAGGTGTGTCTGTGGCGAGCCTCACCGTTCCAACTCTGACCGCTACTGGCTCATGAGACAGCGGGGAAACGGCGCAACGGCACGGCTCTGGTGAAGGTGCACGCCCACCGGGCCGCTGCTCCTGCGGACGGAGTTGGAGGATGGAGACGAGAAAGTCGCTGACGAGGGGGTGCAGCGTCTCCCATAACCAGGGGAACACAGATACGCACACCCCTACTTGGCGGGCGAACTCCTCTCGTTCCTCCTCACTGGAACAGTGCAGCCACTTGTCGCAGAGAGACTCCACTGTCCGGACGATCCCCCTCCTCCGTGTCGCTGGGTCCGACATGTTCGCGTCGTCCTGGAGGTCCGCGGAGGGGTTGTGAACTGCTGGGTCCATGTTGTGGTCGCGTTCTTCTGTCATGATTCGTTGTGTGGCAGGCAGGAGAAGGACCCAAGATGCAGACTCACAGACACGGGGATAAACTTAAAGAACACAGCTTTAATGCTGGCACGGCAGAACGTAGGAAATACAAAACTAAACTGGGAAAACTAAATACAAAGCTCGCCAAGAAACACAGGGAGGAACACACACAACATGAGGGAGAACGCGACGCCGAACAGAGGAAGACGCAGACAGAAATACACAGAGGGTTAACGAGGAAAGTGGGAACACACGGGGAACACAGCTGACACAGATAACCATAACGAGACAGGGCGGGGTGACATAACACTGACGGGTACAGGCACAGAGGTTCAGACAGGAGGAGAGAGAGCACGGGGAAAACACAGACATAACGGGCTGGGGAAACATGAAACAACCACAAAGGGAGACGAGGGCTCATAAATACATAGAGGGCACACAGGGGGGAGAGAGAGCACGGGGAGAATTTAGACATAAAGGGCAGGGGAAACATGGAATAAAACATAAGGAGAGACGAGGGCTCACAGATACACAGAGGGGCACACAGGGGGTAAAAGCCATGAAGGGAAAACACTTAGGGAACAACACAACAGGACAAACTCAGAAAACATGGTCTAAATAAGGAACGAAATACAAAAATACAAGAAACTAAGAATACTGGGCCCACATGGCCCAGGACCATGACAGTCTCAGTGTCAAGTCAGTCAAACCTTTAGTCCACATCATCAGTCCAGTCACACACATTCACTCACTCACACGCATTCACTCAAATGAAGCGCCTTGAGGCAACTTTTGTTGTGATTTGGCGCTATATAAATAAAACCGAACTGAATTGAATTGAAAAGAAAAAACAATTGTTTATCATTTTTGGTCTGGATTGACACGCGGCAATCCTTTTGGACAGGAACTCCCAGGTTCCCACAGATGGCTTTTCCTCAGCCCATTGTAATCTTAATCAATCCTATATCATACTTTAACGAGGCCCAGTCCATCTGGGACCTCTACCAGCAGTGGGTGAGACTGCATAAAGTCTGGAGGGTGTGTTGTTTGGACCAAACATTGTGAAGCCGTTGTGTCCACCAGTTCGACTGAGCAAACACAATGAAATGTGCACAACATAAATTTCTTGTAAGTATTTAGTCTAGGGAGAATAACACTGTGGGGTCCTCTGTAGCCTGTCAGTCGCAGGTTCTGTTGCACCATACTACCTCAAATCTTGTCATCAGGGCCTTGTGGGGAGTAATGCAACATACAGTGGAGGTCTCCAACAGCCATGAAGCAGTGATCTGGAGACATACAATGGTTCACCGCCTGCACAAAGTGCTCTGCCACAGACCCGTCTCCCAGCTTCCACTCATAAGCAAAAGCTGGGATGGCAGGGCTGTATTTCACCTTTGTATAGTCCAAATCTGTTTACAGCTTGGTGATGCCATTATGACAGGAGATCACATTTATGTTTGATTTGCACATGAGATCCCTGGACAGTAGCTGGACACAGGTCAGACCACAAAAATCCATGCTTAAATTTTGATCCTTTGTCGTCTATGCAAGACACGGGTGTGGTGAAATTCTCACGGTTGTTGATGCAGATTTGGAGTGAGGGATTCTGCCCCCCAGCACGGGCTGGGGTGTGAGAGAGCCTGACCTTAAAGTGGCTCCTGAACTTTACAGCATCACATTAAATCAGACTGATGGTGCACGAGCGCAGAGGCTTTAGAACTTAGAATCCTCCAGTTTCTAAGATTTCTTCAACTATAAAATAATCCAGTGACAACTGTCAGAATTTCCACAGCTACACAGCAAAAAGTAACCAGTAGTTAATTCATCAAACTTCATTTTCCAAAATGAAAGCATACAGTTTTAGACAGCACTTCAGTGGCTGCCACAGTGTAACTCAGTATAACGCAGTAACCTGAATCCTTCCATCAGAGGATATGGCATCGCCACTCCTCTTTCAAACCATCTGTCCAAAATGTGACCTTTGACCTTTAGATACAGATGGACTGCTGAGTCTTGTCCCATGGAGGTGGCTCTCCTAGGCAAGAAACGTGTAACACAAGGAGACACAGAGACAAAACTAAAGAATGAGAAATCACCAGAAATATAACCAGAAACTAACTGAATCAAAGAATATTACTAACCAAAAACATAAACACTGGGTCCCCAGACTCAGGACCATGACAGGCACTGTGACATCTGTAGCACCACCAGCTAAACCCTCTGTGCGTGATACTATTATGCAGAGCGGTATGTTGTTATTTTAATGTCGAAAGACACACAAATTGTAATGCCTTACAAATGGACTGATTCTTTTAGAGCGCTTTTCTACTTTATACATCTTGCTTCATTCTCACATTCACACACATTCACAGTGTCTAGCCCGAGGATTTTTGGCATGCAGACTGGAGGAATCGAACCACCAACCTCCCAATTATGACCTGGTCTACCTCCTGAGCTACAGCCACATATACATCAATCTTTTACATTAAGATATAACTGAGAAGTAATATTGCCGATATTACAAGACCTAGTGTAAAAAGAAACAACAAAAAAGAAAACAGGGTGTGGTTGGTGGCTCGGCTGCAGGGGAGGCATGGAGCAACGGGTTCAGGGTGTGGTGTCAGGGAAGCTGGTGTCTCACAGCCGGTGAGCATTTTCTTTTTTTTTTGCCTGGCCCATTTGGTTCTTTAGCCATCAGAATTGTTGTCTGAAGACCAACAAGGATACCCAATGGATTTACTTTGCCAAAAGGATCATCACGGCCTTGCCGCATTGGTCCATTTGATCGACCTTTGTTGTTATTATTTATTTTATTTTATTTTCAGTTGTTACAGACGGGACAGGGGTGAGCATTTTCTAATCATGCCTTCCTTATTTCAGTAGCAGCCGGGCCGGGGAGAAGGAGGCTGCTGCTGCAGGAGAGCATCGGAGCCAGGGCAGCATAACCTGCAAAGTGCCAGAGTGACAAAGGAGATTGTGTGCAGATAACGATAAAAACCACAAAACATGACAGCAGTCGTGTCGCGTCCTTTTGGGATTACACAGGGTTTATAGTTTATTTTGCAATATTTTTAGCCCTTAGTCTAAAACACACTGTGAACATATCTTTCTGTTTTATCAAACAGGCAACTATATAAACAGTAGCTGCAGAAATATGGTACAGTTGTTCAAACATAAACATTCCAGAATGAATTTGTAGTAATAGCAAAACTCATGCCTTGTCAAGATAAGAGACACATGTAATTGCTCTTAGGGAGCCTAAATATGTCAAAAGATTCCCTCCAAGCCACCAAGTTACAGGAAGGCAGACTGGAGGCTAAAAAACAACTGTGGAGAGTACAAAGAAGTACGTATGTTTTATGGAGCATAAGCTATTTTATCTCATTACACTGCTGCCTTTCAGTAATAGTAACATTAAAACCATAAAGTTCAATTCTTAAAACTGACATTGACCAGAAGATACCGTCACATCCAGGACCTCATTTTAAACAAATCATGTAGAAGACCACTATCGAGTGGTGAATAGTGCAATCCTCACTAGCTGGTGAGTTAATAACTAACTGAGTACCTATTGTAGTATTTTCTGAGCTGAGTGGGCTGGTTCTTTTATAGCACTTTCCTACTCTGAGCACTCAAAGTGCTTTACACTACTTGGCTCATTCACCCATTCACACAAGCACTTTTTTCTTTGTAAGTGCTTTCTATCTAACATTTACACTCGTTCATACTTTGCTGAATGCACCGGAGAGCCACTCCAAAGACACTATTGTATGGGAAAAAATACTATTTAGAATACTTTTGGATACTGCAAACATGAACAAGTAGCATGACAAGAGCATGCTGGAGCAATGCTCTATCTTGAGCCCAGCGAGCCTACTTCCAGCTGAGCTCTCCCTGTGTCTTTCTTCTACCCCTCTAACACGGATGGCCCATCTAAGACAGATCTCTCCAGTGGCTTCATCTTGTCGACTTCACCTTTATTTGAAGCTTTAAATGCATCCTACCCAGATCTCCAACCTCTCCTGCCTGTTCCCAGACGGATCCTGCCAGTGCCACAACCCATCCAAGCTTCCTGTCATTCTATTGTGTAGTTTCTATTCAACCTTCAGGAGCTTCACTGGCTGGTGTCCTTGACATTACCCAGTTGTAACACAAGAGGAAAACACAAAAGAAGCACAATTGAAAAATGCAGAGGAGGTGCATAAAGAAGACTGATACCATCACCTGTAAACAGTAAATTAGGGACCCAAATCAGCTGTAGCTGGTGCTGCCAGGACACAGTCACATGACTCCGGCTCTTGATGGCTGAGGCTATGGAGAGAAGAAATATGATTGTACAGTCGTCGGGCTATAAGAACTGAAGTCACTGACAACTTATGAATATATTTATTTTACTAAAATAATATATTGATAACACCAAAAAGCTGTTCTGTTTGATTATAATAATTTTATTGGTTATATTGTAACATATAATACAAGCTATTGTTTTTATAACATTTTATTCCTGCTAGTTTATTGTTGACATAATTATTTCAGGTTATAAGGGCTGAGCTGAGACTAGACAAATATTAATAGGGGAGAGTGAGGTAAGATGAGCCAGTGGGTAAGTTGAACCACCCCTTGTATCTAGGTAACTGTGTACATGTTTTGTCATGTGACCATAAATCCAGGAAGCACTCATCATTTCCATCCTGCTATATTAAAGAGGAGCACATTGGAGAAGGGGTAAGTCTGTATTACACAAAAAAATGTTTTTTGCTTGTCAAAGTAAAATTTCTGCCTATCAGGTAAATTGACTGTAATATTAAAACAAATGTATCTGTGTCTAAGATGATATATTATACATGTTGGTGGGTTTCTAAAATATAATATCATCTGAAGAAGTTTTCTAAAGATTAGCCTAAATTGCTAAGCTAGCCCGTTTTTTTCAAAATGGTGGCTATGGGGCAAAGTGAGCCAAAGGCTATGGGGTAAATTGATCCAATGGTTCAACCTACCCCACCATAAGGCACTGAAATTTATTTAAGGCTCTGACTTATTAAATAGTATTTTAGTTCAGTATACTGAACCCTTTTGTTGTATTTGTCATATGTTAACTATTATAGAAAAGATATCATGCCAAGGACCTACAGACAGAAGACCAGCTGGGGCTCAACACCCCTGGAGGAGATTGAAAGGGCAGCGAGTGAAGTCAAGGGAGGAAAGTCCATAAGATCAGTGGCTAAAGAAAGACAAATTGACAGGTCAACACTCAGGAGATATATTAAAAAGAGGGACACACAGGAGGTCAAATCGGTTGGCTATAGTGGAACAGCTTCAGCAAAGAGAGTCTTCTCTGAGGAGGTGGAGAAGGAGCTATTAGAGCATATCAAGAAGCTTGCAGAGCAGTTCCATGGCATTTCCCCAAAGAAATGCCGTGAACTGGCATTAGAATTGGCAGGCAGAAACAACATTCCTACTCCCAGCAACTGGACAGAGAAAGGTTTAGCCGGTAGGAAGTGCAAGAAACAACATTTCAGTAGGTTGGCACAGACTAATGTATTTTGTGTAGTTTATTACTTTACCATTACATTTTTTAGGTAAAGAATGGTTCAAGAATTTTTTGGCACGCCACCATCTCTCTTGCCGTATGCCTGAGGCAACATCTTTGGGAAGAGCTACAGCCTTCAATAAGACTACAGTTGGGGAGTTCTTTGACAATCTGGCTAAAGTGATCGACAGGTAACAGAAGTTATCTAATTGAAAACATTAATAACTATTTATGACAACTACAAACAACAGTTAAGTGAATAAATATGCGTACTCTCAGCTAACATTTTTTGCATTACTTAAAAATTTAACTAATCATCATTGCTCTTTTTTTGTTTGACAGGTATAAATTCCCCCCAAACATGATTTTTAATGTTGACGAAACAGGTGTAACAACAGTACAGACACCAAAGCAGGTAGTGGCAGAAAAAGGAAAAAAACAAGTGGGCTCCGATGAGGTCCAACCCAGGCAAAACTGCCAGCATATACCAAATTGCTGGTTGTGTGAATGATGCTTTCATGTCAGCAATGACACCACGAAATATCTCCTCGGGATTTAGAGCCACTGGGATTTTCCCTTACAACAGAGATATCTTCTCTGATGCAGAGTTTGAGCCATCCATGGTGTCAGACAGGCCCAACCTGGAGCAGCAGCCTGCCGCTGAAGGTGTTGCACCTGTGGTTTCAGCCTCTCTTTCTGCTGAGCTACCTTCACCAGACCCTGTACATGCATGTGGTTCACGAAGTGACCCCAACCATGCTCGATATGTGTCTCCCACTGATATTCTACCCTTCCCCAAAAGTCAGCAGCCCAGGAAACAAACAAATCGAAAGCGTGTGAAGACACGAATCCTGACTGATACACCTGAAAAGCAGGCAATTGAGAGAGCCCATGAAGAAAGGACAAATAAACTGAAAGGCAAAAAAGAAATAATCCACAAAAAGCAAGGAATGTGGAAGAGGAAACAAACCCAGACAAAAATTGCAGTGGAAAGCAGCTCTGAGGAGAGTGATGTTCCCATCCCATTTGAAGACACTTCTGAGTATGAGAGTTCCAGCGATGAAAGAAGTGAACCAGATGTCTCAGACCTGGTAGTTGGTGACTTTGTCATCGTAAGATTTGCATCCAAATCCAGGAGCCACCATTACATTGGCCTGGTTGACAGCTTTGCAGACAACGAAGTGAGTGCCAGATTTCTCAGAAGAATCCGAGGGATCACTAGCAGTAAGAAACCCACGTTTGTGTTCAAGGAAAATGATGAGGCATCTTTCCCACGCAAGGATGTGCTGAAGAAGCTACCTCAACCTCAACAGGCTGGAGGAACTGCAAGGAGGGAGCAACAGTTCATATTCCCCTGCAACCTTGATCATTGGAATATTGAATAGTTCTTTTGAATAAATGGTTTTGAACTGGTGGTTTGTTTAGAAACCACCAGTTTCCAGGTTTGTTCTCACAGGTTTACAACTGTTAAAATGGTTTGTTTTCACAATATGATCAGTTTTACATTTTAAAAACTACATGGTCAGTTTGCCCCAAGATGGCTCAGTTTACCCACTGACTAGGTTCAATTTACCCCTAATCTGGGGCAAGTTGAGCCAAAGGAGCATTTTTTTTTAATAGGTCATTATTTTGGGCAGCGTCATCAGACATAGATTCTGATCATTACATTTGAAAGGAGACATCCTGAAATAAAGGAATATGTTATCATTCTATTTCTGTGTTATTTTTTTCTCACATCCAGGGCAACATGAGTAAAAAGTGGCTGATCTTACCTCACTCTCCCCTATCTATTGTTGATGTGTGTGTATTTCATTCTTATTGTTTTTTTAAAAATGATTTATGTTCCGTCTGTATTATTTTGTATTCAGTATAATATCGTCTCTTTCTGCTTCTGAGTTTTTCTTTACTTCTAGTTCTTGGTTGCTCATGATGATGGGGCCTTCGTATGTCCAGTCTCTCTTTGTTTGTCCCCTGTCTGTTATGTCTCCATGCCTGTTCATCCCCAGCCCCAGTGTTCACGTCGTAGTCCTGGTCTCTGTGTTTGTTACTTCCTGTTTTACTTTGATCTCTCATCCCGTGGGCATTGTGTTCAGTTTGCTTCCTCTGTCTCTTTGGTCTGTAATTAGCCCTAGCTGTGGTCCCAGCTGTTGTCCATCCTCTTGTTAGCCTGTCTATGTATTTAAGTCCCCAGCTTCCCTCTGTTCTTTATCATGTTGTCCTCTCAAATGTAGTCCATCAGTCCCATATTTCCCCTCCTAGTTTCCTCCTGCCCTGCCCTTGGTATTTTTATATTTCTTTTTGAGTTTCTAAGTAACAGAATTAAATTTGCCTCCTTTAGTTTATCTTTTGTCTCTGAGTCCTGCATTTGGATCCTGGGATATATGATATATGTGATACAGGGAGTGCAGAATTATTAGGCAAATGAGTATTTTGTCCACATCATCGTCTTCATGCATGTTGTCTTACTCCAAGCTGTATAGGCTCGAAAGCCTACTACCAATTAAGCATATTAGGTGATGTGCATCTCTGTAATGAGAAGGGGTGTGGTCTAATGACATCAACACCCTATATCAGGTGTGCATAATTATTAGGCAACGTCCTTTCCTTTGGCAAAATGGGTCAAAAGAAGGACTTGACAGGCTCAGAAAAGTCAAAAATAGTGAGATATCTTGCAGAGGGATGCAGCAGTCTCAAAACTGCAAAGCTTCTGAAGCGTGATCATCGAACAATCAAGCGTTTCATTCAAAATAGTCAACAGGGTCGCAAGAAGCGTGTGGAAAAACCAAGGCGCAAAATAACTGCCCATGAACTGAGAAAAGTCAAGCGTGCAGCTGCCAAGATGCCACTTGCCACCAGTTTGGCCATATTTCAGAGCTGCAACATCACTGGAGTGCCCAAAAGCACAAGGTGTGCAATACTCAGAGACATGGCCAAGGTAAGAAAGGCTGAAAGACGACCACCACTGAACAGGACACACAAGCTGAAACACCAAGACTGGGCCAAGAAATATCTCAAGACTGGTTTTTCTAAGGTTTTATGGACTGATGAAATGAGAGTGAGTCTTGATGGGCCAGATGGATGGGCCCGTGGCTGGATTGGTAAAGGGCAGAGAGCTCCAGTCCGACTCAGACGCCTGCAAGGTGGAGGTGGAGTACTGGTTTGGGCTGGTATCATCAAAGATGAGCTTGTGGGGCCTTTTCGGGTTGAGGATGGAGTCAAGCTCAACTCCCAGTCCTACTGCCAGTTTCTGCAAGACACCTTCTTCAAGCAGTGGTACAGGAAGAAGTCTGCATCCTTCAAGAAAAACATGATTTTCATGTAGGACAATGTTCCATCACACGCGTCCAAGTACTCCACAGCGTGGCTGGCAAGAAAGGGTATAAAAGAAGAAAAACTAATGACATGGCCTCCTTGTTCACCTGATCTGAACCCCATTGAGAACCTGTGGTCCATCATCAAATGTGAGATTTACAAGGAGGGAAAACAGTACACCTCTCTGAACAGTGTCTGGGAGGCTGTGGTTGCTGCTGCACGCAATGTTGATGGTGAACAGATCAAAACACTGACAGAATCCATGGATGGCAGGCTTTTGAGTGTCCTTGCAAAGAAAGGTGGCTATATTGGTCGCTGATTTGTTTTTGTTTTGTTTTTGAATGTCAGAAATGTATATTTATGAATGTGGAGATGTTATATTGGTTTCACTGGTAAAAATAAATGATTGAAATGGGTATATATTTGTTTTTTGTTAAGTTGCCTAATAATTATGCACAGTAATAGTCACCTGCACACACAGATATCCCCCTAAAATAGCTAAAACTAAAAACAAACTAAAAACTACTTCCAAAAACATTCAGCTTTGATATTAACGAGTTTTTTGGGTTCATTGAGAACATGGTTGTTGTTCAATAATAAAATTATTCCTCAAAAATACAACTTGCCTAATAATTCTGCACTCCCTGTATATGTTTGTTTCAGTCTAATGTACATCATACCACTGGCACATGTTGGCTGTCACTGTTATTCTGCACTTACTAAACATTTATCATTTATTTATGATCCGACAGTGATAACTATCCAAAATTAGTTACGGTTCCTTCCAAATGAAAAAATGCAGCTCATTTCCATTTTATAGACAGAACAAAATTACATGAGAGAAAAGATAAACAACAAGTAAATCTATTAATAACACGTTTCTTTGTTTGTCTTTAGCTTTGTTTAGTCTTGTTTTGTCTGTATTACGGAAACATTTTTACAGGTATATTTAAAAAAAAAAAAATTCTTTAGTCAAACTACATTCTTATGTAGTTTTAACTGAAAACACTTTGGTGACAAAGAATTGGATTCATTGTTTCAAACTCGTTTTTGTGGAGTGGATTTAGACAAACATTGGTACAACAACCATGTTATTATGCAACAGGTTGATGGGTTTAAATCCATCGGTTCACTAGTACTTTTCTTTGTATGGCCTTTCTGGCAACTCCATCTGGTACAATATCTGTACCATAAAACATGAAGGTTTATATCCACCAAACAGGGAACATTAAACACTCAGCCACCAGGGGGTACTTTATGACAAAGAGTTATCAGTACGGAAACATTCCGTATGGAGGCCACCAGGTCAGTCAGAAGACTTTAATTCACTGTGACATTAAAGTCATCTGGCTGCCAAATACATTTATAACCACTTAGAGCCAGTTTAGATTTCACAATAAACTCTGTGAGCCTCTGTGATTATTTAACACTAATTTATATTTTACACAGTCCAAGTAGCAGCTGACATAAATGTGACAACATATGAAGAAAAGGGGAAGAAAAGTATACACACACACACATACAGTGGGGCAAAAAAGTATTTAGTCAGCCACCGATTGTGCAAGTTCCCCCACTTAAAATGATGACAGAGGTCAGTAATTTGCACCAGAGGTACACTTCAACTGTGAGAGACAGAATGTGAAAAAAAAATCCATGAATTCACATGGTAGGATTTGTAAAGAATTTATTCGTAAATCAGGGTGGAAAATAAGTATTTGGTCACCTCAAACATGGAAAATCTCTGGCTCTCACAGACCTGTAATGTCTTCTGTAAGAAGCTTTTCTGTCCCCCACTCGTTACCTGTATGAATGGCACCTGTTTGAACTCATCATCTGTATAAAAGACACCTGTCCACAGCCTCAAACAGTCAGACTCCAAACGCCGCCATGGCCAAGACCAAAGAGCTTTCGGAGGACACCAGGAAAAGTATTGTAGACCTGCACCAGACTGGTAAGAGTGAATCTACAATAGGCAAGCAGCTTGGTGTGAAAAAATCAACTGTGGGAGCAATCATCAGAAAATGGAAGACATACAAGACCACTGATAATCTCCCTCGATCTGGGGCTCCACGCAAGATCTCATCCCGTGGGGTCAAAATGATCATGAGAACGGTGAGCAAAGATCCCAGAACCACACGGGGGGACCTGGTGAATGACCTGCAGAGAGCTGGGACCAAAGTAACAAAGGTCACCATCAGTAACACACTACAACGGCAGGGAATCAAATCCCGCAGTGCCAGACGTGTTCCGCTGCTGAAGCCAGTGCATGTCCAGGCCCGTCTGAAGTTTGCCAGAGAGCACATGGATGATACAGCAGAGGATTGGGAGAATGTCATGTGGTCAGATGAAACCAAAGTAGAACTTTTTGGTATAAACTCAACTCGTCGTGTTTGGAGGAAGAAGAATACTGAGTTGCATCCCAAGAACACCATACCTACTGTGAAGCATGGGGGTGGAAACATCATGCTATGGGGCTGTTTTTCTGCCAAGGGGACAGGACGACTGATCCGTGTTAAGGACAGAATGAATGGGGCCATGTATCGTGAGATTTTGAGCCAAAACCTCCTTCCATCAGTGAGAACTTTGAAGATGAAACTGATGTTTTTAACGAACACCTTTTATTGCTTGTAATGCACAGACACACCAACAGAGGGCAGTAATATCTCTTCAACATACATTGTAAAATTACTATTACAACACTCCCACTTAATTTTACCATGGAGTTCACTTACTTGACTGCCATTGCTTATTTCTTTCAAAAAACAACATTATGCACCTATATCACGGTGTTACTAGAAAATAAAAATTTTCTCTTTTGTTTTGAACTCACACAAAAAATGTACTGTGTCCATCTTAGACAAAACTATTATTCTTCATTACAGTTAAATGCTCACCATCTTAACATAAGCATAGTATAGGCATGTTAAGCATATGATAACCCTTTTAAACTGAACACAGTCCAATCTTCCCTCTGAGATACTCAAACTTTTGTCTAGGCAGCGGTTTGGTTAACATATCAGCCTTCATGTTTTCTGTACAGCAGTACTTCAGCTGGATTTGTCCATTTTGCACACATTCACAAATGTAGTGGTAACGAATGTCTATGTGCTTTGTTCTTGCATGATCGACTGGATTTTTTGCGATTGCAATTGCTCCTTGATTGTCCTCCAGGATCACTGTTGCTGTGGTTTCCATTCCAAGCTCAGTTAGTAGTCGTCTTAACCAAACTCCTTCTTGTGCAGCTTGGCTCAAAGCAATATACTCAGCCTCTGCAGTTGAAAGTGCAACTGTTGCTTGTTTCTTGCTAAGCCAACTGACTGCACCTCCTGCAAATAGAAAGATGTTTCCAGTTGTAGAACGTCGATCGTCCTGATCACCTGCCCAATCAGCATCTGAATACCCAACCAAGGTTCCTGTTTCTGTTCTTTGATATTTGAGCCCTAGGTTTAGAGTTCCTTTCAAATATCTCAGGATTCTTTTCACAGCTGTCAGGTGTGTAGTGTTTGGGTTTGCATTGAACCTTGACACCACACTCACTGCTTGTGCAATATCTGGTCGTGTGGCCATGGCAGCATACAATAAACTTCCAACCATTGACTGATACATGCTTGGGTTTACAGGTTGACTGACATTATCACTCTTTCTTAATTTGACATTTGTGTCAGCTGGAGTTGCTACTGGATTGGCACTGTCCATTCCATACTTTTGTAGTATGTTTTCAATATACTGCCTCTGATGAAGCATAACATGGTTTTTGTCCTTGTCTTGGACCACTGAGATGCCCAGAATGTAGGATAGCTCACCCATGTCCTTCATTTTGTAGTGTTTCTTCAGAGTGTCCTTTAAGGTCTTCATGCTCTCTGCTGATTCTGTAATCAAAGTCAGATCATCAACATACACAGCCAATATTTCCAACTCCTGACCTGTTCTAAAAAACACACACTGATCTGAAGTACTCTGTGTAAAACCAATACTTTTCATGAACTCTGTAAAAGCTTTGCTCAAGCAACGTGGAGACTGCTTCAGTCCATATATTGACTTGTTTAGTTTGCACACTAGATGTTCCTGCCCAGGTTTGATGTAACCCTCTGGCTGCTCCATGTAGATTTCCTCTTCCAGGTGTCCATTCAAGAATGCAGTCACAACATCCATTTGATGCACATTTAGATTGTTTTGCACAGCAAATGACAACAATGTACGAATTGAACCAAATCGTACAACTGGAGAGAATGTTTCATCATAGTCTGCACCATAAATCTGTGAATAGCCTTTGGCAACAAGTCTGCACTTGTATCTTTCCACTTGTCCATCACTGTGATGCTTAACTTTAAAGACCCATTTTGATCCAACTGCTTTGCGATCCTTTGGTAGATCCACTAAATCCCATGTGCCATTTTCTAGCAGTGACTCATATTCCAAATCAGCTGCTTCTTTCCACTCCTTTGCATTTGGACTTGACATAGCCTCTTCTAGTGTATTTGGTTCTGTGACACAACAGATGTTTGCATAATGATCAACTGTAGCTGCATCAGCAAACTCCTCAAATCCATATCTCTTTGGAGGTCTTCTGATCCGCTGATCTCCTTTTGCAGCCTCACTGGTGACAGTCTCCTCAGTACTTGTTTGTCTTTCACCCGTGTGTAGTGTCACCTCATTCCCCAAACCGAGATCTTTTTCACTTTGTTTGCATTTAAACTCTGTTTCATTGAAGACCACATCTCGTCGAATCAGTATTTTTCCTTTTTCCTCATCCCACAGTCGGTAGCCTTTTGCATTGGTTGCATATCCCAGGAAACGGACTTTCACTGCCTTTTTGTCCAGCTTCTTTCTCTCTGTGTCTGGAACATGAGCATAAGCAACACAACCAAATACTTTCATATGGCTAATGTCTGGTTTTTTTTCATACCATCTCTGATAGGGTGTTTCGTTCTTTAAAGCAGATGTTGGGAGCCTATTCTGTGTGTAAGCTGCAGTAGCAACAGCTTCTGCCCAGAATGTGTTTGGCAACTTTGCATGTGATAGCATGCTTCTAGCTGATTCCACTAGAGTTCTGTTTTTTCTTTCTGCAACACCATTTTGCTGTGGTGTGTGTGGTACAGTCATTTCATGGTGGATGCCTTGAGCTTTCAAATATTCTTGAAACTCTTTAGATGTGTATTCCCCACCATTGTCAGTTCTGAGCAGTGTTGCCACAGTTACTTTGAAAAAGTAATATATTACGGACTACTGATTACTCCTTCCAAAAGTAACTTAGTTACTTTACTGATTACTTTATTTTTAAAGTAACTAAGTTAGATTACTAGTTACTTTATTAGTTACTTTCAGAAGCTGCCAATAACACTCCCCACTGCCTCAACATAAAAACATCAACCGATTTTGCCAATACTCACTTTATTGGAAGTGTATTTTAACAGTAATGTCAACAATATATCTCCTGACATTTGAAGTTGAACTTAAAACTTTTTTCCTGACAGAAATACTTGTTTGTATGAAAATAAAGACAGTCTTGTTACTTCACTTAACATAAATACTTTTTATAAAAAAACAAACAAACAAACAAAGAGTCTTTCTTGACTTCCCTTAAGATACTTTTTATACCATCCACATGTAAGCACTATTGTCCGCTTTTGTAACTTTGGACTAATCTTATGAAAAAAAAAAAGAGACTGCAGGTCCAACTTAAATTGCCTTACTTCCTTGCAGGTAATTGTTTTAAGTTAATCAACTTGAAAACTTTAATAAGTTTATTAAGTGACTTTGATAAACTTAATTCAATTACTTGTAAATAGTTATTTAAATTGGATTCCCCATTCTCTGTTTTTTCAGTATATGTTGTCATCGCATGTTATGGGGGAAACAGTAGAGTGGAGCGAGTAAACCAGTGGTTGTACCTCATTAACAGAAGCTTCTCAAACCTTTTGTCAGAAAGTCGATTTCTTTTAGGCGTGAGCACCAAACCTCCCAGACTAAAAAGTCGCTCCACAGGAGCACTTGATGGGGTTGGAGTGTTATACTTTAAAAAAATTGTCTTTATGCTTGAAAATTTATGCAGAATCTGAAGGTCGTAGCCTGACATCAGGTAGTCCATGACTTCTTTTTCTGCAGAATAGGTCTCCTCCTCTGGCTCTGCCTCAAAAGTGAAAAAGTCCATCTCACCTTGGCTGCTAGATGTAGTAGCACTGGGCACACTGGCAGGGTTTTTTGCCAGAGGAGCAGTGGTGCAACACTCTGCTGTCAGAAGCTGTTTTTCTCGCTCCCTCCTTCCTGCATCTCTCAGCCATCAGAGTTTGAATTTTGGACAACTGGCAGCTGCAAGAAGGGCATCTTTGTCATCCAGCACACCGGCGAAACGAGTCTGAATAGCCTAAAAAACATAATTGATATTTTTATGCCTACAATTTATTATGTTATTGAATTATTTGCAAACCATGCCTAATATGAGATCAGTATTATGGATTTATTTTGTTTTAGGTTACTTGTAAACATTTTAATTGTTTTAATCTTATTTTTCAATGATAATTAATATTCTGTTCCATGTTTGTGAATTGTATGAAGCAAAAAATCTGACTAATTTCAAGATAGAGCGTACCTGTACAATGGCATCTGGAAGGCCTGCAGTCATCCTGGAGAGGTCATCTTTCACAGCCTGGGTCTTCTGCATCAGAACTTCAAGTGTTGGTAGTAAAGTTCCATATGGACAGTCGCCTTGTAAAATGTCCAGTGCTGCAGTCAGAGGTTTCATGGCCATGCAGTACTCATGCAGGAACTGGTATTCTTGATCTTTGAAGCACTTCAGTCCTAGCTTTGTGCACAGAGTATTCAGCTCACCCATGGGGATTTCTGCAATTCTCTTTACAGCATCAAAAAAGGAATTCCACCTTGTGGATGTTGGTATTAGGAGCTTTCTTTTGCTGATTTCTTCCACTGTTTCTGATGCAAGTGTAGATCTACTCGATTTGGTCCAAAGAGCTGTGCATTTTGCTGTGCTGCTCCTATACACAGCCCTGCTCTCTGCATTGGTTGTTAAATGTTTCTCCACATCACGTGTGCAAATTATGTTGATGGTGTGCGAAGCACACCTGCGGTGCGGGGGAAGAGACAGCTGACCATCACTTTCATTCTCAGCCGAGAGGATTTCTGACAGATCAGAAAAAGTGACATCATCGTCTTTGGGGCTGGACTCTTCCTCCTCCGTCTCATCATCGGACTCCGTGACAGGATGATAAACTTGAAACGCCTTAACAAAGTTGGATCCATTATCAGTAACTGTTGCAACTACTTTGTTGAGTAATCCATAAGAGGAGTGGATGTTTTCGATTTCTGTACCAATGACATCATACGTGTGTCTACCACGAATTCGCCTACATGCTAATGCAACCTTGTGACGCTCTAATGTGGTTCTACTGATCCAGTGGAGCGTTACTCCCATATAGCTTCTGTTGTTAGCAGTCCAAATATCCGCGGTAGTTGAAACAAAGTCAATCTCATTCAGTGTGGCCTTCAAATTTCTCTCCATTTCTGTAAACTCCTTCTCCAAGTAAGAAGTAAAAGTCGTTCGGTGAGGCAACTCGGCATTAACAGAAGTAGGGATCTTTTTTATTATGGCACGAAACGAGGGCGAGTCAACAGTGTTTATAGGTAGCATTTCTTCTACAATATACTGCGCGACCAACTTCTTCAATTCTTCATCACTTACTGGTTTTGCACCAAAGTCCAACTTTTGTTGTTTGGGGGGTGTAGGACCTTCTGCGGAAGTCACGGCTCTCTGCTTCGGACCACTTGGTGGGACTCTCTCTGTGAGTTTGACTGTGCTGTGCTGCGACTCCAAATGTTTCTTTAAGTTTGACGTAGTGTTTTCGCCAACACAGAGTGTACAACGAACCTTAATATTTAAATCTTTAGTTGACAGAAACTCAAAATAGTGACCATATTTCCAGCTAAAGAACGAACATCTCTCTCCCTCCATTGTTGTTTACACTTTTTTACGTCGCTGGCTGCTTGTGAGCGGGAAACGTGACCTGTCGCTTATGTGACGTTTCACGACACGTATGCGTTTGTCATCCGCTGAGACGAAAAGAAGAAACCAAATCTTTTTGCTTAAAAAAATAGTAACGCACAGTGGTTTGGACAAGTAACTTTAATCTGACTACTGTTATGGAAATAGTAACGCGTTAGATTAGTCGTTACTGAAAAAGTGGTCATATTCGGAGTAACGCGTTACTAAGCAACGCGTTACCGGCATCACTGGTTCTGAGTCTTATTACTCCCTGTCCACATTCATTTGAGAAGATTCTTTCAAACTCTTTGAACTTGCTCAGGACTTCCGTTTTTTCTCTTATGAAATACACTTTACAATATCTGGAGTAGTCATCAATGAAAGTCACAAAGTACTTTTTTCCTCCAAGTGACTCAGTTTGAAAAGGACCACAAACGTCACTATGCACTAATTGCAACTTGCGTTTTGTTCGTATTTCTCCCACTGATTTGTAAGGTTTTCTTGATAATTTGCCCTCAACACAAGCTTCACAAAAAATGTCCTCCTCTTCATTTGTAAAGCTAACCCCTTTTACCAAGTTTTTGACTTTTTTCAGATTTGTAGTGTGACCTAGACGCTGATGCCACATACTTGCTGGAACTGAAGCAGTTGACGCTCCATGACAGGTTGTGCAGTTTCCCTCAATATCCAGCTGATACAATCCGTCAGATCTTTGTGTTCCCATTCCATGGAGAGCTCCATTCTTTCCTCTTATGTAGCAATGAGTCCTTTTGAACTTCACTGTGTTTCCCTTCTTGGCAGCAGCTCCCACTGAGAAAAGGTTCATTGATAATTTGGGAACATACAGCACATCATACATTGTGACATCTTTTCCATTACCAACTCTGAATGACATTTTCATTGTTATGTTGCCCAGACCTAAAGCCTCAACTACTCTGCCATCACCGAGTTTCACTGTTTGTGGTTCTGAAAACTCTTGGTAGTTTTGTAGAGCTTCTTTATTCCATGTCATGTGTTTTGACGCTCCTGAATCAATTAACCATTCTTCTTGTTGTGCATCACTTTTACATGACTCATTTACAACAAAAGCTCCCTCATATGAGTCCTCTTTGTCCTTATACACCACGCTTTTAGCCTTGTGGGCCTTGTATTTCTTTTTAATGCTTGGACAATCACGCTTGATATGTCCTTCCTTCCCACATTTGTAACATCTCCATGAGTCGGAGCTGTTTGCTCCCACTGTTTTTGATCCACTCTGTTCATTTCTATGCATCTGAGATGACATCGCTGATACACTACTGGACACAGTGGTGTTGTCAGTAAGCACTCGCTTTTGTTCCTCATTTATCAAGGCTTGTTGAACAAACTGTAGTGTCAGACTGTCCATCTTTGTCTCCAAAGCAGTAACAACAGTTGCATAGCTGGGTGGCAAACTACCTAGAAGGGTGACAATTTGATCTTCCTCTTCAATTACAGAACCTATTGCCCCTAGCTGATCAGTAAGTTCCTTCATCCTCTTTAAATGATCATTGAGATGTTCTCCTTCCTTCATTTCACACCGGAAGTACTTCTTCTTCAGAAATAGCTTGTTAGCAACAGTATCTCTTTCAAACTGTGCTTTTAGCATCTCCCATGCTTCTTTGGGGGTCTTACAGTTTGTTATCAAGTACAATTGGGGTGTACTTACATTCAGTACCAGCACTGAAAATGCCTTTTCTTTCTTCCGTTCAAATTCAGCTCGCGCTTGGGCATTAGCATCCGCAGCTAACTGCTCCGTCTCCTGTACCATACCCCACAGTCCTTTTGCCTTCAACAGGTGCTCCAGTTGAAATTTCCACGTTGCCCAATTCTCCGGTCCGCTCAGCTTGTCAATAAACAGTCTATCTTCCATTGTGAATCCCACAATTCTGTTTATGACTCCCAAAAGAAAACGTGTTAGCAGCTTCCCTTGGCGACCTCTGGGCCCATAACCTGATGTTTTTAACGAACACCTTTTATTGCTTGTAATGCACAGACACACCAACAGAGGGCAGTAATATCTCTTCAACATTCATTGTAAAATTACTATTACAACAGAAACGAGGCTGGGTCTTCCAACATGACAATGATCCAAAACACACCGCCCGGGCAACAAAGGAGTGGCTCCGTAAGAAGCATTTGAAAGTCCTGGAGTGGCCTAGCCAGTCTCCAGACTTCAACCCCATAGAAAATCGGTGGCGGGAGTTGAAAGTCCGTGTTGCTTGGCGACAGCCCCAAAACATCACTGCTCTCGAGAAGATCTGCATGGAGGAATGGGCCAAAATACCAGCTACTGTGTGTGCAAACCTGGTAAAGACCTATAGTAAACGTTTGACCTCTGTTATTGCCAACAAAGGTTATGTTACAAAGTATTGAGTTGTATTTTTGTTATTGACCAAATACTTATTTTCCACCCTGATTTACGAATAAATTCTTTACAAATCCTACCATGTGGATTCATGGATTTTTTTTTTTTCACATTCTGTCTCTCACAGTTGAAGTGTACCTCTGGTGCAAATTACTGACCTCTGTCATCATTTTAAGTGGGGGAACTTGCACAATCGGTGGCTGACTAAATACTTTTTTGCCCCACTGTATGTGTATATATTAGGGGTGCAACAATATTCGTATCGATATTGAACCGTTCGATACAGTGCTTTCGGTTCGGTACGCATATGTATCGAACAATACAACATTTGTAATTTATTTTATCAATTTTCCTTCTGACGATGCTGTCTGTGTTGAGCGCTCAGTGAATCTGTGTTCGACTACTCCGCCTAGGCTGCACTGTCCAGCGCAGATCCACTGAGCGCTCAACACAGACAGCATAGTCAGAAGGAAGAGCGCAGGGCAAGCTAGCGAGACAGAAGTTAAGCTCTCCTTACAAGATGGACCTCCCCCACCCTCATTCAGATCTGGCGTTTGGAATTATTTTGGTTTTCATGTGACGTATGACCCTGAAGGTAAGCGAGTCATGGACTAAAGTAAAACAGTATGTTGGATGTGCCATGCAATGCTTAATTACATGGGTGTGAACTAGTGTGTTAGCGCAGTTAGCTCGTTAACGTGTTGGCCGTCTAGCCCCATGCACGGAGCGATCGGCGGTAGCTCGTTAACGGAGATTTGCCGTGTTGTGGCGTTAAGGTCATTTCAACGAGATTAACCTGAAAGCACTAGTGGGAACACAACGAATATGACTGCACATTTACGCCGACATCATCCTAGTGCAAAGACAAGTGGAAGCAGACAAAAAAAAGCAAGCATGCTACTAACTTTAGCCGAGTCATTTAGACAGCTGTTAGCACATGATTCTCCTTATGCTGCTGAGAATATAGCCCAGAAGAAGCGGATAGTATAGCTTTTATTTTGGAAAGAGACATTTCTCTGTAATAAACTCTCTTTTCCAAAGATGAGTGATTCCTCAATCAGATACAGGGCTTGCAATATCGCTAGCCCGACGTCCCGGAGCTAGCGATTTTTTCAGTCGGGCTACCAAAATCTATCTCTTCCCTGCCCGTCGGGCTATTGTAGGAAAAATATATGTCAATGCTTTTGCATTCTTTCAGAAATGTAGCTGGGTAATTATGTCATTGGCATCGGTGAGCCACTGTCAATATGTGACATATTGAAGTCGCGTTTGAATTTGCGCTTGTTTTTTTGCTTTCACTTTGCAATCATGCGAACTGTGTATAGAGAGCGACAGCACTGATCTGTGAGTGATGATAATTTGTGCACCAATTCCTCTGACATCGTCTTATTAATCGTTAGCTTACTATGCAAACATGACAAGTGAAATCTCCCGCAGCTTAAACATGTGAGAGGTTGATCGCGCAGAGAATCGCTGAGCTTATGTGAGTGCGCGTGTAAAAGCATTTCAGTTCTGCTGAGCCAAATAAGACAGGTCAGGGTGAAGAAGTGACAGCCAAAGAAAAGCTTACCACAAAACGGAGAAGTTATGACAAATCAGACTATAAGGCAAAAAGAAAGTGCAGCTTTATGGTTTCATTGACAAAAGAATTTCTGTGGCTGCAATATGACGAGCTAAATAACCAGGGCTGCACATAAGTGGTCCGCAGGTGCGCATTCGCTGTCAAAATAAAAAACGCGCACAAGGGTTAGGGTTAAATTTAAAAACTGTACTTTTGAGTTAAAATATATATTTATAATTTTAATAAATGACAAATTAAAAATGCATGAACATTTTTTTGTATCGAAAAAATATCGAACCGTGACACCGAAGTATCGAACCGAACCGTGAATTTTGTGTATCGTTGCACCCCTAATATATATATATATATATATATATATATATATATATATATATATATATATATATATATATATATAGAGAGAGAGAGAGAGAGAGAGAGAGAGAGAGAGAGAGAGAGAGCGATAGCTTCCCATATATTTATATATCATAGCCAACAGGCAGGAATTCATAGTTTGTCTTAATGTTAAAACTAACTTAGTCCCACATTTACACCTGGTTCTTAACCAGGGCCCTGTTTCAGGAAGCCGGTTTAGTGGAAAAACTGAGTAAGTATACCCTGAGTTAACGAAAACTCTGGGTTTTCGGTTTCACAAAGCGAGTTCAGATGAAGCCTGAGTGAGTCACTATGACGACACACGCCGTGAAGCTAACCTGCCCCCTAGCAGGTTTACTACAACTAACCCTGACTGTCTCCGCCCCTTTGTCGGAAACCTGACAGTAGGAAGTGTCAGACATGGCGTGCCCCTTCCTTGAAGAGCCAGTAGATCGTGAAGCCCAAATTCTCCGCAGAGCTCTCCGCCGGGAGAGAGTGATCAGAGCGCGTTTGGACATTTTATCATTTACTGATGATTTTCTGTGTGAACGTTACCGTTTTTCAGCACAATCTATAATTTATTTGGATAACATCCTCAGGCCATATATTACGCATGTGACACATCGCGGACATGCTCTCAGTTCTGTACATATTATTTGTATTGCACTTCGGTTTTTTGCAAACGGGAGCTTTCTGTATAATATTGATGAAGCTGAGCACGTTTCCAAGGCTACCGTCTGTCGGGCAGTCAGGAATGTTACAGTTGCACTGAAACGTCTCCTGTACACGTTTGTGGTGTTCCCCGGTCATAGACCCACAAGATTCATCAAAGAGGGATGCCACAAAATTGCAGGTATCAGGATGACCAAAACTTAATTTATGATGTGGTGATACTTGAACTACTACTTAAATTTTACATTTATTCTCACGGTTCCCAGGCGTGATTGGCTGTATAGATGGTACTCACATTCCAATCATTGCTCCTTCAGTAAATGAAGGAGACTATGTGAACAGGAAGTCTTTCCACAGCATTAATGTACAGGTACATAGTTCCCTGTAGCATTTCAAACTAACAAATTATTTCATCATAGTAATGGATGCTAATTTGTGTTCTCTGCACTGTGAAGATCATATGTGATGCTGCCAACATTATCACAAATGTGGAAGCCAAGTGGCCAGGCTCTGTCCATGACTCACAAATATTCCGTGAATGTACACTGAGCACAAAATTTGGACATGGTGAGTTGAAAATACTTTAAAATATATAAAGACCAATTGCTTCAGGGACATTTGAACTGAAGTGTATCCTTCTGTCTTAGGAGAGTTCACTGGCTACTTGCTTGGTGATAGGGGGTATCCATGTTTACCCTATTTGCTTACCCCTTACCCTGACCCTGAACCGGGCCCACAGCAGCGATATAATCTGGCTAATTGCAGGACAAGAGCCAGAATTGAAATGACTATCGGAATGCTTAAGGCCCGGTTCCAGTGCCTGCAAAGACTCAGGGTCACCCCAGAAAGGGCATGTGACATTATTGTGGCATGTGTGATTCTTCACAACATTGCCACAATTAGAGGAGAACACTGTCCTTCTGAACCAAACATCAGCAGTGATCCAAACCATGAACATCCTGACCCTCCCACGGACATACAAGATGGAAGAGCAGTCAGAGACACCATATGTCACAATCATTTCTTTTGACCCATCACCTCAACATGTTGAAAGAAGAATAAACAGATTTTTTGTTCAACTGGCTTTATTGGTCACCTGTGTTTCCTGTACACAAAGTATTAAAAGATGTAAACCTCATAAAGTGTCTCTGTTGCTTCCTCCTCTGTAACAGCTGTCAATGTTTCTTCATTATTTTCCTGTAGTAAAGAAATAAACAACATTGCGGTTCTACTGTAAACTCATATAATCTGTGGAGTATTACTCACAACTGCATGTTGGTCTGGCTCAACAGGAGGCTGCACCAGATGCAGTACACCATCACCATCAACTGATAGAATATGAGGTTTATACAGGTCACTTATAACTTACAAGGGACCAAATGGCAATTAACAAACATACCAATCACCTTACACTTCATTGTCATTATGCTCTCAAAGACAACCAAGACTGAGGGAAGGCAAAATCAGTAGGAAAATAACTTCACTACAAAATAATCCATTATGGTAAAGAGTTTATCAGATGAATGAGTAGCACTGCAAAGGTGACTGTGAAGAAAGGATGTATGCACATCATGTATTATTTTGAATTTACCCCCTATGTAGGCACTTGTGTCTTGCGGGGTTATTGACTCAGAGGATGTCCCCGCAGAGATGCCTTCGGCCACAGGGCGCCCACTGTTTTGGCTGAGGGCCAACTGCTCAGCCTCTGTGAGTGGTGGTGGTGGAGGACCCCCACCTGTTTTTCGGGCCTCCGCTTTTTTTCTGTTGGCTATAACGGGTCACATTTGAGCATACAGAGTAAGCAAATATGTACTTGTAATGTGCTCAGATAATTTCAATAAGTGCTTACAGACAGAAAATTAATGTAGCCTCTAACTGCAATTGATTTACATGGGACAAACAGACCAAGCACTATGGCTCATAATACAATTACACCTTACCTGTTTGGACTATATTTTTATATTTCATTTTTACTTGCTGCCAGGCACGTTTGGGGCCTGTTGGGTTGCACCTGCGCTCACATCACATCACAAAATAAAATGTATAAAATAACAAATAAAATAACATATGATAAAATAACGTGTTAAATGGGTGGAAATCCCTCGATCAATGTTTAAATTAACACTCACACATTGACTCTGTCGACTATGTTTTGCCATGCATGCTCACTTTCTTTTGCAGCTGTGGCTGTGTTACTTTTTTCCGCGGAATTTGCATGTTATCGGCATATGCTGCCATCAGAATTTCGGCCTCAAGCGCTGTAAAATACATTGACCGCGCCTTCGTTCACTCCGTCTCCATGGTGACTCGCTTAATCTGTGCTCCACTGATCAGGGCTTTATGTATCCTCGTCCGCGCGCTTCACTTGGGGTTAAAGCAACTCCGCGTTGACTGAACTACTTGTTATCAGCCTTTCTGAAACCGAATATTCCGAGTTGGACAGTTCGGGGTTACTCAACCCTGCATATCGTTTTTCACTCTGAGTTTTCTAAACCGGCTTCCTGAAACAGGGCCCAGGTGTAAAAGCGCCCTGAGGCAGCTTTTGTTGCGATTCGGTGCTATATAAATAAAGCTGAAGGGAATTGAACTGAATTGACTGTCAGCAGCAGGACTACTGAACTCAGACAGAGGGCGCCACTGCTCTCTGCTGCTCCACCTCATCAGTTCCCAGGCCGTGTGCACATGGCTCTAAATGTGCCAGAACATTGTGTACTGAACGTTGTGCGCTGCACTACAAAGTGAAACCCTCTGATCAGTAATCACATCTTTACTGTCATCAATATACACACAGCTGGACATTGTTTGCAATTTAATTTCCTTCATATTTTCCTTGAAATTAGGTTCTTATTTTGTTGTTGATTTGTGTTGCCTGTTGTGTTTGTTTTGTTTATTCTCATTTTGACTTTAAAACCCACGTATCTGTGAGATGTAAATTGGTCGGTGTTCATCCATTATGCACATATTACAGTAGTTCAATGTTCATTCTGCACCACATGCCTGATAATCCTTGTGGTGACAGGATTTGGTTTTGGTATGAGAAATCAAATAAGAGTAAATCATTCCATTAATTAAATAATTAATAATTAATTCTACACACAGAGAGAAGGACTGGACTGAGCACCCTGCAGCGGGCCGGCCTGGATCATGCTTCGGCATCTTGCACCCTCAGCTTATTCTCACAGGAGATTAAGGCCCTATAGATTAGGATCAGTCAGATCTATGTACACCTGTGCACACTTGCAGTCTAAATGCTGGTGGGAAGAAGAGAGGGCAGGAAGTGTTTCAAATAAAGCAGTGACCTGGGTCAGAGGAGAAGCAGGCCACATACTGTAGCAGTGGCTCCAAGTGGGAACTGCAATTGGATTTGCAGTGCATCATTAAAGCAGGAACTGCAGACAGCAATGACACAATAGAAGTCCAAGGTAGAGGTCATATGTCCGGTGTTTATCTCTTTACATTGAAAATACAACTTGCTGTATTAATATCAATATTAAATACTTCAACAACCAACAATAAAACTATTCTTCAAACTTGGATTTGTTTGTTTCAGTTTATGTGTAAAGTCTGACACAAGCCTGGATTTTTAAGACCGAAGATCCTCTCTTTAATATCGACATGGTCTGCAGTGGGACAGTTTACTCCTTTTACATCAGACCGTTTCAAAAAATAAAGAGTGACGGTGAAGCCACATTTGCACGGTTTCCAACACATGACTTAAGTTTCCTGTTCTTTATTTTCTTTGTTCTATAGCACTGAAATACTGAATCATTCCCTCATTAACTGTCACTAAGTGTTACTGTGATGTCCTGGAAGCATCTGAGGGAGAACATTCAGTACAAACAACCAGTTTTAAACCCAAACTCAGTCCCTGTCGCGATCCTTCAGCAACACCAGAGCTAGAATTTTGAGGCTGTGCCAAAAATAAAGAATAAAAAATGTCTGTAATTTCTAAAAAGTTAATATAATTATCTTCTTAAACCCCTGAATCGAATCTAGAAGAATGCACTTCAATCACATGGAAATAACTGGCATTATTGTTTTTATGAGTTTAAAACTGTATATTTGATTTCCACTTTCCAGTCAGACAGAGGAGTGACTCAGACAGATTTGGATAGAGCAGATTAGGATGAACAGAAGGCACATCTCAGCTTTGATGCAAGTTAATGTGTGTGTGTGTGTTGCCTGTCAGTGCCACGTGCTGCCCTAGAACAAGACAGCGACACATAAGAAGTGGGTCAGTCCAGTATGAAAGAGGCAGAAACAGCAGCCAACTGCAGACTGCCCCCTCACTCTGCAACTCAAACTATAAAGCAGGTTAATTTCATTTTATTCAAGTTTAAATGACAGAGTCACAGCTTTATTAACGCTTTTAAGGAGGAAAAGCAAAACCAATAATTGAGGTGGGTAGGAACAGTCCCATCAGTGAGGAGGTGATTCAGACCACAGTGAGATGCAGAGTGGACACACCTGGAGCACAGCTGGACAGATTCATAAGACAGTTGAAGCAAAACTAAACACGAGGCGAGGAAGTATTAAAATAAAACTGTAAGTAGTGCACACACCAAGGCCCAGACTAAGACACATGAACTTGATACAGGTATCGGAGACAAACAGACAGGTAGGCATGACTGACCGGAGAGACAAAAGGACAAAACACAGAGAGATTATTACGGGATCAACACGGGATAAACACAGGAACCAGAACTAAATACGTATTAATGAGACAAGACAGGGAACCAGACAACCGCAGAGACGGGACACGGAGAGGCCAGACAGACACGGGGAGTGGACGGGGAGACAAGACTGACCTTCACAGGAGATGCTGATGACAAGACAGAGAACTAAGGGAACTAACAATAACAAACTTAGAAGCATTACAGAATACTAAACTCAAGAACAACTAATCAGACCTTGAATGTGAACATTTCTCAAATACAAAGGAACAAATAAAAAGTCCAGAACAAAATCTCAAAGTACTCGGAAAAAGACCCAGCACCATGACAGAAATGTACCTGGAAAGAGAGACGGGGACAAAATCAGCCCAGAAAAAGTTGATACAGTTACTGTAAATCAGGTGATTCTAAATTTGTTTTAGAATAAAACTCCTTTCATGTTTATACACACATTGTTTTCTTGCTTCAACTGGACAGTTACATAAAGAGGAGGTTTAGTATTTACTTAAGTCAAACTTGGTGTCAGGGGGCTTTGCTGGTGACACTATTGGAGATTTATTTAAAACTAACGACACACTGAACCAGCAAGGCTACCACAGCATCCTGCAGCAACATGCCATCCCATCATTGATTTTTCAACAGGACAGTAACCCCAAACACACCTCCAGGCAGTGTCACGGCTATTTGAAGGAGAGTGATGTAGTGCTGCACCAGATGGCCTGGCCTCCACAGTCACCTGACCTAAAACCAGGGATGGTTTGGGATGAGATGGAGCGCAGAGTGAAGGCAAAGGACCAACAAGTGCTCAGCATCTCTGGGAACTCCTTCAAGACTGTTGGAAACCATTTCAGGAGACGACCTCATATATTATCATAGTGAAATGTACAAGAACATTTATTTTTACAGCCCTGTTTTATAACATTATATTTTATATGATAATATTAAAAAATGGAAAGTAACGCAAATAAACAAATATATTAATTTATTTTTATTTAGGGTAATGCAGTGGCAAGCAATGATTTGGAATGGATTTTATTAAAAATGAAGAAAAAGAAATGTAAATGGAATTCTATTCATGCACAAGAGCTTCAAATAGATCATAACAAAAAGAATAAAGAACATAGAAGAAAAAGATGTCATCAATGTGCAAAAAGAGATTTTTCTGGTAGATAAAACTTAAAAACAGAACAACTGACACACAATTCAGACCAAGAGAACAAAACCCTCAAACATCAGTTACTTTGTGGATTCTGTCCTTTCACAAAATGCCTCATTAAAACAACTTTTAGACACCTTGATGCTGTCATTAGAGAACACGACATTCTGTGTGAAGATATTATTTACCCAGATCAATACTTCTTTTTTGAGAAGCGAAGCCCACACAAAAAGAGAGAAGCCATTAGGCCCACTAATTATCATGTAAGCACCCCATTAAGCACATTGTGTTTATATCTTATGATGTCCACACTGGCAGGAAAATCAGATACAAAGTCTCTCTCATCACATTAGAGAAGGAGCTGCTGAAAGGACATAACTTATGTCAGACACATTTTCTTTAGATCAAAAAGATTTTAAAAACTCTGACATTTGCTGATTTTTTTCATAATCAATCAACAGTTAGGAATGGAAAATATATTTACAGGGATTGCTGTAAAGGTTTCACGTTGCCACTCATAAAAATACATAAATGATTTAAAGTCCCCGTGTACCTCAGGACCACTGTGAGCAGGGTGCCTATTTTTAGATTGCCCTGTGAAAGTTCCTTTCTGACTACTTACTCTTAGGCTACGTTCACACTGCAGGTCTTAATGATCAATTCCAATTTTTTGATCAAATCTGATTTATTTGTCTGCTTGTGCACACTACAAATAAAATGTTACGTTTCTCCAACATCGTCTTCCAAACAGTTTCACTGACATCTACACTGGATGGCCAGGAAGCGTTCACGATGTCTTCTCCCGCGCTGATAATTGCCGTCTGTCTTGTGTCAGTGACGTAAAAAACGGATTTAATGCGACATGACCATTCACACAGCCTCGCTTTCTAAAACATCAGATATGTATCGGATTCAGTACCACATACGAAAGTGACCCAGATCAGATTTGAAAATATCGGATTTGTGCTGTTTACACTGTCATACCATGATCGGATATGATCGGAAAAAGTCGCATCCGACTTTTTTGACCCTATGGGATCCATATCCGATGACATATCTGATGATTTACATTAAGGGCCATCAGTCAAACAATACTGTTTGGTCTGGGTCTAAACAGAGCGCGTTGTGTGTGATGCCTTCTTTTGTGCATGCGGGCCGCTTTGAGGAGTCACACTAGAGCGCGTTTGCTGTCACATTTTATTTATAGTGTGAACAAGCAGACAAAAAAATCAGATTTGATCAAAAAATCGGAATTGAGCATTAAGACCTGCAGTGTGAACGTAGCATTCCTACCAGACTGCTCAAAGAAATCCTGCCATCGATTAATGCTTTCATTTTACATATGATCAACCTACTAGTATGTATATACCACAGGCCTTTAAGGTACCTATATAACTACATCCAGCTGTCTTAGCTAATTATAGGCCAATCTCCAACCTTCCTTTCACATCAAACATCCTTGAAAGAGTAGTTGTCAAACTGCTAACAGATCATCTGCAGAGGAATGGCAGAAACAGCTTTAGTGAAGGTTACAAATGATCTTCTTATGGCCTCTGACAGTGGACTCATCTCTGTGCTTGTCCTGCTAGACCTCAGTGCAGCGTTCGATACTGTCGATTCAATTCAATTTTATTTATATAGCGCCAAATCACAACAAAAGTCGCCTCAAGGCGCTTCATAGATACAGAGAGAAACCCAACAATCATATGACCCCTATGAGCAAGCACTTTGGCGACAGTGGCAAGGAAAAACTCCCCTTTAACAGGAAGAAACCTCCGGCAGAACCAGGCTCAGGGAGGGGCGGCCATCTGCTGCGACCGGTTGAGGTGAGAGAAGGAAGACAGGATAAAAGACATGCTGTGGAAGAGAGACAGAGGTTAATAACAGATATGATTCAATGCAGAGAGGTCTGTTAATACATAGTGAGTGAGAATAATATTATGACCATAATATTCTATAAGAGCAATTAGAGCAGGCTCTATATCTATCTAATAGACTCCAGTCTGTTCGTGTAAATGGAGAGTCCTCTTCACACACTGAGGTTAATTATGGTGTTCCACAGGGTTCAGTGCTAGGACCAATTCTGTTTACATTATACATGCTTCCCTTAGGCAGCATCATTAGAAGGCTCATTCAGAACTCATTCAATTATTATTAATCAGAATTATGAACAGAACTGACCTTTTTATTAAGCCATAGCACAGTCCACTGCTGTGCATTCATGGATTTAAACCTGTAATGTTCAGAGCTTGTAAAATCATTTTGGTTCTGTATGGGACATGAATACTTGAAAAGCTGTTAAAGGTCAAATCTTCACTGGTATTTCTTGTCATCAGAATGAATCAGGATCTATAATTTGGGACAGATTCAATAAAAATGTCTCCTACAAAGTCCTCAGACACTAAGAAAAAAAGCCTCAAATTGCAAAAGACTGAACATTTCTGAATATAAATTTGACTTTTACCATACTGTGAAATAAGCGTGTAGAATAGTTTTTGACAAATTTGCACCATTAATTCCAAGTAAGTGATTAAGAGATCTGGGCCCTGTTTCAGGAAGCCGGTTTGGAAAACTCAGAGTGAAAAACGACACTCACGGTTGAGTAACCCCGAACTGTCCAACTCGGAATATTCGGTTTCAGAAAGGCTGATAACAATTAGTTCAGTCAACGCGGAGTTGCTTTAACCCCAAGTGAAGCGCGCGGACGAGGATACATAAAGCCCTGATAAGCGGAGCACAGATTAAGCGAGTCACCATGGAGACGGAGGGAAAGAAGGCGCGGTCAATGTATTTTACAGCGCTTGAGGCCGAAATTCTGATGGCAGCATATGCCGATAACATGCAAATTCCGCGGAAAAAAGTAACACAGCCACAGCTGCAAAAGCATGCATGGCAAAACATAGCCGACAGAGTCAATGCGTGAGTGTTAATATAAACATTGATCTAGGGATTTCCACCCATTTAACACGTTATTTTATCATATGTTATTTTATTTGTTATTTTATACATTTTATTTTGTGATGTGATGTGAGCGCAGGTGCAACCCAACAGGCCCCAAACGTGCCTGGCAGCAAGTAAAAATGAAATATAAAAATATAGTCCAAACAGGTAAGGTGTAATTGTATTATGAGCCGTAGTGCTTGGTCTGTTTGTCCCATGTAAATCAATTGCAGTTAGAGGCTACATTAATTTTCTTTCTGTAAGCACTTATTGAAATTATCTGAGCACATTACAAGTACATATTTGCTTACTCTGTATGCTCAAATGTGGCCCGTTATAGCCAACAGAAAAAAAGCGGAGGCCCGAAAAACAGGTGGGGGTCCTCCACCACCACCACTCACAGAGGCTGAGCAGTTGGCCCTCAGCCAAAACAGTGGGCGCCCTGTGGCTGAAGGCATCTCTGCGGGGACATCCTCTGAGGCAATAACCCCGCAAGACACAAGTGCCTACATAAGGGGTAAATTCAAAATAATACATGATGTGCATACATCCTTTCTTCACAGTCACCTTTGCAGTGCTACTCATTCATTTGATAAACTCTTTACCATAATGGATTATTTTGTAGTGAAGTTATTTTCCTACTGATTTTGCCTTGCCTCAGTCTTGGTTGTCTTTGAGAGCATAATGACAATGAAGTGTAAGGTGATTGGTATGTTTGTTAATTGCCATTTGGTCCCTTGTAAGTTATAAGTGACCTGTATAAACCTCATATTCTATCAGTTGATGGTGTACTGCATCTGGTGCAGCCTCCTGTTGAGCCAGACCAACATGCAGTTGTGAGTAATACTCCACAGATTATATGAGTTTACAGTAGAACAGCAATGTTGTCTATTTCTTTACTACAGGAAAATAATGAAGAAACATTGACAGCTGTTAAGGAGGAGGAAGCAACAGAGACACTTTATGAGGTTTACATCTTTTAATACTTTGTGTACAGGAAATACAGGCGACCAATAAAGCCAGTTGAACAAAAAATCTGTTTATTCTTCTTTCAACATGTTGAGGTGATGGGTCAAAAGAAATGATTGTGACATATGGTGTCTCTGACTGCTCTTCCATCTTGTATGTCCGTGGGAGGGTCAGGATGTTCATGGTTTGGATCACTGCTGATGTTTGGTTCAGAAGGACAGTGTTCTCCTCTAATTGTGGCAATGTTGTGAAGAATCACACATGCCACAATAATGTCACATGCCCTTTCTGGGGTGACCCTGAGTCTTTGCAGGCACTGGAACCGGGCCTTAAGCATTCCGATAGTCATTTCAATTCTGGCTCTTGTCCTGCAATGAGCCAGATTATATCGCTGCTGTGGGCCCGGTTCAGGGTCAGGGTAAGGGGTAAGCAAATAGGGTAAACATGGATACCCCCTATCACCAAGCAAGTAGCCAGTGAACTCTCCTAAGACAGAAGGGTACACTTCAGTTCAAATGTCCCTGAAGCAATTGGTCTTTATATATTTTAAAGTATTCTCAACTCACCATGTCCAAATTTTGTGCTCAGTGTACATTCACGGAATATTTGTGAGTCATGGACAGAGCCTGGCCACTTGGCTTCCACATTTGTAATAATGTTGGCAGCATCATATATGATCTTCACAGTGCAGAGAACACAAATTAGCATCCATTACTATAATGAAATAATTTGTTAGTTTGACATGCTACAGGGAACTATGTACCTGTACATTAATGCTGTGGAAAGACTTCCTGTTCACATAGTCTCCTTCATTTACTGAAGGAGCAATGACTGGAATGTGAGTGCCATCTGTACAGCCAATCACGCCTGGGAACCCTGAAAATAAATGTGCAATTTAAGTAGTAGTCCAAGTATCACCACATCATACATTAAGTTTTGGTCATCCTGATACCTGCAATTTTGTGGCATCCCTCTTTGATAAATCTTGTGGGTCTATGACCGGGGAACACCACAGACGAGTACAGGAGACGTTTCAGTGCAACTGTAACATTCCTGACTGCCCGACAGACGGTAGCCTTGGAAACGTGCTCAGCGTCACCAATATTATACAGAAAGCTCCCGTTTGCAAAAAACCGAAGTGCAATACAAATAATATGCAATGAACTGAGAGCATGTCCGCGATGTGTCACATTCGTAATATATGGCCTGAGGATGTTATCCAAATAAATTATAGATTGTGCTGAGAAACGGTAACGTTCGCACAGGAAATCATCAGGAAATGATAAAATGTCCAAACGCGCTCTGATCACTCTCTCCCGGCGGAAAGCTCTGCGGAGAATTTGGGCTTCACGATCTACTGGCTCTTCAAGGAAGTGGCACGCCATGTCCGACACTTCCTACTGTCAGGTTTCCGACAAAGGGGCGGAGACAGTCAGGGTTAGTTGTGGTAAACCTGCTAGGGGGCAGGTTAGCTTCACGGCGTGTGTCGTCATAGTGACTCACTCAGGCTTCAGCTGAACTCGCTTTGTGAAACCGAAAACCCAGAGTTTTCGTTAACTCAGGGTATACTTACTCAGTTTTTCCACTAAACCGGCTTCCTGAAACAGGGCCCTGGTGCTCTCTAACAGAACAGTGTTACTGCAGCATAAATCACTGCTCACTGTGGTGAAGGGATCACGTGTCCCAGGAGCCATTGTCTCCCAAGGCAAACTGCTCCTGGGTGATTAAACATCAGGCTAAATGTACAGTGGGGCAAAAAAGTATTTAGTCAGCCACCGATTGTGCAAGTTCCCCCACCTAAAATGATGACAGAGGTCAGTAATTTGCACCAGAGGTACACTTCAACTGTGAGAGACAGAATGTGAAAAAAAAAAAAAAAAAAATCCATGAATCCACATGGTAGGATTTGTAAAGAATTTATTCGTAAATCAGGGTGGAAAATAAGTATTTGGTCAATAACAAAAATACAACTCAATACTTTGTAACATAACCTTTGTTGGCAATAACAGAGGTCAAACGTTTACTATAGGTCTTTACCAGGTTTGCACACACAGTAGCTGGTATTTTGGCCCATTCCTCCATGCAGATCTTCTCGAGAGCAGTGATGTTTTGGGGCTGTCGCCGAGCAACACGGACTTTCAACTCCCGCCACAGATTTTCTATGGGGTTGAGGTCTGGAGACTGGCTAGGCCACTCCAGGACTTTCAAATGCTTCTTACGGAGCCACTCCTTTGTTGCCCGGGCGGTGTGTTTTGGATCATTGTCATGTTGGAAGACCCAGCCTCGTTTCATCTTCAAAGTTCTCACTGATGGAAGGAGGTTTTGGCTCAAAATCTCACGATACATGGCCCCATTCATTCTGTCCTTAACACGGATCAGTCGTCCTGTCCCCTTGGCAGAAAAACAGCCCCATAGCATGATGTTTCCACCCCCATGCTTCACAGTAGGTATGGTGTTCTTGGGATGCAACTCGGTATTCTTCGTCCTCCAAACACGACGAGTTGAGTTTATGCCAAAAAGTTCTACTTTGGTTTCATCTGACCACATGACATTCTCCCAATCCTCTGCTGTATCATCCATGTGCTCTCTGGCAAACTTCAGACGGGCCTGGACATGCACTGGCTTCAGCAGCGGAACACGTCTGGCACTGCAGGATTTGATTCCCTGCCGTTGTAGTGTGTTACTGATGGTGACCTTTGTTACTTTGGTCCCAGCTCTCTGCAGGTCATTCACCAGGTCCCCCCGTGTGGTTCTGGGATCTTTGCTCACCGTTCTCATGATCATTTTGACCCCACGGGATGAGATCTTGCGTGGAGCCCCAGATCGAGGTAGATTATCAGTGGTCTTGTATGTCTTCCATTTTCTGATGATTGCTCCCACAGTTGATTTTTTCACACCAAGCTGCTTGCCTATTGTAGATTCACTCTTCCCAGTCTGGTGCAGGTCTACAATACTTTTCCTGGTGTCCTTCGAAAGCTCTTTGGTCTTGGCCATGGCGGAGTTTGGAGTCTGACTGTTTGAGGCTGTGGACAGGTGTCTTTTATACAGATGATGAGTTCAAACAGGTGCCATTCATACAGGTAACGAGTGGGGGACAGAAAAGCTTCTTACAGAAGACGTTACTGTCACGGTTTGCCGGGGCAAGCCGTGTGGAATATGAAATAGGACCCAAAATGCGGCAGCTCTGGTGCAGGTGAGTGTTTATTTGACAACCGAAAATACAAACAGCAATGGTGTGGGTACCATGAAACAGGAAAACCTAAACTGGGTAGAACTAATAACACAAACCAGAAACGAGGATGCAGGGAGGTCCGGGGAAATACATACGGGAAGACGCAGGGAGACCGAGGGGAAACAACACAGACGAACCAGCAATTACTAAGACAGAAAATACAACCACTCAGAGAACACAGGGAGATTACACACAGGTGGAAAACACAGCTGGGAGTGATTAACATAACGAGACTAGGGAGGCAACTGAAAACACTCACATAAGACGCAGACCTTCACAATAAAACAGGAACTTGCACATGAAGGGACACAAACTAAGAAACACGGACTAGATACAGGAACACACGGGCAGAACAGAGTAAACACTAAACAGAGGAAGAACAGAACCAAAATCGAAGAGAAAACAAATGCTGGGTCAAAAGGACCCAGGATCATGACAGTTACAGGTCTGTGAGAGCCAGAGATTTTCCTTGTTTGAGGTGACCAAATACTTATTTTCCACCCTAATTTACGAATAAATTCTTTACAAATCCTACCATGTGGATTCATGGATTTTTTTTTCCCACATTCTGTCTCTCACAGTTGAAGTGTACCTCTGGTGCAAATTACTGACCTCTGTCATCATTTTAAGTGGGGGAACTTGCACAATCAGTGGCTGACTAAATACTTTTTTGCCCCACTGTAGATATTAAATTACTAGTGAATATATAAAGTTGTTTTTTTCCGGTGGTTTGACAAAATTGTCCTGAGTGTCAAACGGTTCAGCTGAGGAAATGCAGACTGCATGCTTGCATCCATGACTTCATTGTACTGACTCACATTTATTTTCACTCTGAAAGTTTTCTGCCCCCAACCATAATTAAAATGCTTTTTTAAACTTATTTCCCTAATCCCAACATTATATTACATTTGTTAAATAATCTGATTTTCATCCAATAAGGAAGACAGCTATGATGTGACTTTGTAAACAAAATAAAGTTCACACGTAACACACATGATGCAGACATTTACAGTTTTAACCATTTATTCCGAGAATAGTTACATAGTTACAGAAAAACAATCCTTTCTTGGTTCTCTAATGGCTCCTGTCAGCTTTAGTTACAAAAACAGTATTTATGTAACAACATGTCAAAGAAACATTTCTGCACTCACTGGAAATCAGCACTAGAGGAATTCAAGATCTTACAACAGCTTGTGAACGGTGTGGCTCTGTGTGGTGCTCACATTGTGGCAGAACCATTTTGCATAGTAAAGTGTTTTAAAGTGGAATCGTTACGAGTCTCGAGAGAACTAAACGAGCTAACTCGTACAGAAAGTGGCAGCAGGGCAGGTGTGTAAAGCCTTTAGGAATAACAGTTTGGTATCAACCTCGTCTTTAGTGCTTATAGAAAAATGAATGTGACCAAAACTCCTGAGCAGCAGGAGAGATTCAACAACCCAAAAATTTAAAAGGAAGACCGTCTATGTTACGCTAGCCTATTAGCAAAACTCCAAACGTTTAAACTCACCACAAATTTAATAACACATTCAAGTTGTGTTAGCATTCACCACAAACGGCTCTCAGAAATGGATCCAAGGAATTAGTATGGGTGCACATCTCAGTATGCTTCACAACGAGTTTATAAGTGTGTAAACATTACAAACATGTTTGTGAGGTCCCACAACAACACTGACTCGCACTGCTTGGCCAGGTTTCAATGTTTCTGCAGGCGAATCCGCCTTCAAACACTGTTCTTATGGAAATACTTTAAGCAATCCAATCTATGTGTTTGTGTATGTAGACTTGTGACTTTCTGTCACCATTTGTTTAATTTATTTCTTACCCACACATCTTCATGTCCATGACCATAACCAATTAAAATTTATGTCTGTTTCACAAACTGCCATTAAAACTATTCTGAGCTGGATCTGTCATTGTTGACTAAAGACAACATATTTATTGCTCTGTTATACAGTATCTATGACAGAAGACCCTGCAGATGTAGATGTTACAATGGGATTCGTTGTCACTAAGCAAAAAAAGAAAAAAAAAATATCAGTGAGAGGTTGAATTAAAATAAGTCATTGAGTCTGAGGTAAAAATCTATCCCACTCAAAGTGCGTCTTGTATCACAGACTAAGATAAGGTTGCTACAGAGACAGTAAAGCTAAGAAAGAGGTTTCAGAGTGGAGAGAATGAGGTAGAGGTACATCACAAAACACCTCAAAATCTACTGTATTATACTACCATGTAATACAGCGATGTGAAAGCCAAAGGAGCTCCTCGGGTCTATGCTGGAGTGAAGGCTAGAAGAGCTATCTAACACTGCGCTCTCCTTCTAAAGTTGCTGTGTTGTATTTTGCTCTTTTCCTTCAAGCCCCATGGCTTTATTCATTTTCTGGAGTGACCAGTTTTCACAAATCAAGTCAAAAATCCCAGAAGTTTCCCAGGAGTTACAGGGGCTCCGATCAGCCAACCACAAGCGTCTGTCCAACCACAGCATCACTCGACACTGCAAAGAGTCTAACACACTTCAGTGGCTGGTTTGGGGAATGGTCTCCAGATGCTAATCAGAGGTCCTTCTGCCATAAACAGGTCAGTGCTGCTTAGATATGACCCGATACACATGATTCACGCTGCACCATTCAAAAGAATACAGAACCATCCTCAGTATCTTTTCAACATGGATGACTACACGTTACCACATAGATGCGCTTTTCCATCAGGTGCTCTTTGGATTAATCAGGAACAAACGGCCAATAGGATAGTGTGAACTCCCTGCTGAAGGGTTGTGTGGAGCTGATACAGGCCTGCTACTTTTCCTTTAGAGCACAGAACTGATCATATGCGCACAGTGTTTCTCCAGTGCGACACTGATCACGACCCCGAAACACCTCCGACCTGTCAGGACACTGACAGGAAGAAACTCTGGGGGTGTCCTGTTGTGTCTGGCATTAGCATGTTGGGATGCCTCGGGCCCCGATGGTTTTGAGAGGGCCTCCATGAAACCAGACGTTGGGAACAGTGCTACTCACTGTGCTGTAGAACTGACCTCAATGTAATCAACATTAATCACTTCACCTGTCATTGGTTTAAATCAATGTCTCAGCTTCAGTTTCATGATTGTGCTTCAGTGTTTGGACAGAGGGGGGCACTTTCCCATATGATATTAATGCAGCCTGGAATATTGTGTCAAACCCCACTGAAAGCAGAAGACTCAGTTGCTCAGCTTACATGAGATGAAAGTGGTTCCAGTAAATTTCCTTCTTGGTGTGAACTTTCAAAAGCGACCCACAAAATAGTTTTAGAAATCAAAGTGCACTTGGTGTACATCATTGTTAAGGCACAAGGTTGCACTGGGAGGTGAATGTCAACCGTTTACAGCTACTGCTATCATTAGTACAATGATTGAATACTGGTACAGTAGAGTGCAATGACAAACAGTAACCTGTGCCACAGTCACAGACCTTACACAATTAAGGAAGAACAGGCCTATACTGGGAAGGATGGGAACAAAAGTCCACCACTACAAAACAGACGCACAGTTTCATGCCCAGGTCGCTCTCAGAGAAACTATGTGCTCCATTCGTCCCCAGTCCAAAGCACCACAGTGACTGTGTTGGAACTACGTGGAGTTGGAAGTGCGTCGTTGTGGTTTGACTTGCAGACTGGTCCAGACTGTTTTGGAGTGAGCAGTCTGTGACTCTGTGCTTAAATTATGATTGAAGATTCCTCACAATTCAGCTTGTCAGGGTCCGTTTTTCCACTGGAGTCGATACCTGTGTAGGACACAGATGTAGGGACAAAGAATTAGCAGGTCAGCATAAAGGAGCAAAAGTCATTTCAGAAAGAACAAATCAGTAGCAAAAGTAATAATACTGTCACCATAATGGGTCACTGGACCCAGTGGTTTGAGATGTAATATATTTTGATGTTTATGTTTACGTTCATTAGATTATCTAAGTTCATTTCTGTATTACCAATGTTGTCCTGTTATAGTTCATCGTTTCTTAGATTCCCCGGTGTTTAAGTCTCCCTCACCCTTCATGTGTTTCATGTCTGCATCTCATTACGTTTCCCGTTTTATTTTGAAGAGGTCTGGTGTCCCATGTTCATTGTGTTTAGTTTCACATCCCCTGATCTCCTGTGTGCATTTGGTCTGCGTTTTCATTCATTCGTTGTCAGGTTGTCTGCTGAGTTCTCATCATGTCCACACCTCCGTGTTTTTCCATGCTCAGGTTTTTAATCATATTCAAGGTTTTGTTCTTTGTTGTGTTTAGTTTCTCCCAGCTTAGTTCTAGTTAGTTTCGCCTCAGTGTGCATCTGCCTTTTTGTTTTGTACCTTTCCCCGCCACAAATAGACGGCTTGCCTTTTGTTAAATTATAGTTTCGTTCCAAGTGTCTGCATTTGGGTCCTCTTTCTCCCTCCACACAGTCTGCCAGTGCAAACCGTGACAATTATACTGATTAAGTCATCAGCAGAAATATACAACATCACTTTGTAATCTAAAAAGTACAGCGGAGTGAACTATCACGTGAGTTTAAGTTAAACATCTGCAAACCTATTGAAATCACCAGATCTTCTTTTCCACAATGTACAATAAAGGTCACAAGATTGAAACATTCGCATGTTTATTCGCATGTTTATTCCGTCAGAGGATAGACTTTAAAGTTCTGATGCTGGCCTATAAAGCTCTGAATGGTTTAGGGCCAAAATACATCAGAGACCTCCTGACCCAGTATGAACCTTCCAGATCCCTCAGGTCATCTGGATCCGGTCTTTTATCAGTTCCCAGAGTCAGAACCAGACACGGAGAAGCTGCATTCAGCTTTTATGCTCCTTATATCTGGAACAAACTCCCAGAAAGCCTCAGATCAGCTGAAACACTCAGTTAATTTAAATCCAGGTTGAAGACTCACCTATTCTCAGCTGCATTTGAATAAAGCACCAAATCCACACTTTTAAGCTTAAATTTCAAAACTTACACTAACTACTGATCTTATCTATTTCTGATTTTATCTGTTTTGATTTTATATACTGTTTTGTTTGTTTGTTAAGCTTAAATTTAAAAACTTCCATTAACTACTGATTTTACCTGTTTTGATTTTATATACTGTTCTGATTTTACCTGTTTTGATTTTATATACTGTTCTGATTTTACCTGTTTTGATTTTATATACTGTTCTGATTTTACCTGTTTTGATTTTATATACTGTTCTGATTTTACCTGTTTTGAGTTTGTTTGTTTGTTTGTTTGTTTGTTTGTTTGTTTGTTTGTTTGTTTGTTTGTTTGTTTGTTTGTTTGTTTGTTTGTTTGTTTGTTTGTTTGTTTGTTTGTTTGTTTGTTTGTTTGTTTGTTTGTTTGTTTGTTTGTTAAGTGGGTTTAGAGCTCTGGGTAGCTCCCCAGCTGGGTCTAGACTGGGTCTAGAGAGTATTTTAAATTCAGGGAATTTAAAATAGAAAGTAGCTCGTCCACAGAAGGACTGGTAGCTCCCCTTACGAAAACGGTTCAGATCGCGCGAACAGGTGTGAAATGTGTGTGTTTAGTTAGTTTGTTTGTTTTAATCAATTTTAAATCATGCTTTTTATTTGTTTTTGTTTCTAATGTCTCTGTAAAGCACTTTGAATCACCTTGTTGTTGAATTGTGCTATACAAATAAATTTGCCTTGCCTTGCATGTTTATTCGCATATTTATTCGCACAGCCAGAACAGGTTGGAAAAAAATTAGAAAACACAAACTAGTTTAGTCAAGCCCACCAGGTAAGACTCGTTTTCTTTTGAGTATAATTCCAATATAATGAATCCACTAGAGGAAAATTATTTGATACTCGTCTGAATTTGTAACTTTGCTTACTTCCAAAGAACAGTCTCTAATTTTATAGTAGTAGAGACAGAATGTCAGCCAGACTATTTGGTTTCTTGGATTACACTCGACAACTTGAAGCATCACCTCCCTCCACAGATTTCCTGGGGGAGGGGGAGGCTAAGCCACTCGATGACATTAATTTTCTTTAACCACACCTTTGTTGCCTTGGTGGTATGTTTTATTATTATTATTATTGTAGGGTCTTTACCTTTCTATATAAAGCGCATTGAGACAACTCCTCCTGGGATTTTGCACTATATAAATACAACTGAACTAATTGATGAGATCAATATCTCAGACATTTCATTGACTTGAAGCTAGAATCTGATTAAAATGTTTCTGAGCAGTGTATTTCTTCCAGTTCTGAATACTCGCACCAACAGATCTTGCTAATTGTCTGTAGCCCATTCCAGCATTGTGCAGGTCTCTTATCCCTAATGTTCATTCCTGATCTCAACGTATGTGTTGAGATCAGGAGTATCTGACTGACAATCTGTAATCTGTGTATTGCATGGGTACACAGCCAATCAGAACTCTGGCTACTTTATAGAGGATCAATTACTGATTTTACTCAATGACGTACAAATCAATCCATAACTTTCAAAATAGATGTTTTCTGGATTTTTGATTGATATTCTGTCCCTCTCTATCAAAATGAAACTATCAATATAGAGACTATTCATTTCTTGACCAAACTTACAAATTCAGCAGCAGATCAACTATTTTCTCTCACTGTAATATGTGGCATGCAAAATGATTTAGATCTCTTCTGAATCAAACCCTATAACAGAGGCGTTTCGTCTGAAGAGCTCTGCAAACTACTATAACGAAAAGAAATGTGCACTGCACAGGGATGCTATAGCAAAGGCACTGAGGTCACTGGGTGCAAAAGTAGAATGGTGCACATTTGTATGTGTCTACCTGCAGTAAAAATGACAGCACTGCCGCACACAGCCATACTTCCTGCTGTTGGATGTGTCCATGTTTGGTTCAGAACTGCTCTAATAATAGCTCACCGGCTGACATGCAACAGCTCAGGCTGGCAGCGCTTTGTTCCTCTTTTCATATGTTGCATAACATCACAGCACACGCTATGGACAAAAGTGGATCAGCTTAGCAGGACGCACACGTCTGACATGAGCAATAAATGTAGTAATACAAAGGGTATAAATGGGGGAAAATAGACAAGTACAAACACACAGTGCTAAGTTTAAGATGTAAGATGCCTAAATTATTTTACTATGTATAGAGAAAGAAAATATTTCACAAAAACTACGGGAGTAAAAATAGCATAATGGAACATAGAACAATGTGCATCCATAATGCCCGGCACAATGTGCAACACTTTCAGTCGCCATTTATTTTTCAGATGTTAATTTGTCATATTTTAATATACTGTAAACATTTTTTGGTATAAATATGTTTTCATATAATATTTAGCATTTTAAGTGTATTTTTTCTTCTTCGCTGTCTGATTGGAGCATGAGGTGCTGCACAGAGGTTTTCCCTGTGTGTTTAATCCACACTGGAAGTCAAATGAAGGTAGCATCGCTAGTTTTAAACAGCACATTGTGTTACCATTAGAGAAATCAACGCTTTAAGTCTAGTTAGTCGTGTTTTCTCGTCCTGAAACTAGCCGTCGTTAAACTAAAAAGGTTAAAAATGTGAAACTCCACTTTCACTGAATTCAACATGTAATTATTCTGTTTAACGTTCTTTATAAGCAAGTGTAATAAAGAAAACAGGCCAGGTGGAAGCTCAGTATATCCTGGACAGAACTACGGCCTGCTGCCTCCTCTTGTTTTATAACTCAAAGGCAGACTGCCTCATTAAAAAGCAGCAGTGGAGACCAGTATCTTACAGGAAGTGGTAGGACTGCCAGAGGCAGCAAACACACACAGCAACTTTCTACTCTTACTTATCACTCCAAGCAGTTTAGACTACAAGCCAGATTTAACCATACATTCATACACTGCTTTATCCTGCACACCTTATCTAAATCTCATTTATGGCAAATATAGAATATTCAAATTAATGTCGTCATCTATGGGGTGTGGGAAGAAACTGCCGTATCTGGATGAAATCTTGACACAGAATGGCCAACGTTCAAACCAGGAGCTTTCTGCTGTGAGAGTTTTAACCACTGAACCATGATTTGACCACAACAAATATGTTGTTCTCTCATGAGCAGATATTTAGGATGTGAGTGATGATAATCTGACCTTTAATGCTGCAACCCTGTTAAATGTCAGGACAAATGTTAGGAACTGTGCCACAACACAAAGAATGAGGGGACACAAACAACAGCTATGGATGAAACTGAAAAAGAAGCACATGATTTCCAGTGTGCAATCCCAACATGACAAATCGTAAATGGACTAGTATTTATAGAGCACTCCTCTACTTTAACTGATCACCCAAAGCTTTTTTTCATATGAAGTATTGGGAAAAGAACACTCCAACCTTCTGATTGGCAGATGATCTACTCTACTTCCTCAGCCACCTTACAGCAGGTATTACAGTCATTGTTTGTTATTTTATTGTGAAATATGTGTAGTTCTGTTCCAACAAAGGTTCAAAACCCAAAGATATCAAACCATGTCAAACCCTCTTCCTGTTGGTCAAAATCCTCACTTTCTGCTGATCAAACTGTTTCTATTTATTATTTACAAGTCAAAATGAAGTTAGCCACAGTTGGCAACATTTAACCAAAGAGAAATAAGCAGGAGAACAAAGCATGACAGCGCCACCACAGAGTTGTGAGTCTGTGGTTGATGGCATGCAGACTGTCAGCAGATTAACATCATGTAAAGAGCTTACACACCATTAGATCCAACACAGCTGCTGTGAATGGAGACAGCAGAGTGGAAGAGATGTGGCTCTATGTTATTCACTGTGAGAAAAGGTGGTTTGCTGGGCTGTACAGGAAGGTTGCCTATCGTAAATTATAGACATCCAAGCCTAGAAGCAGGGGTTGGCTTGAGCTTTTAGTCTTTTTGCTTCTGAATACACCACAGAACACTGTGAGGTGCTTCGTTGTGATCACTTGTGTAAGAACTGGTTTTTGCAGTTCTTCCTCAGAGCCCCGAGGACCCAAAGGAAATATTTACAAGCGCTGCAGCCACTCAGCTAGCCTGTTTTTACAACAATGTTACATAAGAACAAACCAGTGTGCTCATCACGCTTTCTCCCAAACTCTCGTAAAGACTGCTTCTCAGCATTTCTCAGCCGCCCTGTAATAGCCCACGCTTTCTGAGCCCGTACATAACATGGCATACTGTGCCTTCAGGCTGCTGTCCACAATCAGCATCCTCTCTGTTTTAGAGTACTAAAAGCCATATGAAGAGTGAAAGCATCAAACGCATTGTCTTTATAGCACATAAGCATTCTTGTGTCCGTGGCAAGGACAACATGCTGAAAAAGCTCATATGAAATCAAAAGAATTCCTGAAAGTAAGGACCGTACGTGTGTGCAGTACAGAAGCTTACACTGCTCTGGACTGGATAGCAGTGACACACGGCTGCACACAAGAAGACAAAATGTTCCTGACCAAAGCTCCCATAAGCCATCAACCAAAAGCAGCACTCTCATCTCATTGTCCAGCAGAGGAGCGGGTGGGGGTGGATTAGGGGATGTCACGCACAACGCACATGGACATCAATGCTGACTCATGTCACTAAATATTCCACCCCGGCCATCCGATGCCACCTTTCAAACTATGTCCTTTATGAAGACAACACAAAAACACATGTATCCATGTTGTATGTTACTGACCACAGCGCAAATGACACGTGGGTGGAAACATTCTTACACACCCGCCTTGTGCATGTTAGTAAATCAGAATCATTCTCTGCATACGCCACATTTCTCTATACAAGGAAACATGCATGCAAAGCGCCTCATATACACAAGCATGTTTTCTCTATACCTAATGTTCACTTGGGGTTCATACCCACAGATGTTTGGCATGCAGGCACTGAACCGCCAGCCTTCCACTTAGCAGGCGAGCTGCTCTACTTCACCTTCAGGGGAAACTGGAGAACGTGATGATCATGTTGTAAGACAGAAGCCTGCACTATAATAATATTTAATAATCTATATTTGTTAAATTGTCCTATAATGATGATTTATAGTATTCTGAAATGTCATACGCCACACAATGCTCAGAATTAGAATGAAAGTAATTAATTGCACATAAAGAAAACCAGATATAAAGGGCTTAAACCTTTGAATTTAGATTCAAAGGGCCACCTACACATTACACTCACAGGAGCAGTCCAGCCATAAAGTTCCTGATGTTCAGTTTTTGTTGTTACTCAGCCCTCTCAACTTGTAAAAGTAAGCGTGCTTGATTTTATCCACCTGTAACAACAGAACTGAAAACAAAGTACTAAGATGGAGCATTTTTAAAGAGAAGGAAAATGCCATGAATCTCTCCTTGTATCTGACAGCCAACAGACTGTATTCTGGACTGTCAGTGTAATCACAAATGAGAAGACTCACTGCACACATAAGAAAATGCTCATTTGAATCACACAAGGAGTGATTTGCCTATCACACATGACTGAGCTGGTGGCTTGTTAGCCTGGACTTTCCAGTTTCTGGCAGCCTAAGTGAGCCTCCCAGGTATTTACTATAAGGTTGGAGAATATGTAACAGTTTTCCAACCGACAGTCGTCAGTCCAAAAACCGACGATTGGTGATAAATATTTTGATTTTTAACTGACTTTTTGTATCTGTTGTTTGGTCTGTAAGCAGATAAGGTTAGAGTGGAAAAAAGAAGAAAGCTTCTCGTTGTTTCCCTCCATTGTGGGTTTTTATTTCAATAAAATCTTTTTGTTTATTTCTGAACGTAGGCTGCTGCCGTTCTTTTTTTCTGTTGTGAGTTTAAGTAAACAAACGTTTGGGCGCACTCTTCAGCGCTATCATTTTTCCCATCGACTGCTTCGGTTAGCTTCGACCAACATTATTAGCAAATTTACTCATGGGCAAATAAATAAATCTCTTGTAAAAACCATCAGTGAAACGCTCAGCCTATCATCGATATATCGTCCAATCGCCCAACCTTCATTTACAACCATGTTGTGCGTCAAACACGACGTGGTTGTAACAATATTGTTGTTAAGTTGAGAAAATTTAAGTCGCATCAAGAGCATTTTTTCCTCCTCTATGATCTCCAGTTACCACACTGCTGCATCCAGATGAACTCATTCAGCAAGAAAACACTGAGCAGTAATTTTACTTTGTGTTTTTTGTTTACTCTCAGTTACTTTCCAAGTCTGTGCTCATCACTCAGTACAAATGACTTGTATACAGGCACATGCAGTTTTCAGTTTTCCAGAGCTCACATTGCAAAGCTCATTTACCTGTACACACGCACGCACACGCGCGCACACACACACACACACACACACACACACACACACAAGCTTTTTATTCTTTCTACATCTCATTAATAGAAAATAAGACATCATCGTCGTGCTGACTGGATGAGAGATCATAAGATAGCCACAGATTCAACACATTGTGCTTTTCCTCGTTGGTCTGAAATTGGTGAGTGTGATGGTTTCTCCCTCAGTCAAACATGTCCTGATATCCAGTAAATATGCACAAGCAGCAAAAACTACAGCCTCCCCTTCTCTCTGTGTGCTTACAAACACTAATCCCTCAGGGTTTTCCACTGAACCACAGCCATGCTGTGAGCCGTTCCTGTTGCGTAACATGCTATCCAATCATGACACGAGAGAATGAGGCCAGTCTGCGACAGGAAGCTGAGAGACCTTACGTCACAGAATTAGGTCTGTGACAGCGAACAGTACTGTGGAGCTGAATGCTTAATCCAGGCAAGTGGAGAGTTCAAGTTCAAACAAACAGGAGAATGATTTAGGTCGCTGAGCATCGCCTGAACAGCCATTTGATGCACTACAAAAGGTTTTCATTCTAAACAATCTCACCAGGACATTTTCATGCACACACTGCCGCAAAAGTAGTTATTCTATCCTGATATTATGAATAAAATAATCCATAATTTTACAATGTTGTCCTGATATATCTACAGTGGGTAGGCTACAATGCTGTCCTGTTTGCAGTGCACGACAGGGCAGGAATATGGATGTTATCCACTTCCAAAACAGGAAAAAACACAGTCTGTTCCTTTTCATGTAAGCTTTCGTATTAAAAACAAAGAAAGAAGAACAAAGCAGTCAGTGAGACTAAACTACAGTCTCCAACACTTTTGCAGTGCATTGGTAAGGCTTGATGCAGCTGCTCTCTATGCACTGTTCTTCAGTTAATATAAAGGTCACTTGAAGTGTGGAAGTCTGCAGCGAGTAAATGGACTGGTTCTTATATGGCACTACTCTACATGAGTACTCAAAGCTCTTTGTACATCCACTTAGTCACACCCATTCAAACATGCGTTTTTCAATGAGTAAGTGCTTCCTATCTACCATTCACAAATATCTGACATGCGAACTGAAGCAGTCAAACCTTCGCATTAGTAGACGAGCTGCTTGACTTCCTGAGCTACACTGACTCTGCAGAAAGTTGGCGACCTCGGCGTATTATGCACCGTAACATCGCCTGACCCCGCTCTGTGATTTTACGTGGCTTATCACTTTGTGGCTGAGGCACTGGCGTTCCCAGTTGCTTCTACTTTGTAATAATAACAACAATCAGTTGACTGAAATTCTCAAGAGCAAAGACATTTCACAGCTGGATTTGTTGCACAGGTGGTGGCGCAGTGTCACACTAGGATTCACTGAGCTTCTGGGAGCAATTCATTCTTTCACACATGTTTGTAAAAGCAGTCTACAATCCAACGTGCTTGATTTTACACACCTGTGGTGATGGAAGTGACTGGAACACCTGAATTCAGTTATTTGAATGGGTGAGTGAATGAGTGTCTTCCAGTTAAGGTTTAAGCATCTCTCCACACTGCTAACAACAAACACTGTCACAAAGATTCAGCTACTGAGTAGGGATCAGCAGGTTGTAGGATTAGAAAAAAAACAAGGCTGATAAGGATTACCAAGCTTAGGAAGCTTGATACTGTTCTGTACCTCTTTGTAGAAATATCTCAGGCCAATTTTCTGATTAATCCAAGTAAAATTGAATTTTAATGTTTAAACTTTTTATCCCTTTTCCAGAAAAACAACTTGCATAAAATTTTGCCTAAACGTTGTAGTCAATACTTAAGGCTAACAAACTTTAGGCTGTCTGGATGGTTACAGCACAACACCAAACACCACGTGCCATGCTGTAGGACCATTAGGCAGCCATTGGCACTACCAAACAATAATCAGGTCTGTCACATTCATTCTGCACATTTCTTCTCTCTGCTCCAGTCACTCGCTTGCCATCTTGTCAAAATTGCAACTTTATAAGCTTCAATAAATGAAGATTACCCACCAGCAAAAGCTCCTTCGTTGGCTCTACTCCTCCCCTCTTCAAAACCACCCCTCAAATCAGGCAAGTCTCCTGAAAAGCTGGCTTATCTTGGTGCTGGGTTCAGAAGTTACATCACTACTCTCATGCTCCAGTCAGTTCCCCTGAAAATTAACAGTCAAGGATTTCTACTTGGATTGGAGCCCCACCACAGTGGGCCCTAAAACGAGAGGCATCAGCTTTCAGCAGCCTGACAACACAGCTTAACGTATCCAACTGTGCTACTGATACCAGGATGCTAGCTGCACCCTTGACCATTCCTCTGCTTCTATATCTAGGTCCAGGATGTAGATTTATCCAACGCAACTGGTCCTGGCCTAAATGAAAAAGTAACTACCTAATGCTGGTTGTGCAAACCTTGGCTACCAGAAGTTCAATCAAGGTTTTTGCGATAAATGTCTTTCACTTTGGAGGAATTTTAGCCAAGTTTTCTTTGCAGAATTTTTTAAATTCAACCACACTGATTTTCTAACATAAACTGCCTGTTTAAGGTCACCCCAAAGCATTTCAATAGGATTTTAATGCTGGACTTTGACTATAATCTATATTTTGAGGGGGTTTATTTTTTGGGGGGGGGGGGTCACTCTGAGGTAGACTTCAGGTGTCATCGCCCTGCTGCAAAAACTGAGCTTCAGATGGCTGCACATTCTCCTTCAGGATGTTCTGGTAGAGAGCACCATGCTACTACCATGTTTGACTGTTGGTGTTCTTTATTTGAAATGCTATGTACGTTTTTATGTCAGGTTTAATGGGATGAAAACTTTCTAGAAAGTTCAACCTTTGTTTTATTAGTCGACAAAATATTTTCAAATATCTTGTGGCTCATCCAGATGCTTTTTTATTAAGAAACATCTGGAAATGTGAGATGAGCCTTTGCATTCTTTTTGGTCTACAGTGGTTTTCAGCTTTGCGATTTTTGCTCAGTCTCTTTGTTATTGTTGAATTATGTTCATTTGTAGACATTAGTTGTTGGCTTATCTTTGTCTAATATTAAAATCTGTTTGATGCCCTGGTGTTTCCCACTGCACACTGATCACAAAGGCACATAACCAAGTATGAAAGAGCTGGGTAAAGTGGTACGAGTTAGGGCTAAAGCAGGGAACATTGTGGGGTTTTTAATCATTTTCAGAATAATCCAAAGTGAGATTTACATATCACCCTCTTCAGAACAACACTGAGCATAAGGTCAGGCCAAGTTTTCACTGATCATAAATAAGCCAGGCTGTGTATCACGAGAGGTTTATTGAACAGTCTCTGTGGTGATAAAAACTGAAGTCAGTGTTTTCCAAAACTGTCAGGTGTGAAAACAAACCACATAAAACACATTTACTGTACAAATGCCAAAGATCCAGAAGGCTTATTCAACGCTTTCTGATTCACTCTCACACTGCCCCCCCTCTCCCTCCCACACACACACACACACACACGCTGTTTGCCCTCAGGCCAGGGTTGTACCCCGTTTGGTTCCCAGTACTGATCACGCAGCAGTCTTCCTGAACCACCCTCTCCTCTCCCCTGAGGACATGGACACGCCTCCTCTCACCTACCATAAACGCTTTTGTATTTGTTCGTTCATTTTAAGCAAGACTTGTTCTGTCAAACACGATCATTTAAAATGAATCCCTCATTTTGAATACGGAGATATTTTTACCTCAGTTAATCCTGCAGTGACGTGCGAAGCTCTGGCAAGACGTCAGCAGAAGTTGGGTGTATGTGAAGTGAAGGGACAGGTCTAGGATGTCACCTGAGGCTTTGGTTCCCATGGATCAAGAGATCAGCAGAGGACAGAGATAACTGCTTTTCTAATTCATTTTCAAACGCGTCATTATAATTAATTATAACTTGGCTCTTGGGTTATAGTTAGTAACAAAAAGCCTGTACCCAAGCCCACTGCGCCTTTTTCCCCAAATTCGTCAATTCGTATTTAATGGCGAGTCAAACAAAATTCCATCACAGATAAAAATGTTGGTGACCCTTATGTTACGTATGACAAACGCAAGCTGTACCAAAGCAATGATATCAACAATACTGACAGGGAAACTTTTCTATATGTATGTGGCACTAGGGCTGGGCGATATGACCCAAAATTCATATCTCAATATTTTTTAGCTGGATGGCGATATAAGATATATATCTCGATATATTTTTTTAAAGCCATAAAGTAAGAACAAAAAGAGAGTTCTTAGTCAAAGCTGTGTCCCAGATGTCACACAGGCACTTTTATTAACATAGAGCAGATGTACATAAAATTTACTCAAAAATAAATTATGAGCATTTATTAAATAATAATGCTCCATAAATAAAAGAAAACAATGTTGTTTTTGTGCATAACAAAAAGCTCACAATTGTGCAGTCAAAATGTAAACTAAAAGACGCTGAGCACAATAACAAAGACAGATTTCACAGCTGCTCTGTTCCCAACTTGTACTGCGTGACTGACAGCCTGGAGTTTGTAATCCGCTTCGCAACCACGTCTCTTAACAGGTGCCATTTATGGTCCTTATACACAGTAGGGTAATATTACGTTGAAGCACAGTACGTATCACTCCGCGAGGCTCAGCCGTAATGCTCCGACAATCCATCAAGCGGTGCAGCTCCGTAGCTTACTAAAGTCGTACTAAAACATTTTTTGACAGATTGCTGAGCGCCGTGTTCCACATAAAATCGGTTCGCGGCCATCAAGCACAACCAGAATTCATACATAAGGCGCGCTGTCAACTTTTGAGAAAATGAAAGGATTTTAGTCCGTGCAGCACCTCTGGGCTGCATGGCATTAGCGTGGTTAGCTCGTTAGCGTGGTTAGCTAGCTAACACGTTGACGCCGTCCAGCCCCACGCACGGGGCGATGCGCAGTAACTCGTTAACGGAGATTTGCTGTGTCCATCTTGTCGCTTCCTGCAGGTGAAGCGATGGGGGAGGAGGGGGAGTTGTGTTCAGTGAAGGAGAGGCGAGGCCGAGTAACGTTGCGTAAAGACGAAAGTGGACGAAAGAGAGGCAAACTTGCGGCTCCACAAGTATAATTATAACGTAACATAGACTATATCGATATAAAGGATATTGTCACATCTTATATCTCGTATAAAAATATATCGATATTTTTTAAAAACTCGATATATCGCCCAGCTCTATGTGGCACAAAAATAGTTTGCCCTCTGCAGACTGCCAAATACATTGTGACAAATAACTAAGTCAAAGACAAAATTATGAATTCATTATTTTATTTTATTTTTAATCAGATGCTGCCTAATTTGTCTTTCGTCCCACAGAAATGGTCCACAATCTACTCGATCAATCTTCTAAGACAGGGGGTCAGCAACCTTTAAGACCCAAAGATCCATTTGGACCCGGGTTCAATGTAAAGAAAACACTGGGAGCCGCAAATACTTTGACATCTAAAATGAAGATAACACTGTATATATTGTTTTTTACCTTTATGCTTTGTGTGAACAACTAAGGTGTGTTGCTTATGAAATCCATGAAGTGCTACAAAGAAAATGACTTTTTTTTATTTATTTAACATTTTGAACTCTTAAAGAAATATAACAAAAGGAAAGACACCCAGCTGAACTAAAATGATCCATGTCGCAAACAAAAACTGTTGTGAGCCGCCACCCTTATATCGCCTTTGGGCTTTTGGAGCCTTGACCTGACTTTTTAAAAAAAAGAATAATAGGAAAAAAGCACTATGCTGCTAAAAAATAAAAAATAGATATTTGCAAAATTCTGCCTAAATATGTATTTTACCACGTTAGTGTGTGTAACGGGGTGTGGTCTGCAGGGGAGGCAGACGCACCTGAGCGGCACATTAATGGACATTAAGAAATGGACATTTCTTAACTGAAGGATTGTGTACTGTAGCAACCAAGATATAAGTAAGCTCACCTTCAGTATGAAATGGACTGGCATTTCTGGCCTTATTGACCACTCAGCAATTTAAACTCCCAACCACATGTAATCATCGACTCATAGTTCTTTATTCTATACGATTTAAGCACTTTACCGTCTCTTTCCCACAGCATGTATTAGGTAAGTAAATGTTAACCTCTGCCAGGCCTCTGGTGAACTCTGATTAACAAATTAAGTTTAATTTAACCACATGATAACAACAACAATTAATCTTGGCATTACAGTTCTTCTGTTACAACATTTTTTTGTTAATGTGCTTCCTTTCCTAACAGACAGATGAGGTCATGGTTTATAAAGACATGAATCTTACCTGGGAAGTTGAAAGGTCCCTTCTTTGAGTGGTAAGGGAAATAAGAGGTTATAGGAGGTGCTGTCTGTCAAACAGCACATGTGACTCGGTCCATCCGCACCTCCAGCTGGAAGGCGTCCGGTCGGTCCTGAGGGTTTACTGCAAGCATCTCGTGGAGGAGTTTCTTCTCCTCCTCAGACATGGAGCTTCTGGCCTTCTGAGGAATATGGAGCACCATCTTGGGGTTCTCCAGCAAAGCCTCCCCAACAGGGACAATTTCCGAGCCTTGCCGAACATAAGTACCCAGCAGTTCACGCTTGGACTCTGCATCAATAAAAGTAATCCTTTCGATCATTGCCCAGATGATGATGCCCAGAGCAAAGATGTCAGCCTTGGCTGTGTAGTGACCCTCCCACACCTCAGGAGCCATGTAGAAGTCCGAGCCGCAGGCTGATGACAACCAGAATTTGTTTATGTTGACCGAGCTGTTCTGGATGCTCCCTCTGGCACCTGCTCCTGCTATGGGATGTTCTTCACCGTTTCTGGAGGTCAGACCAGCACAAACCTTACTGAGTCCAAAGTCAGCCACTTTAAGAATAGGAAAACCAGACTTCTGTGAGATAAGAATGTTGTCTGGTTTAAGGTCGCGGTGGACGATACTGTTCCTGTGCAGGAAAGCCACAGCACTGGTCAGCTGGCGCATAAAGTTCCTGTTGGTCTGGGGATCAGGCCGGCGGGACAAAATGTACTGGTTAAGGTCCCCACCGTCACAAAACTCCATAACAAACCAAAGGTAACATGGTTCCTCCGAGTAGCCCAGGATACGTTCTCCTGCAACAACAAAGGGAGCAGATATGAACAGTGGGATGAAGACTGTCAAACACCGAAATGAAGTCAGCTGCTGAGCAGTTAAACCCGGTCGTGCTCCCTGCCGTGACAGTGACCAGCATTGAAGAAAAATCCGTCATTGACTCAAACAAGTCACGCCATTTCTTTCTCCAGGAAAGAAAATTTTAAAAGTCAACTGCAAGATTCTGGTAAAAGCTACTGTTATGGTACACTGTGGGACCGTTTAAAGAGGAAGGGAGGGAAAAGTACTGTCACTGGTTTGTGATTGCATGCAACAGATCACAATCTGCTGACACATTTAGCTGCGCCACTCAAAATAAAGCTGTGCTTGAGGTTTCAAACTTCTAATCTTTTAGTTATGGGGACCTATGAGGACTGATGTGTACTGTATGAACATTATTAAAGCCAGATCAAACTGGGTACAGAGGTTTTTGAAAACTACTTTGAACAAAATCTTGTATTTCTAGTTCTTAAAGAATTGTTACAGTATAGACAGATAAGACTTATCAGTTTACATAATGCCCAAATGATCAATATACTGTAGCTGCCATACACCAGTATTAGCTGACATTCTGTACAGGTCCTGGTAAATTACCAAATCATGCTCCTATTGACACTGGGAGTTATTTACTTTCTCATCACTTCAAAGACCATTACCTGTCCACAATGATAACATTGAATTTGCTAGATTTTCACAGGCATTAAGCAAAGGCTGCACTCAGTTATCATGCTTGTGTCATGATCACTGACTGCATTTGAAAAACTTGTTAGGTGGATCACGACAAAAGCTGATGGGCCAAAAAGATACAAATCAAATCCTTCTCAATGTTTCAAATCTACAAGCGTTCTTTGTCATTGCTTGATGGATCCAAGAGATCCCAGCTTAGGATTAATATTTCCTATTAATATTTTATTCAGAGAGCCTCAGTGGTGACACTTACGTAACAGGCAAGCTATTAAAAGAAAACAAGACTGTAAACTGGGCCTGTTCAGAACCCAGCTTTTAACATCAGCATTAAGATGTTAGATGATGTTAAATTTCAGTTTGTTGAAGACACATTTAAACATCACTAAATGTATCTCTGGGCTGATGAATGTAAACAAACGATATGATAAATAGGTTAAAATTGCACTGATCATATTAAGTTAAAAATGTAACAACTCTGCCATTGACAGTGCACTGTAATATTGCTATTTAACATGTCACATTTCAGTTAACAAGGGCAGGCTGTAAGTAGTACACTGTGTTCTCTCGTGAGCAGGGCAGCACCGTGTACTTTTCTGTGCCTTCTATAGGTAGTAGTGGAGTGACGTCACGGCAGGCTGCAACGAAGTTGGCTTTAAATGCTCTTTAGTGAATGAAACCTGCACCTTTTAACTTATGTCTACAGCACTTTGGTGAACTCAGCAGCATTCTCTTATTTGTAACGGAGTGTAAAAATTCATTGTGTCAAATAGAATAAATAATAAACCAGGCTCACAATACTGCTAACACTGCCTATCAGTAACTACCAAACTTCAGCGGTATTTAAATATGGCCTTTTGTCGTTTCTCATTCTGCTTAGATCTTGAATGAGACATCTCAGATGAGACATCGAGGCTTTAACACGGTGCACCGTAAAGTTTGCATTTCTTAGGCCGGTAAAATCACCACGACACAAGCTCCAACAGCAGCTCCTGTACTTTCATTACTGTACTGGTGATACTGCACGGCTAACAGCAGCGTGTGTACCTTTGAGTGAAGTCTCCACGAGCCGCAAATACTGCTTGGATTTCTTGTTTCCGTGGCTCATCTTCTGGGCCAAACCGTTCCTCTGCAGGACACACTCTTCCAGCTGGACTACATTCTGGTGTCGGTTCTCCAAGCTCGTCAAGGCCCAGAATTCGGCTAGCGCCAACTCCACTTTCTCCGGGGCGTCACACTGCAGCCTCTTCACCGCTACCCTGGCCCCTGTTTTCCGAGCTACAGCCTCGTACACCACCCCGTAGCTTCCACGACCGACCTCTCGTAGCAGGCTGTACCGGGGAGCCACGACTAAGTGGGGCTCCAATAGGTCACTGCGGAGGAAACTGATAGGGAAGCAGTCGTAGTCGTCCTCTTCCCCCTGCACGAGCTCTTTACGGTTGTTATCGTCCAGCGCTATGGAGCGCAGGACTTTGCTCATCTCTCGTTTCATCTTTCCGGCCACACTCCGCCTGCAGCCCCGCACAAAGCCGCTTACCTTGCGTCTCTTCCTACCGTCGTTAGAATCCATAACTTCTTTTTTGTTAAAAGTAAGCATGGAGGCTGGACGTCTTTCTTTGTCATTACTCTAACCCTGCACTACGCTACGACGTCCTTACTTCTATCTGCGTGCTTTGATATGTAAAAAGTCTGCGTGTTAACAGTGAACACAATCGTACCACATCGAAGCTGTAACAACTTCTTTGGCACGATAAACAAAATGTTCCAGCTCGAGAGAACAGAAGGCGTGGCTTAGCGTGCAGCTGCGGCGCGCTGATTGGTGGGGAGAGAAAGTAGCTCGCGGAGATTGAGCCAGCATGCTGGATTTGTTTTTATTTTCAGATGGGACGGTACTCACGCGTGGGGCTGCTTATTGATAAGGCCGTGAGCTTCAATTATTCGCCCTACTCATACAGAGGGACCCTGTGGCAGATCCACGCATGAGTATTCCGTGTTGTGGCAGTACGCTAGTTTATGTTTTATCACGAACTGAGCATAGATGAAAAAACCAACACGTTTATCTAGTTTACTATCTGAACGGGGTTATTATGGTTTTGAGATTGAACCCTCAAAAGCCTTGCAGCCATTCTATCAGTGGTAGTGCTCGGTTAGTTCTGAGAAATTAAAGTGTTTGCATGGAAATGCGAAAAAAATCTAAAGTCAGACAATTTAGAATCTCATTCCATATCTATCGCAGTTTGCTCGCTTTTAAGGAAAAAGGAGAAAATTCTTGTTCGATTCCTTGGGCTGAAATACAAAACAGAAGCATGGTTTACATGGCTTTTTAATTAACATGATTTAAAAATTCTTTACTGAAAATAAAGAATTATTGTATTCTTTGAGTTGAGAATAATAACAACGTCATTTTATTATTCCTTTTTTGGTGACTACTCAAAACAACTTTACAATATCTCAGCAAATACCCTTGTGTCACAGTCTGGCTGGGGCAGACTGTATGTGTTTGCAAAAGAGGATTCAAACGCAGACCAAAAACTGAACGTGGCGTGGATTTAGCAAACAACTAGCCGTTTATTGAGGCTAGCAAAAAAGGTACAAACAAAAGGGCATTGGTGAAACTAAACTGGGAGCTGTACATGGATGAGCAGACAACCTGACAAAGAATGACTGAAAGCACACGGACTAAATACACACAGGAGGATAATGACGGAAGTGGGAACACATGGAGAAACAGCTGACACACATGAACATAACGACATCACAAGGAGAGAGTAAAACTAAAAACATTGAACATAGGAACACAGGACCCCTTCAAAATAAAACAGGAAATATAATGAGACGCAGACATGACAACATAAGACAAACAGACATGAAACACAGGAAGGGCAAGGGAGACTTCACAGGGGTTGAAAACACAAGGGGGAACTAATAAGCAAATGAACATAGGAAACCTAATAAGCTTAAACATACACTATAAACATCAAAAGAACTAAAACTCAAAACACTGGGTCATAAGACCCAGGATCGTGACACCTTGACAACTTTTTTTTTTGCAGTTTTGGAGTCATGTATAACTCTGGATGATTAGGCGGTGAGATAACAATTACATTATTTTACTTGTTCCTAATTCGATATCGTTTATTTGTTCTTATATCGTTTACATATCTGACAGCTGTCTACAGTCTTTCTCCATTTTTGGGTTGATTTTTACACGTTGCATTTTATTTTTTTAAATTGCCTGCTTGTGATGGCCAAACCCACGCTCTAAAAGTCGGTAACTCCTATGTATTTTTTCATTTGAACACAATAACACACTTTAGTTTCCAATAAGTTTATTGTTTGGTTTGGATATATTTGTTCTATTTGTAAGCGTGCACATTTAGTTTACTTTTGTATGCATACCAGTTCATTACTTTGATTTTTGACTTACCTTTGTTTTTCTTTCCTCTTACCTGCCACGATCCCTGGGAGTTGCCAGACAAAACGTGGCGGCCAGGGTTTAAAGCCCTTAAATACGAAGCGAGATAACTGGACCGCACCACCACTTCTTGCTGAAGGGGAGAATGTGTGTTTTCTTTAAATAAAACACAGTATTTGTACTTAGTTAAATATTGAGTTTAAGGTTTAGTAGTTTTGATTTTCTTCTTTGATCTTTTGTTTGTTAACAAACCAGACTGTACATCATTGTTTGTTTACGACTGTGTTTTGTTTAGTTACCCCCTCGTGTGTCATAGTGGTCTGATCAGCCATTATATAAACCCCTGTGTGTCATTTCATGTTTAGGTCAGTCATGTTTGTTTGGGCAGTGATTTGTTTTGTTAAGTTTGCAGTTTTTGCCTGGGTTTAGTTTTTTTTGTTTCTTTTATGAGCTTAAGTTTATTACTTTTGTAAATATAATTTTGGGGTTAAATAAATGGCAACTCTATTTTTCTATTAATTTCTGGTACTCCTGCTTTTTCAACTCGGTCCATCATACTACTACTGTTTCAAATGTTAGTTTAAGTTATAGCTATATATACACGCTACCAGTCAAATGTTTAGGCACACCTCCTTATTTAATGTATGTTTTTCTTTATTTGTACTACTTAATAAATTGAAGATACAAACTGGAGACATCAAATATATGAAGCAAGATATATGGAATTATGTAGCAAAAAAAAAACTGGTAAAAACTCTAAATATGTTTTATATCACAGATTCCTCAAAGTAGCCACCCTTTGCTTTGTTGACAGTGCTGCAAACCCTCTGCCTTCTCTCAGTGAGCTTCATGATGTCGTCACCTGAAATGGTTTCACTTCACAGGTGTGCCTGTCAGGGTTCATTTGTTGCCTTCTTTATTGAGGTTGGGACCATCAGTTGTGTTGTGCAGCAGTCAGGTTGGTATACAGCTGACAGCCCTATTTGACAACTGTTAGAATTCATATTATGGCAAGAACCAATCAGCTAAGTAAAGAGAAACAACAGTCCATCGTTACTTTAAGAACTGAAGGTCAGTCTGGAAAACTTGAATGTGCCCCAAGTGCAGTCGCAAAAACCATCAACCGCTACAATGAAACTGTCTCACCGCCCCAGGAAAGAAAGACCCAGAGTCCCCTCTGCTGCTGAGGATAAATTCATCTGAGTCACCAGCCTCAGAAATCACTAGTTAACAGCAGCTCAGATTAGAGCCCAGATAGATGCCACACAGAGCTCCAGTAGCAGACACATCTCTACATCAGCTGTTCAGAGGAGAAAAGGTGAACAGATGGTGTTGGGTCTGTGTTTCCACAAACCCCGCTAATTCTAGAGACTTATTCATCATGAAGAAAACAAGACAGTCGATCGATCCATTACTTGCGCAAGGGAGGCCTCTCATCTGTGTCCCGCACGACAATGACCACGATGATGGCCTCCTCTCACTGCCTTTTATTGACAAACTTCAAACAATAGTTTACAAAACACCTCCCCTTGCAACCCCCTTTGGTTACAAAGACAAGGCACTGTATGTAAATGTATATGTGTGAACTTCTGTAAGAGTGTGTGTGTGTGTGTGTGTGTGTGTGTGTGTGTCTGTGAGACCTCCTGCTGACCAAAGGGTCGTAAACGCAGGAAGCTTACATCAAAAGAAACAGATCTTTCAGATAGGATGTATCTACAATAAAACCTCCCCCAGTACAGAGTGGTTGGAGAGGTGGTCAGGATCAAAGGAATAGCTTTGATCCTACTGCTTAAACTAAGACTATACAAATTTAAGAAACACAATGGCAACATTAAACAATTAGACTTAACAGATGGTCTCTACATGCATGGTTCCCGCCATGAAGCATGGAGGAGGAGGTGTGATGGTGTGGGGGTTGCATTGCAGGGATACAGTTGGGGATTTATTCAAAACTGAAGGCACACTGAACCATCATGGCTACCACAGCATCCTGCTGTGACACGCCATCCGATCTGGTTTGCATTTAGTTGGACCATCATTTATTCTTCAACAGCACAGTGACCCCAAACACACCTCCAGGCTGTGTCACGGCTGTTTGACCAAGAAGGAGAGTGATGGAGTGCTGCCCAGATGGCCTGGCCTCCACAGTCACCTGACCTAAAACCAGGGATGGTTTGGGATGGGATGGACCGCAGAGTTGTTCACAAAGGACCAACAAGTGCTCAGCATCTCTGGGAACTCCTTCAAGACTGTTGGAAACCATTTCAGGAGACGACCTCATGAAGCTCATGGAATGCCAAGAGTGTGCAAAGCAGGAATCAAAGCAAAGGGGCTGTTAGGAAGAATCTAAAATATCAAATATGTTTTGAGTTATTTCACACTTTTTTTTTTTATAGCAAAGTTCCATATGTGTTCATTCATATTTTTTGATGCGTTCAGTGAGAATCTACAATGTAAACAGTCATGAAAATAAAGAAAAACCATTAAATGAGAAGCTGTGTCCAAACTTTTCACTTGTAGTACATACATTAAAACAAAGGAAAAAACAAAGCTTGCAGAATTCTAATGAGCTTTGTCTGTGAAGGTTCTCAGTCATCCAGGTCATCGTAGTCAAAGGAGCTTGCAAAGAAAAGTGTCTGGACTTCTTTAAGTTGCTTGAAGACGTTTCACCTCTCATCCGAGAAGCTTCTTCAGTTCTAAGGTCAAATGGTGGAGAGTCCCAGATATAAACCTAGTGGGAGTATCCCCCCACAGAGGGACAAAGGACCCCCTGATGATCCTCTAATCGCCTGAGCCAAGGTGTGAAACTGGGCGTGGGTCCCAATCAGCCAGAGTTTCGGGTGTGTTCATTGTGAAACCTGGCCCCACCTTATCATGCGAATTCCTGAGGTCAGATGGCCCAGGATGTGAGTGGGCGTTAAGGACACTCTTTCGAGGATGCCAATGTTCACATTTTGGACAGAGAGGACAGATGGTTTGAAAGAGGAGTGAAAGAAGCCATCTATGTCCACTGTGAGCGACCATCTTTGAACAGAGGCGGGGGTTTATGACACCAACTCTCTGCCATCTATAATCCAGTTTTGAGATCCCTTCCCAGACGCCTTAACGCCCACTCACATCCTGGGCCATCTGACCTCAGGAATTCGCATGATAAGGTGGGGCCAGGTTTCACAATGAACTCACCCGAAACTCTGGCTGATTGGGACCCACGCCCAGTTTCACACCTTGGCTCAGGCGATTAGAGGATCATCAGGGGGTCCTTTTGTCCCTCTGTGGGGGGATACTCCCACTAGGTTTATATCTGGGACTCTCCACCATTTGACCTTAGAACTGAAGAAGCTTCTCGGATGAGAGGTGAAACGTCTTCAAGCAACTTAAAGAAGTCCAGACGCTTTTCTTTGCAAGCTCCTTTGACTCTAATGAGCTTTATTCTTCAACACAGCATGAACTCTTTTAGGCAAGCTTTCTTATAATTTCTTTAAGCAGCCTTAAGAAATAGTTCTCCGAGCTTCTTGAATGACAGTACTGTTGGCTGCCTTTTGTTCTATTCTCTGTCATGAGATGATCTCATTCTGCTTCAATCAAAATGCGGTCCTGGTTCTGGGGAGGCCATTCTCTGTCTTCTGCTGTGTGTTCTTCTGCACATGTATGCTTTAACTGTATTGACATTGTGTTTGGGATCATTTTCAGACAAAAACATTAAGCTATTGCCAATCAGGTACTTCCCAGATGATATTGCATAATGGATCAAACTTCAACATTACTTTTCTGTGTTCATAATTCCATTATTTTTGACAAGCTCCCCAATACCACTGGCAGCGCCTCCACCGTGGTTTCCACATGTCACTAGACAATGACTGTTTTACCTATTTCCTGCCCTCCCCTGCACATACTGATGATGACTTGAACCAAAAACTGCAAATCTATAAACAAAGAAAAACTTTGAGAAAACTTGCTGAAGACCAGGCTGGTTTTCGCAGCCGGCGAGCATCATCTAATCATACCTTCGCTATTTCAGTTACTGCTGGGGCGGAGAGGACGAGAGAGCTGCTGGAGCAGAGAGCACTGCAACGTGCTGAAGTGCACAGTGAAGAGCCACAGAGACATGGTGAATGAAATTAAAAGCAAAACACAAGCTTCTGAGTCTTGGCAGGTCCTCTGTGTTACAGGGAACAACTGAACATTTTGTCCTCAACGTTAATGTGATGGAAGCAGGAAAAATGGGCGAGCATAAGGATTTGAGTGAGTTTAACAAGGGCCAAATTGCTAAAACAGTGGGTCACAACATCTCCAAAACTGCAGCTCTTGTGGCTTATTTTCAGTCTTCAGTCTGTTTGTATCTATCAAACTTGTCCAAAGAAGAAACAGAGATGAACCAGTGACTGGTGCATGAGCTGCCAAGGATTACTGATGCATGTGGGAAGCGAAGGCTTCCACGTGTGGTCTGATCAAACAGACGAGCTACTGTAGCCTAAATTGAGAGAAAAATTTAATGCTGGTTATAATAGAAAGGTGTCAGAATACACAGTTCATCACAGTTTGTATGGTGCTGCATGGCCACAGACCAGTCAGTGTGCCCATGCTGATTTCTGTCCACAATGTGTCTGTGAGCTGGAGCACAGAGCAACAAAAGAAGGTGGCCTAGTCTGATAAATCACATTTTCTTTTACATTAAATAGATAGCCAGGTTTTCTCTTTCAAAGTTATACTGCACCCTGCCACAAAGCAAAAACGGTTTAGGAATGGTTTGAGGACAAACAGCAAGTTTGAGGTGTTGGTTTGGCCTCCAAATTCCCCAGATCTCAATCCAATGGATTAACGTGGTTTTCTCACATTGTATTGTATCTTTATTTCAGACATATACAGAAAAAAAACAAAAAAACAATATATACACAAGTACACATACTTGCATTTACAATATGAATATATATGTAAATACACGCATGTATGTGCTCAGATTGTGGTTTATTCTCTGTGAGGTTTCTCTTGTGTGTTTGTCTCACTCCTGTGTCGCCAGTGTGACCTGTCTCTCTGTCCCTCAGTCTCTCTCCCTCTCCCCCTTTGTATCTAAGTCCTGTCACTGTTTCTCTTACGTGTCTTCCCCTGTTCATCACCTTGTGTCTCATCTTTTTCCTCTGTTTGTTCATGTTGTGTTAAGCCTGTGTGTCTCAGGTCTATGTCCCCATGTTTCCTGTTTTATTTTGACAGTCTTGCGTCCCATGTTCAGTGTGCTCAGTTTTGCTTCCCACTGTGTCGTCGCACCTGATTGGTCCCAGCTGTTTCTCCACGTGTTTCCACTTCCCTGATCTCCCTCTTGTGTGTATATGTTGCATCAGTTTCGCCTTGGTCGGTGCAGCTGTGTTTCTCTTGTGAATCCTTCCTTGGCTTCCAAGGTGTTCTTGTGTTTCGGGTTTTGCATTTATTTATTTAGTTTTTCCCAGTTTTTGCCTCCTGTGGTCCTCACAAAAATACACACCATCTGCCTTCACCATGCGATTGTAATACCTACCTTGCAGCTTACAGGATTTAAACGATCTGTTGCTAACATCTTGGTGCCCGATATCACAGCATACCTTCAGCTGTCTAGAGAAGTCCATGCCTCGATGACTCAGGGCTGTTTTGGAAGCAAAAGGACAGACAATATTAGGCAAGTGGTCATAATTTTATGCCTGATTGGTTTGTTATATGGTTTGCATTTTATTTTTCTGTTTATTTACATCCTAATCTTTGGATTCTCTGAGTAGAGAAATGTCTGCCACATCGTCCAGCAAACCTTGACTGCAAATCTGTAGAAAACTGCTTACAGTTCCTAAATGCAGACAGGGTGAGGAAACAGTCTTCTTGTGGTTTTGTTTCCATGGGATGTTCACCGTCTGTCTCTGACATTCCTAATTATATTGTCCTTCAATTTGGAGCAAATGTTAGTGCTCACTCTAAATATTCCTACATCAAGCTGGTTTGAAGAACACCTGTGTGAAATCATCCTGTGGCACAGGCCCAGATCAGTCAAATGTGGCATGTTTGGGGCTGAGACCAACTGACCGTTGTAGCCGAGTCCATGCTTACAGATACTGCTAATCATGCACCAATCAGTTACCTGATTAGCAGCACATTGGCCACCTAATACGAAGCACCAGTGGCAGAATGAGCTTTTCAGGACTGCCAGAAAAGATCTGACAAGTGGACACAAATACTCAACTCTTCTGTTCAAATGCATTTTCTTTATAAGCGTGTTGCCATTTAATGGGTGTGGTGGGGCGTGATCTGCGGTGATCCATCCGACTACACTTCTTCTTCTTCTTCTGATCTTACAGCCCCAAGCAACTGCTTTTACCAGTAGTTAGTGTTTTGCCCATTCTGACAATTTCTTTCTTGTTCTCCACAGAACCATCCAAGGTGTACTCTCAGGGGCAGGAGAACAAGATGAGAACAGCACCACCGAGGCTGGAGACAAAGCAATACTGGAAGAGCATATGGGAGAAGCACGCAACCCATAACGGCACTGCTCAGTGGCTAGTGAGCATTGCCGCAGACCACAGCAACCTCCATAAAACTTCACAGTGGCAGACATCCAAGAAAGGTTCTCCAGTATGAAGAGTTGGGCAGCACCAGGCCCCCAGCATGATTCACACCAGCTGAAAAAGCTGACTGCACTCCATGAGCGTCTAGCAGTACAAATGTGTTCACTGAATACCTCAGGAATGAATAGCACACAGGAGAAATATATAGAATCAAAAGGGATATACAAAAACAGAGATGATTTTTAAATAGAAAGGTAGACATTAGAGAAAAAGTTGCAAAGTGCTTGGAAGTAGTGCAAAGAAAAAGACTTGGTCTGACTAGAGTCCGTGTGTGTGTGTGAGTAGCTTGAGTTTGTGTCTCCTGAAGACCATTATGGCTTTTCTTTTAAGGACGTTCACCATTAGGTTATTTTCTGAGCACCAACAGGACAATTTTTTCTCTGCCCTGTCTAATCTCCATCAGAGATGATCCCAGACATGGTGATGTTATCGGTATACTTGACAATGACGTTGGTTGGTTGGGTGGGTTGGTGTACGCTCCAATAAGAGGCTCCGAATGCAGCCCTGTGAGGATCTGTGCTTAGTGACAGTTGCACAAGGGCATGCTTCACAATGGTGCTCTATGAGGTTGGTGTGACCAGGCAGGCCGGAAAACATGTCTACAAATTGCTTTTGCAGTGCAGCAACATCCACTCTGTGGGTCTGTGTGAGATGGAGGGAGGCAGAAATGGTGGAACTTGCCAGCTCTGGCCCTAATCTCCTTCTTTCACCAGGCTCACTAGAGAAGAACACTTTGAGGAGGTTAAGGTGATATACCTGTGTGGCTCCTCCTTTGTCTGACTGCACAACCTTGTAGTAATGCCCCCTACTCCCTGTGTGACCACAAAGGGTCCTTGCCACTTGGCAAGTAATTTTTAGCTAGAAGAAGGGAGCAATACTAGTACTTTATGTCCCTGTTAAAATGAGTCTAGCCCCACTGTATTACGGGCACTGCTGCCGTTCCTTAGCCTGGAGAACATTCTGCCATGACAACCTACCCAAGCTTTGCTCTCAGGTCCAGAACACACTGAAATCCATTCTCAGCTGTCCTTGGGCCTTCCTCCCAGTCTTCTTAATTAGGTGCAACACCCCTTGCAGCTTCCTGCCGAACAGTAACTCAAAGGGAGACAATCCCATGGAGGCCTGGGGCACCTCCCACAGTGTGAACAACAGATGTTGCTCAGCGGCACTGCTTGGGAATATTGCATTGCATAAACCACAAGAAATAACAAAAAAATTATTTCCCTTTGCACTGTGGTGAAATGGCCAAATGATTTCCATGCAAATGTTCTCCAACGAAACCTCAGTGGAAGGTAGTGGGCACTTTAGGAATGGCCTGCTGGTTCACCAGCTAGGGGTGGCCCAGGTGGTAGAGCAGATCAGCTACTGATCAGAAGGTTGGTGGTTCGATCCTTGGCTTCCCCAGTCTGCATGCCAAATATCCTTGGGCAAGATACTAACCCCAAGTTGCCCTCTGATGCGTTCATCGGAGTATGAATGTGTGTGAGTGTAGTTTAGTTTGCACTTGAGTTTAGAAGTGCTTGGATGAGTGGGTGTGAATGGGTGAATGAGGCATGTTGTATAGAGCGCTTTGAGTACTCCAGGAGAGTAGAAAAGCGCTATATAAGAATCAGTCCGTTTACCATTCAGGGCAGGACGCTCACCACCGGCACACGTTCCCCCAGATCCCCCGACTCAGGCCATTATTCGCTCCAGAGTTTTTTCATATCTCATATACACCGCCATGGTGTATTAGTGAGGCACATGGAAAAACATTTCCTTTTGCAATATCTTATTTACATTTTTCAAATCAGAAAAACCCCATCAACAAACAAATACAGCTCAGGTGCTCAGACAAGAAGACGAGAAATAGCACAGTAATAATAAGAACTACCAGTATCCAGAGTAAATCAAATATCATGAATATGTAACAAACAGAGAAACCGCAGCACCATGGTACATGTTTGACTGGCACCTGCGTAGTTGCAGCAATAGTTCTGAAACATATGCAGCCAAAAACTGCAATTTCTGGATTGGGTGGGATGAAGATTCCATAAGCTTTAGAGTACCAATCAAATATTCTGGACCAGAAATTAGTCAATGAGGGACAATGCCAAAAAGCATGAGCCAGTGTGCTATCTGATATTTTACATCTGTCACATATGGGGGAAGTCAAAGAGTAAATTTTGTGTAGTCAAGCCTTGGAGTAATGCAGCCGATGGACAACTTTAAATTGTATTAATTGATGTCTGCTGTTAACAGAGCAGGAATGAATTTTTGATAAGCACTTGTCCCACATTTATTCTGATATTTCTATATCCAGTTTCTCCCTCCAAGCATCTCTTATCCTCGTAGTCCGCGCCTCAACACTGTCATCAAACAAATGTACAACTGTAGAAATCAGATGTTTGAAGTAAGGAGGGCCCAGGAGCACATTAAAAAGTTATGTTCATTTGTAATATCTTGATAATTCTTGATATTGGATTGCACAAAATGCCTAATTTGTAGGTAACGGTAAAAATGTGAATGTGAGTTTAGCAGCTCAAGGAAACCTCTAATTTGGTTCAAAATACGCACAGATTGTTTTGGAACAAAACTTTCTTAAAACTGTCAGCCTCCCGCACTCTTGAGAAAAGCAGGGCCTCTAAAGAGGAGTCCCTTACTACGTCAGCCTCCATTTTAACCCAAAGGGGGTTATTAGAATTACTAAGACGTCTGGGGACGTCTGGTGCCAGAAGGACAACGCTCGCAGATTTGCAGCCCAGTAATAATGTTTGAATATTGGTAAACTCAGATCTCCCTTCAGTTTGGATTTGTGTACATTTGGTTTCAAAATCTTAGGATTCTTGTTGTTCCATATCTAAGAAGTGATAATCGAGTCCAATTCCTTGGAGAAAGAGGAAGTGAGATAAATAGGAAGGTTCTGGCAAATATATAAAAATCTAGGAAGAGAGACCATTTTTATGGAATTTATACAACCAATCATGGATAAGGAAAGAATTTCTCGACGGCTTTTTTCACAAGCAACTGGGTGTGTTCCTCTTCCATGTGTCATGGTCTGGTTGGGCACCTGCAGGTCTCAGACAGCGGCTCCTCCTCCTTTAGGCGGAGTCCGGTTGCCCCTCCCTGGCTGATCACCTGTGAGCAATCGTGCCAGCGGTATATCAGACCTGCGCTCTCAACCACTCATCGCCTGAGTATCTGCTATTCCCATGTTAGTTCAGTGGAGCATCCTAAACCTTGTCTTAACGCCGTGTGATGACTGACCTGTCTTTTCTTGTCCTCAGCGATAGCACCCGGAGTGGAGATCTTGTTCCCCTCGCTCCCGTCCTCCTGGACCTGGGCCGCCAGCTGCTTACACAACGTGGCCTGCCGGCCCACCGCTCACCTGCCTGCCTCCCCACGCCTCGACCGCTTCCGGGTTTTCCGCTCCACCTGTCCCCTCCATCTGAAACCAAGTAAGGCAATTCAATTCAACTGCGGAGGATTATTGGTTGTCTGCTGGATCCCTCTGATCGTGATCTCCTCTTGTTCCAGTGCCCCCGGCCCCTACCTAGTCCTGTTTCTACCTCCCCGCTGTCCCCGCTGTTCAGCCGTCTCCTAGAGGTGTCTAGGTCGCCCTCATTATCACCGACGAATCCTACGCGCCACTAGTGTGGTGGCGTCGCTTTGTGTTTCACCTTTGTTTACCTGTGGGCGGAAATAAATCATTTGTTTTCTGTCACCTCGCTTCCGGGTTGGTTTCTGCGCCTGTGTCCATCCCTGTTCCCTCGTGCCGTTGAGCCGTGACAGTATACTCAGGCCAGTTATATGGACACAGCGGACCCAGCCCGCGTAGCGATCAGTAAGCAGGGGGCTATTATCGGTAGCCACGAACAGACGCTGCAGTACCTACTGGCTCAAGTGCACACACTCACAGACGAGCAGGCTAAAATGCAATCCGACATTCAGTCCCTTCAACCCTCGGCGGAGTCGGAACCCGCCGCCGGTAGCTCAGCGCTGCCCGCCCCGACCGCGCCGTTGCCTCAGCCCGCGGCGGATCCCGAGCCCCAGCGGGGTCACCTGTTTCACGACGCGGCCTCCCCGGAGCCGGAGCCGTATGCGGGTGACCCAGGGGCCTGTAGCGGTTTTCTGTTACAGTGCGAGCTGGCGTTCGGACGTTCGCCCCGCTCTTTCGTTTCGGACACGGTTCGAGTTTCTTATATAATCGGGAAACTGCGCGACCGAGCCCTGAATTGGGCCGAGGCTTACCTGAGCACACACCCGTTGCCGTCCTGTAGCTACGATGCTTTTCTCGGCGAATTCAAAAGGACTTTTGCCCACCCCGTCTCGGTGGGCAGTGCGGTTCGCCGGCTGTTAAATCTCCGCCAGGGCCGCCGTAGCATCGCGGACTACTTGATCGACTTCCGCACCGCCGCAGCGGCAGTCGGCTGGCCCGATAAAGCCCTTCAGGGAGTCTACTCGCAGTCGCTTAACGAGGACATGAAGGATCAGCTAGTGTCCCATGACGAACCGGTTACCTTCGAGGAGTTAGCCACGCTCTCGCTTCGCATTGACAACAGACTGCGGGAGCGAGAGCGGGAGAGGAACTCCAGTACCCGTCGGCCAGTGCGGCGTGCGTCACCTGTTTACATTCCCCCGTCGCCGCTTCCGGTTCAGCCATCAGCCCCAGTCGCTGGGGAGAGGGCTGACCCGGAACCGGAACCCATGCAGCTCGGGCGATCCCGGTTGTCTCCGCAAGAGAGAGAGAGACGTCGCCGCGCTCGTTCGTGTTTTTACTGCGGTTCCGCGGAGCATTTCATTGCCGCCTGTCCGGAGAAGGGAAAAGGGGACGCCCGCCGGTAAGTCCGGGGATACGGGTGGGCGGTACCTATAGTGATTCTAAGCCCCGCTTCCTGTTGCCGGTTACGCTCTTGCTCGGCTCCGCAACCCACACGTCCCGAGCGTTAATCGATTCGGGCGCTGAGCAGAGTCTCATTGATATGAAACTAGCCAAGCAACTGAATATTCCCCTGTTCGAGTTGGAGTCTAGCCTCCCAGTTAAAGCACTGGATAACCAAGTTTTCTCCCACATCACTCACCGTACCGCTCCTGTTACTGTAGTCGCCTCAGGCAACCATAGGGAAAGGCTCCCCTTCCTGACGTTCCATTCCTCCAGCATCCCCATCGTCCTTGGTTTCACCTGGCTAAAGCTACATAACCCACATCTGGATTGGGCTGGGCAAAAAGTAATAAGTTGGAGCCCGTTTTGCCATGCCAATTGTCTCGTCTCAGCCCCGCCGTCAGCCGTTGCCGAGCCCGCACGTGACGCGAGTGCTGACGTGGACCTTTCTGTCGTACCGTCAGTGTAACACGATTTGAGGGAGGTGTTTAACAAGGACAAAGCCCAAGCACTGCCCCCGCACAGGCCATATGACTGTTCCATTACGTTGTTACCGGGCTCCCCCCTACCCACGAGCCGCCTTTACAATCTGTCTCATCCTGAGAAGGCAGCCATGGAAAAGTACATAAAGGACTCCCTGGCGGCCGGCATCATCAGACCCTCCTCTTCGCCTGTCGGGGCCGGATTCTTCTTTGTCGGTAAGAAGGACGGCTCGCTCCGTCCCTGTATTGATCACAGGAGGCTTAATGACATAACAGTAAAAAACAAATACCCATTGCCGCTGATCAGTTCCGCCTTTGAGCCGCTTCACGGTGCCACCATTTTTACCAAGTTAGACCTCAGGAATGCATATCACCTCGTCAGAATCAGGGAGGGCGACGAGTGGAAAACCGCTTTTAACACTCACTTGGGGCACTTCGAATATTTAGTGATGCCCTTCGGTCTCACAAACGCCCCGGCGGTCTTTCAAAACCTGGTGAACGATGTCCTGCGAGATTTCCTGGACCGCTTCGTCTTCGTTTATCTCGACGATATTCTGATTTTTTCCAAAGACGTGGTGGAACATCGGGCGCACGTCAGAGCCGTGCTGCAGCGGTTGCTGGAAAACAAATTGTACGTCAAGGCGGAGAAATGCGTGTTCCACTCACCTTCCGTCTCCTTCCTGGGCTACGTCCTCGCGGGGGGGCAGGTGAAGACCGACCCGGCTAAGGTTACGGCAGTCGTGCAGTGGCCCGTACCTGCGTCCCGGCGGCATCTGCAGCGCTTCTTGGGCTTCGCAAACTTCTACCGGCGCTTCGTCAGGAACTACAGCCAGGTAGCAGCGCCGCTGACCCGGCTGACGTCACCGAAGCTCCCTTTTATTTGGCGCCAGGAGGCCGGAGCAGCGTTTACCAAGTTAAAGGCACTGTTTACCTCGGCGCCGGTTTTGGTTCACCCCGACCCCGGGAGACCGTTTATTCTCGAGGTGGATGCATCTGACATCGGGGTGGGGGCGGTGTTATCCCAGCGCTCCGGCACGGCGTCCAAGCTCCATCCGTGCGCCTTTTTCTCCCGTCGTTTATCACCTGCTGAGCGGAATTACGACGTGGGGGATAGGGAACTGTTGGCTGTGAAGCTGGCCTTGGAGGAGTGGCGGCACTATCTCGAGGGGGCGGAGCACCCATTCATAGTGTGGACAGATCACAAGAACTTGACGTACATTCGTGCAGCCAAGAGACTGAACTCACGTCAGGCACGCTGGTCCATGTTTTTCAGTCGCTTTAACTTTTCAATCTCTTACCGCCCAGGGTCCCGCAACGTGAAACCGGATGCCCTTTCCCGGCAGTTTGACGCCGCGGGGGAGTCGTCCGCCGTGCCCACCATCCTCCCTGCGAGCGTCAAGGTTGGTTTCCTCACGTGGGAGGTGGAGAAGGACATCCGTCGGGCACTGGAGACCGAGCCGGACCCCGGCACAGGGCCCCCTGACCGCCGCTTTGTCCCTAAGGCGGCCCGCTCCAAAGTGATCGACTGGGTCCACAAGGGGAGATTCTCCTGCCATCCAGGAGGCGCGCGGACGAGTGCCCTCATTAAAAGGTATTTCTGGTGGGGGTCTATTGATAAAGATGTCAAGGAGTATGTGGCCGCCTGCTGTGTTTGTGCTAGGGGCAAATCTAACACGCAACGCCCGGCTGGGTTGCTGCAGCCTCTCTCTATTCCACGGCGCCCCTGGTCGCATATTTCTTTGGATTTCGTTACTGGTCTACCTGTTTCTTCTGGCAAGACCGCGATCCTCACTGTGGTCGACAGGTTTTCCAAAGCAGCTCACTTTGTCGCCCTCGAGAGACTCCCCACATCCACTGAAACCGCTAATCTGCTAGTCGACCATGTGTTTAGGCTGCACGGGATACCCTCGGAGGTCGTCTCAGACAGGGGACCGCAATTTACATCGCAGGTCTGGAGGGCGTTCTGTACATCCCTGGGAGCGAAGCCATGTTTGAGCTCTGGACACCACCCTCAGACTAATGGTCAGACTGAACGCCTCAACCAGGAATTGGAGGCCACTCTCCGCTGCGTCGCTGCCTCCAACCCGGCTTCCTGGTCATCGTTATTGCCGTGGGCGGAGTACGCACACAACTCCCTCACCTCGTCAGCGACGGGTCTCTCGCCTTTTGAGGCCTCTCTCGGCTACCAGCCACCCCTTTTTCCGGAGCGCGAGACCGACCTTGAGGTCCCCTCCGTCCAGCACCATCTGCAACGCTGCCGACGGGTGTGGTCGCGCACCCGCCGGGCCTTGGGCCTGTCCGTCGCCCGCCAGCGCCGCTACGCGGATCGCCGCCGCAAGGCGGCACCTGCCTACGCCCGGGGACAGAAGGTGTGGCTATCCGCCAGAGACATTCCCCTCAGGACGGACTCCCGCAAGTTGGCCCCACGCTTCATCGGTCCTTTTGAGGTGGAGCGGGTGGTTGGCCGCTCCGCGGTCAGGCTAAAGTTGCCCTCCTCGTTACGGGTCCACCCGACCTTCCACGTCTCCCAAGTCAAGCCGGTTGTGGTGAGTCCGTTGTGCCCGCCTCCTGCTGCCCCGCCGCCCGCCCGGCTCATCGGTGGGCATCCTGCCTTCACGGTCCGCCGCATCCTGGATGTACGCCGCCGGGGGAGGGGCAGGCAGTTCCTGGTCGACTGGGAGGGGTACGGGCCGGAGGAGAGGTCCTGGGTTCCCCGGTCCCGGATTCTCGACCCCGCCTTGCTTTCGGCAGAGGCCGGTCGCCGAGAGGCGACCCTTGAGGGGGGGGTGGTGTCATGGTCTGGTTGGGCACCTGCAGGTCTCAGACAGCGGCTCCTCCTCCTTTAGGCGGAGTCCGGTTGCCCCTCCCTGGCTGACCACCTGTGAGCAATCGTGCCAGCGGTATATCAGACCTGCGCTCTCAACCACTCATCGCCTGAGTATCTGCTATTCCCATGTTAGTTCAGTGGAGCATCCTAAACCTTGTCTTAACGCCGTGTGATGACTGACCTGTCTTTTCTTGTCCTCAGCGATAGCACCCGGAGTGGAGATCTTGTTCCCCTCGCTCCCGTCCTCCTGGACCTGGGCCGCCAGCTGCTTACACAACGTGGCCTGCCGGCCCACCGCTCACCTGCCTGCCTCCCCACGCCTCGACCGCTTCCGGGTTTTCCGCTCCACCTGTCCCCTCCATCTGAAACCAAGTAAGGCAATTCAATTCAACTGCGGAGGATTATTGGTTGTCTGCTGGATCCCTCTGATCGTGATCTCCTCTTGTTCCAGTGCCCCCGGCCCCTACCTAGTCCTGTTTCTACCTCCCCGCTGTCCCCACTGTTCAGCCGTCTCCTAGAGGTGTCTAGGTCGCCCTCATTATCACCGACGAATCCTACGCGCCACTAGTGTGGTGGCGTCGCTTTGTGTTTCACCTTTGTTTACCTGTGGGCGGAAATAAATCATTTGTTTTCTGTCACCTCGCTTCCGGGTTGGTTTCTGCGCCTGTGTCCATCCCTGTTCCCTCGTGCCGTTGAGCCGTGACACCATGCGAGCATCACAACTCACTTGTCACCTGTCCCTCGCCATCACAGATGGTTTGGTGTTTGGTGGACTAAGGTTCAGAGTTCACCATGGCCTGGCGTATTCCCCTTGGCAACTTACCGGAATGCTGTTCATCCCTCCTGGACCAGAGGAAGGTGTTAGGGCCCTGGTGGAATCAATATTACTTTTGTGGAAAATTCATTCTCAAAAACTGTACTGTGGGGGGAAAAAAGCCATGATGAGTTGGCCTTGATGTTTCTATCAACAAAAGTAAGAATCTGAGATTCTTGGTCCACCCAGTTCTCAGGAGAAGGCAGCAGCAGGGAGAATCCATGGCTCATGGCTATATTTGACATCAGACGTCAGCAGGGCAGGTTTTCTTGTTGGCAGAGTTAAGACCACATCTGAGGAGGCAGAGAATTATTTTTCGATAGCCAGCTGGCCAGGTGTAGCATCTAGCAGTGTGTTTCAGGTGAAATAACATTATTTTACAATTTCCACTTCATTGTATATTCAGTCCCGGTGCACAGTTTGTTACAAGCACACTTGTTGCCAAATGTAGTGATCTTGTCACAAGCGATGGCAGGGACTCAAGTGCAGAGCAGAATTCAGTTCCAAAACCAGAGTTTTATTTCCACAATTACCAGGTGCAGAATATATACAGTGGGGAATCTGGGGGTTCCTAGGGTCCAGGGGGGGAAATCCGGGAAGGGGAAGCTCTCTCCTCACACGTGCTCTCTTCTCCACACACGTCCACACAGTGGGTAGGTTACGGGTCCGGGAAAACTAGTCACAAGAAAGATCGGTTAAGCTGAATCACAGATTTACACACAAAAACTTTACTGAGGCTAGAGATTTTGCAGATTTTATGTGACCGGTGTGCAAAAGGCTTATTTCTCTAGTAGACAGCTCAGGACTATTAGATTACTACACCAGTGTTACTTCAGCAGTCAGAAACTACAAATAAAAATTTGAATCCCACCAGGAAATTAAACAGATGAAATATAAACAGGTGAATAATGCTGTAATTTAAACATGGATGATGTCACTTTTTAAACAGCTATGTTGTTTGTTCATTATTAAGTTTCAAGAATGGGAACATGAGACTTTTGAAAAATTTAAGAATATTTCAGTGCAGTTCTCTAAAACGATCCTGTTGTTGGACACTAACAGTCATGCCATTCCCAAGTAACTGGTGCTTAATGTGCTTGTTACGGTAGGCTAGATTGCTGGCAGGAGCTCCCTGTCTGTGAAACAGAAAAACATCACACAATGAAATATTTTTCAGCGTTTTTCAAAACAACACAAATTTTACTGTTTCCATTTGTACTTGAGTAAATGTAAATGTGACTGTCATGGGCATGGAAAACCCTAGACTGGTTCCCAGTCTGTTGCAGGGCTAACACAACCATTCCCAGATTGAGCCAATGTTACATTTTAGTACTGATTAACTCTGGTTAATGTAAGTTAGCCAGGCCCATGATGCACTGAGAGTTTCTCCTTCTCTCACCTCATGTGTATAACACCATGTGTTTATATACCACTTTCCATTAAATTAATAGTTAATAATTTCTGGCTCTCTTCCACAAAGGGTCTTTTGTCCTGTCTCCCTCCCCTCAGCCACCACTGGTCATGGCCCATGGCCGCCCCTTCCTGATCCTGGTTTTTCCTTTCCTCTGTCACCAAAGTGCTTTCTCATAGGACAGGGGTCAGCAACCTTTCACATCCAAAGAGCCATTTGGACCCGGTTTCCACGCAAACAAAAACACTGGGAGCCGCAAATACTTTTTGACATCTAAAATGAAGATAACACTGTATATATTGTTTTTGACCTTTATCAGAAGCAGAATCAGAAAGGGTTTTATTGCCAAATGTTGAGCAGGTTTACAACATTAGGAAATTGCTGCGGTGCTTCAGTGCAACCATACTGTTATAAATTGCGCTTAAATAGACATGAAAAAATAAAAGTAAGAATAAGAATTAAAAGTGCTACGTAGAAAGATATATACATGAGTGCAGGTGGTGATCAGTGCCAAAACATGGAATGATGCAGTGAACACAGCGTAGGGTCATGTGTTAGTGGTGGGAACAGTCGTACGTTTATTGTTCATGTGTCCAACAGCAGAGGGGAAGAAACTGTTCTTATGGCGAGAGGTTCTGGTGCGAATGGACCGGAGCCTCCCGCCTGAGGGGAGCAGGTCAAACAGACTGTATCCAGGGTGAGAAGGGTCAGCTGAGATCCGAGCTGCACACCCCAGTGTCCTGGAGGTGTACAGGTCCTGCAGAGATGGGAGTCTACAGCCAATCACCTTCTCAGCAGAGCGCACAACACGCTGCAGTCTCTGTTTGTCCCTGATAGTGGCTCCAGCGTACCACACGGTGATGGAGGAGGTGAGGATGGACTCGATGATTGCAGTGTAGAATTGCATCATCGTCCGTGTTGGCAGGTTGAATTTCTTCAGCTGCCTCAGGAAGTACATCCTCTGCTGGGCTTTCTTAATGACGGAGGTGATGGTGGGCTCCCACTTCAGGTCCTGAGTGATGGTGGTACCCAGGAAGCGGAATGAGTCCACAGAGGTGATGGGGGTGTCAGTCAGGATGATGGGGGGGAGTGGGGCTGTGTGCTTCCTGAAGTCCACAGTAATCTCCACTGTCTTCTGGGCATTCAGCACCAGGTTGTTGTGGCTGCACCAGGACACCAGACGTTCAACCTCCCTCCTGTAGGCAGACTCATCCCCGTCCGAGATGAGTCCAATAACGGTGGTGTCATCTGCAAACTTGATTAGCTTGACAGACTGGTGGGTGGAGGTGCAGCAGTTAGTATACAGGGAGAAGAGCAGAGGAGAAAGAACACAGCCCTGAGGGGAGCCAGTGCTGATGGTCCGAGAGTCCGAGACATTCTTTCCCAGCCTCACATGCTGTTTCCTGTCCGTCAGGAAGTCAGTGATCCACCGGCAGATGGGATCAGGCACATTCATCTGGGAAAGCTTGCCTCGGAGATGGTCTGGAAGGATGGTGTTGAAGGCAGAGCTGAAGTCCACAAACAGGATCCTGGCGTAGGTTCCTGGGGAGTCCAGATGCTGCAGGATGAAGTGTAGAGCCATGTTGATGGCGTCATCTACAGACCTGTTGGCTCTGTATGCAAAATGCAGGGGGTCCAGGAGGGGGGCCGTGAGGGTCTTGAGATGGGAGAGAACTAGGCGCTCAAATGACTTCATGACCACAGATGTCAGAGCCACGGGTCTGTAGTCATTTAGTCCAGTGATCCTAGGTTTCTTGGGGACAGGGATTATGGTAGAGGACTTGAAGCAGGCAGGCACATGACATGCCTGCAGTGAGGAGTTGAAAATGCCAGAAAACACTGGGGCCAGCTCGTTTGCACAGTGTCTGAGGGTGGCAGGAGACACACCGTCTGGGCCGGGAGCTTTTCGAGCATTCAGACTCTTAAACTGCTTCCTCACATCTGCTTCATGAATATGAAGAGTTGTGGTGGGAGGAGGTGGTGTGAAATCCTCTTTTGTGTGGGGTGAGGAGGGGGGTGTTGTAGGTGAACAGTTTGAAGGTGGTGATGGCTCTATGGAGGGGGGAGAGGTGGGGGAATTAGTGTCCAAAGTGCCTCTATTGTTGGGGCCGTTGGAGGTGTGAAGGCTGCCTGATGGCTCGTCAAAACGGCAGTAAAAGTCGTTGAGGGTGTTGGCCAAGAGCAAGTCATCAGTGGAGTGGGGGGTTTTAGGCTTGTAGTTGGTGATATTCCTAAAACCTTTCCACACAGAGGCCGAGTCATTCTCTGAGATCTGCTGCTGCATCTTCTCAGAGTGCTGATGTTTAGCAATGTCCACTTCTTTAGTAAACCTGTACTTGGCCTCTCTGTAGCAGTCCCTGTTTCCACTTCTGAACGCCTTTCTCTTTTCCAGCCACAGCTTTTTGAGTTTAGGAGTAAACCAGGGTTTGTCATTGTTATAACTCACCCTGGTGCGTGATGGCACAATGCTGTCCTCACAGAAGTGGATATAGGAGGTGACAGTGTCCGTAAACTCGTCCAAGCTGTTAGAAGCAGCCTTCATTGTGTCCCAGTCTGTGGACTCCAAACACGTGCGAAGCTCCTCCACGGCCTCGTTGCTCCACAGTTTTTTTGTCCTCATGACAGGTTTGGAGAGCTTCAGCCTCTGTCTGTACGCAGGGATTAGGTGGATCATGACGTGGTCAGAAAGTCCGAGTGAAGCGCGGGGCACCGCGCGATATTTATGCTTTGTGTGAACAACTAAGGTGTGTTGCTTATGAAATCCTTGAAGTGCTAATGAGAAAATTACATTTTATTTCTGTAATTAACACATTTTGAACTCTTAAAGAAATATAACAAAAGGAAAGACACCCAGCTGAACTAAAATGATCCAGCAAACAAAAACTGTTGTGAGCTGCCACCCTTTGGGCTTTTGGAGCCTTGACCTGACTTTTAAAAAAAATTATTGGAAAAAAAGCACTATGCTGCTAAAAGATGAAAAATAGATATTTGCAAAATTCTGCCTAAATATGTATTTTACCTGGTTAATATGTGTGGCGGGGCGTCGTCTGCAGCGCCGCTGCAGGGGAGGCGGACGCAGCTGAGCGGCACCCGCAATCACGCCTCGCCGCCTTAACGTCTGTGCTATCTCTGCTGTTGTGTTGGTATGTGTCGGGCTGTGAGCTGAAAAGCTACAGCCGGCTGTATGCGTACAGCAACCGTGTGTGAAAAGTGGTCAATAGAGAGATGCTAAAAAGCGTGTTCATGCAAACATTGTCGGGTCTGCCGTGATATGTTTACAATGGAACTTCTGCTCCTGAACCTCTGCGCACAGTGTCTGCAAATCGAGGCTGTACGAAGTCACTTTTATCTTTACGCAGGACTGTAAGCTGTCATCTGTGAGGCGTGAGCGGTGTTTGTTTTTAACATAGTTCACGGAGGAGAATAGCTGCTGACATAATGTGGATCCATAATTGGCCTACCTGGGGTTGAAAGTCTGGATAAATGCACGGCGTTTCGGCTGGTACATCGGCTTCCGCGAGTGTGACGCTTATTTTGAGCGATGAAAAAATAATAGAATATAATTGTATTTTTATATTTCAATATCACAATAATCTTCCAACTTAGAAGTGCAAGTTAAAAAAAGAACTAACATAAATAAATTACACTTCAGCTAAATACTTCTAATTTATTTTCCCAAACCACGCGGAGCCGCACTATAAGGACTAAAGAGCCGCAAGTTGCCGACCCCTGTCATAGGGGGTCGTCTAATTGTTCTGCTTTCTCTGTGTTACTGTAGTTTTTGGTGCTATATAAATAAAACCTGATTGAATTGAACTGAACATTAACCAGCACCATAAACAGTGTGTTGTACAATCATTCTGAACTCAGATAGATAGAAGCACTATTCCTCTTTTAGTGCTTCTAAATAAGGATTCGCTGTGCTCGTCATAATGAGAGTGTAATAAAAAATGTTTCACATTGCACATAATGTAGGACATTTTATTACAATGGCTTTAGTCCGAGCACTTGAAAAGCAGCATTCTCTCCTGACCTCTTGTGGCTGAGTTGGAAAAATATGCTCTAAATGACACTTCCAAGCACTCACTTATCGATAAGTCTCTATTTGGAGATAAAAGTGATGAGTTGGAGCTCATGTGCAGTGGCCCTAAAGATCTCTGGTGATATACTTGCAACGTGAATTCATTATCAGTACAATGCACTGATGTAACAGTTTACGTTTCTGATTTAAAGAGCCGCACATTCAAACTCGTGTGTGTGTGTGTGTGTGTGTGTGTGTGTGTGTGTGTGTGTGTGTGTGTGTGTGTGTGTGTGTGTGTGTGTGTGTGTAAAAAATCGTGAGCATGTGGAGGTGGATATTCGGTGGTGGGGTGGAAGGGGGCGTTGGGGGAAGGGTCTGACCTTGCCTTCTTTCTGCTCCTCTGTTTGCCTTCAGAGGTTTTGTGTTGGAGCCGAGTTCTGCCTGTACTTTTTTTTCACTGCTCTCCTTCCGGATAAATATCTTTTACAAGTTTCAGGGACATTCACTTTAGCTTCTGACTCAGACACGATTACAACCTGCGTTACCAAGGCAACTTGAAGGCCAGTACTGCTAATGTAGAACTGCATGGATGGAGAAAGAGAGATGCTTGTCTATTGGTGTCTTTTGTCTGGAGTTTCCTCTGGAGTGAATTGATTAACTGGAGGTGATAAAGGCTTGTGAACACTGCCCTGAAAAGACAGCTGAGATGAGACACTTTCTGTCCAGCTACAGAGTCTGAATATGTCTGATTTTTTTTTTTTTTTTTTTAACCAGTGGATACATGAAAAATGACACAAAATATAATTTCATTAATATGCAATACAAAAATGTAATTAAAAAAAACTCCAATCCAGAAGAAAACTAATGTCTTTTGCAAAATGAGTGAGATAGGCTGTCTATATGGAGGAAACTGGCTCAGAAAAATACAACACACCATAATTTAAAGTCTTCCAGCCTAAACAATCACGCATTATTTGTTTATGGCAGAGAGGCTGCAAATGTTCCATATATACAGTGTTTAAAATTCCTGTTGAAATCAAAAGAACAAAACCATTTCTGACGATGGAAAAGTTTTGATAGGTGAAGGAACAAATGCTCCTCAGTTGGGTTTGAGTAAAGCCCATTTTTGGCTTTAAATAAGCCCATTATCACAGTTTGCAGACCCTTGTCTCTATGGTCGCAATAAAAGAAAACATGGTTAAGGCTATAGGTTGCCCATAGTTACATTCACATGGATGTAATCTCTCAATTAAAACGACAACAAAAATATAAAGTTTTGCTGGATATTGGCAGTTATCTCGGTCCTCATTATCAGTGAAAAGCTGGATCTGTATCTGTATAAACAAAATATAAAAGACAGATAAAGCCACCATGATGCTTTCTTGACTCAGCATTTTAAAGCCCCAAAGTTAGCATTTTCTGTTACTCCACATCATCTAAGATGCATTGTTGCATCTAGCTGTCCCATCTGTCCGTGTTTTGTCATCAGCCATCAGCCTCTCCTGTGAGGAGAAACAACTTAAACATAAAAAAAAATCACAAAGAAAGAACAAAAAGTATCCACATCTGCACCAAAGAGTAAAACAGTGAAATGTGGATTATTAAACACTAGGTCTCTCTCTCTTCCAAGTCTTTGTTAGTACATGAATTAATAATTGTTCAACAAATCGATTTACTTTGCCTTACTCTTGCCTCAACACCAGCCTATCAATCAACCAAAGACCCAGACCGACTTTTAATTCATTTGAAAGCCTGATGCTTAGCCTTGTCCACCCCAGCTGGAAAACTCAAAAACCAGGCCTATTTGTTATCATCTATCGTCCACCTGGGCCTTACACAGAGTTTCTGTCTGATTTCTCAGACTTTTTATCTGATTTAATTCTCAGCTCAGATAAAATAATTATTGTGGGTGATTCTAACATTCATGTAGATGCTAATAATGGCAGCCTCAACATGGCATTTCATCTATTATTAGACTCAGTTGGCTTCTCTCAAAATGTAAAAGAACCCACCCATCACTTTAATCACACTCTAGATCTTGTTTTAACATATGGCATAGAAACTGAACATTTAACAGTGTTTCCTGAAAACCCTCTCCTGTCTGATCATTTCCTGATAACATTTACAATAATTGATTACACAGCAGTGGGGAGTAGACTTTATCACAGTAGATGTCTTTCTGAAAGCGCTGTAACTAAGTTTAAGAATATAATCCACCCACTGTTATCATCTTCAATGCCCTGTACCAACATAGAGCAGAGCAGCTACCTGAACGCTATTCCAACAGAGGTCGATCATCTTGTTAAAAATTTCACCTCCTCACTACGTACGACTCTGGATACTGTAGCTCCGGTGAAAACTAAGGTCTCAAATCAGAAGTACCTGACTCCATGGTATAATTCTCAAACACGTAGCCTAAAGCAGATGACTCGTAAGCTGGAGAGGAAATGGCTAACTATAGGCCAATCTCCAACCTTCCTTTCATATCAAACATCCTTGAAAGAGTAGTTGTCAAACAGCTAACAGATCATCTGCAGAGGGATTATTAGGAGTTGGTGGGCATGTGTGTTGTTGTTCCTGGGTTTTGTTTCCCTTTTCGGCACAGGTAGGCGGGGCGGTGCTTGATGGCATTCCGGCACACCTGTGGTGCATCGGACGTCATCAGTGGGAGCATTTATGGAGTTGTGTGTGACGGATGTCTGGTGTCGGAGTTTTGTCGTTTCCACAAGTGGTAACGTGTTTTTGCAAGATGAATGAGCTCCTGAGCTGCATGTTTTAAGATCTGTCTCCTGCCTGCTCTCCCTCTGCACTAGCCTGTCTCGCCGCCTGCTCGCCTGCCTGTTTCTTTTGTGTTGGCCTCTTTGGATCTGTGACGGAGATTTACCTCACACCGGCCTGTGACCACTGCCCATACCTGTATTTCTGTGTTTCAAGTAAGCTCTCCAACTCTCCCCGTCCACCTAAGTTTAACTCTCGACTTTCGACATTATCCCCTAACTCTGTTTGTCCCTCGTCCTCAGGTAGCTCCGGTGCGCCATCTATCCTCCCGCATACCTCAGCTCATCCCCTCGGCCCTGTCTCCTCGCACATTTACCCTGTCACTGTATATGGTAAATGGCCTGCATTTGTATAGCGCTTTTCTAGTCCCTAAGGACCCCAAAGCGCTTCACACTACATTCAGTCATCCACCCATTCACACACAGGCGGTGGCAAGCTACATTGTAGCCACAGCTACAATTGTAGCCCTGGGGCGCACTGACAGAGGCGAGGCTGCCGGACACTGGCGCCACTGGGCCACCGGACCACCACCAGTAGGCAAACATGGGCTTAGTATCTTGCCCAAGGATATTTGGCATGCAGCCAGGAGGCAGCCTGGGATCGAACCACCGACCTTCTGATTAGTGGCTGACCTGCCCTGCCACCTGAGCTACAGCCACCCGTATAGCCCCATCCCTTGTAAATATTCCCCTATCACTGTAAATAAATCTGCATCACCGCTATCCCGAACCCGTGTGTGTTTCTGCCACTAAATCCACCTGTTTAAATTCCCTTAACAAGAATGGCTTATTTGAAGAGTTTCAGTCAGGTTTCAGAGCTCATCACAGCACAGAAACAGCTTTAGTGAAGGTTACAAATGATCTTCTTATGGCCTCAGACAGTGGACTCATCTCTGTGTGCTTATCCTGCTAGACCTCAGTGCAGTGTTCCATACTGTTGACCATAATATTCTATTAGAGCGATTAGAGCACGCTGTAGGTATTACAGGTACTGCACTGCAGTGGTTTGTATCATATCTATCTAACAGACTTCAGTTGTTCATGTAAATGGAGAGTCCTCTTCACACACTGAGGTTAATTATGGAGTTCCACAGGGTTCAGTGCTAGGACCAATTCTGTTTACATTATCAAAAGGAGCCAGTTGAGGTGGTTCAGGCATCTGACAAGAATGCCTCCTGGGCGCCTCCTCAGTGAGGTGTTCTGGGCATGTCCCACCGGGAGGAGGCCCCGGGGCAGACCCAGGACACACTGGAGGGATTATATCTGTCAGCTGGCCTGGGAAAACCCTGGTGTTCCCCCGGACATGGTGGAGGAGGTGGCCATGGCGAGGTAGGTCTGGGCTTCTCTGCTTAGGCTGCTGCCCCTGTGACCCGGCCCCGGATGAGCAGAAGAAGAGGACGGACGGACGGACGGATGGATGGATGGGCTAAAAAGTCAAAAGGATTAAGAGATTAAAAAGTTAAGACGTTTCTTACTACATGAAACACAATGATTTACTGATAAACTGACACATGTGGAGAGCTGACAGCTGAATGTGAGTTGACACATTATTTTTATATCTGTTGTTCACTGATAGCTATCAAATATACTTAATTGGCAGAGTACTTAATTAAATTTCAATTCAGTTTCATTTATCAGCTCACAACAACAGTCATGTTCAACTGTTTCAACACAAATATCATATAGTATAAGAGACAGAAACCCAACAATCATATGAGCATCCACTGCAATAGTGGGGAGTAAGAGCACCCTTTTAACAGGAAGAGACGTCTAACAGACTCAGAGAGGGGTAGCCTCTAGTTGTCTAGCATTAAAAATGTAACTGTACATACTCTGGTTGCAGTAGTACAGCCCTATTGGCCCCGTGCTTGTTGTTACCTTCCATTATTCAGTTTTTCTTTGTATCACTCTCTATCATGCAACCTTACAGCACTCTCACTCTCAACCATGTGTCTTCATTGCTATGGCAGCAACCAGAACTGTAATAAGTATATGAAGTATATTTTTTTTGCATCATTTGCTTTTGTTTTCCTGTTTATATTTCAGTAATGTGATGTAGCTCTCAGGTGCTGACAGTGAGTGGAAGCAACAAAGTGAGAGCTGGCTCCCACCCCCATGAAGTCACTGTCACGACTTATGTATAGCACTTAATTTTTCCATGTGGGAGAGCTCAAAAACTCTCACAATACTACTGCTTTATCACAAAACACAGTGTTTTTTTCTGCCTCTAAACAAATCTATACTACAAAATGTATTATTGTCCAGTCTTTACCTCACAATATGAATGAGGTGACAGATATAAATAAAATTGAAAATGGAAATATAAAAAGAAAACTTTGCCACATGAGTCACTTTTAAACCTGGTAACATCTAAGCCTGTCTTCATTACTGAGATGTGAGATACTAATGTTCTGTGACCTGTGCAGCAGTCGGGGGCGAAGGCCCTCGTGGTCTATGACCAGTTTCTGTGACTGGCTACAGGGACATGGAATGACACTTCTCTGGTGGGAAAGGAACTAATGTGTGACTTTGACAAATACTTGCCAGATGTGGCGAAGTGGCACCTTAAACTCTGGTTCTGAAACCAGTCTCCTGGAAAGGGGCTGGACTGTGGTCCACTGAGGAGTTGCTCAAAGGAACGTTTACATACAGGTTTGGCTTCTCCCCAGTGAGTTATTGCTCTGAGTGAAAAGGCCTACAGGGAGTGCAGAATTATTAGGCAAATGAGTATTTTGTCCACATCATCCTCTTCATGCATGTTGTCTTACTCCAAGCTGTATAGGCTCGAAAGCCTACTACCAATTAAGCATATTAGGTGATATGCATCTCTGTAATGAGAAGGGGTGTGGTCTAATGACATCAACACCCTATATCAGATGTGCATAATTATTAGGCAACGTCCTTTCCTTTGGCAAAATGGGTCAAAAGAAGGACTTGACAGGCTCAGAAAAGTCAAAAATAGTGAGATATCTTGCAGAGGGATGCAGCAGTCTCAAAATTGCAAAGCTTCTGAAGCGTGATCATCGAACAATCAAACGTTTCATTCAAAATAGTCAACAGGGTCGCAAGAAGCGTGTGGAAAAACCAAGGCGCAAAATAACTGCCCATGAACTGAGAAAAGTCAAGCGTGCAGCTGCCAAGATGCCACTTGCCACCAGTTTGGCCATATTTCAGAGCTGCAACATCACTGGAGTGCCCAAAAGCACAAGGTGTGCAATACTCAGAGACATGGCCAAGGTAAGAAAGGCTGAAAGACGACCACCACTGAACAAGACACACAAGCTGAAACGTCAAGACTGGGCCAAGAAATATCTCAAGACTGGTTTTTCTAAGGTTTTATGGACTGATGAAATGAGAGTGAGTCTTGATGGGCCAGATGGATGGGCCCGTGGCTGGATTGGTAAAGGGCAGAGAGCTCCAGTCTGACTCAGACGCCAGCAAGGTGGAGGTGGAGTACTGGTTTGGGCTGGTATCATCAAAGATGAGCTTGTGGGGCCTTTTCGGGTTGAGGATGGAGTCAAGCTCAACTCCCAGTCCTACTGCCAGTTTCTGGAAGACACCTTCTTCAAGCAGTGGTACAGGAAGAAGTCTGCATCCTTCAAGAAAAACATGATTTTCATGTAGGACAATGCTCCATCACACGCGTCCAAGTACTCCACAGCGTGGCTGGCAAGAAAGGGTATAAAAGAAGAAAAACTAATGACATGGCCTCCTTGTTCACCTGATCTGAACCCCATTGAGAACCTGTGGTCCATCATCAAATGTGAGATTTACAAGGAGGGAAAACAGTACACCTCTCTGAACAGTGTCTGGGAGGCTGTGGTTGCTGCTGCACGCAATGTTGATGGTGAACAGATCAAAACACTGACAGAATCCATGGATGGCAGGCTTTTGAGTGTCCTTGCAAAGAAAGGTGGCTATATTGGTCGCTGATTTGTTTTTGTTTTGTTTTTGAATGTCAGAAATGTATATTTGTGAATGTGGAGATGTTATATTGGTTTCACTGGTAAAAATAAATAATTGAAATGGGTATAGATTTGTTTTTTGTTAAGTTGCCTAATAATTATGCACAGTAATAGTCACCTGCACACACAGATATCCCCCTAAAATAGCTAAAACTAAAAACTACTTCCAAAAACATTCAGCTTTGAAATTAATGAGTTTTTTTGGGTTCATTGAGAACATGGTTGTTGTTCAATAATAAAATTATTCCTCAAAAATACAACTTGCCTAAAAATTCTGCACTCCCTGTAGTCTAATGAGATGAAGTAGCAGAGGTGAGGGCTAGTAGACGGCAGTCATCTCCAGCTACTTTTTGTCAGGACACTAGTCAAAGGAGTGTCGATCTGCAGAGCCAACAACCCCTATAAAAGAAGTCTGCTTCATCTCTGTGATTAAAAGATCCTAACTATGAGATCCTATGAGCCTTACCCAGTAGTTAATGCTGAGTTCAGATGGATCCGATGTGGGTGAGGGGACGTACTGGGCGAGGTGTCTCCCCTGCTCACAATGATAAGATAAGCAAACATGAGTCGAATTCTATCAGCCTGTTAACTGCAGTTCCCCTGTTGATCACAGCGTTGTAATTTCTGGGTGGATTTCAGAGTTCTGGACAGCAGGCCTCTGGGGAAAAGTTATCATATGTTATAATATAAAACACTAGAGTAACCTGTAAGAGCTATATCTATAAAGAATATGTGTGGGGTGTGGTTTGTGGCTCAGCTGCAGGGGAGGGTGGAGCAGTGGGTTTATGATGTGATGTCAGGGGAGGCTGACACCACACCTGACCCCATCATCCAATCATGTGTCCCCTGTTGAAGATGTTGCCGGGCTGATGTGTAGGGCGATCGTGGCTCAAGAGTTGGGTGTTCGTCTTGTAATCGGAAGGTTGCCGGTTCGAGCCCCGGCTCGGACAGTCTCGGTCGTTGCGTCCTTGGGCAAGACACCTCACCTACCACCTACTGGTGATGGCCAGAGGGGCCAATGGCGCGATATGGCAGCCTCGCCTTTGTCAGTCTGCCCCAGGGCAACTGTGGTTGCAATGTAGCTTGCCTTCACCAGTGTATGAACATGAGAGTGAATGAATCGTGGTATTGTAAAGCACTTTGAGGGTCTCAAAAAGCACAATCCATTTGGGAAGAACTGGCTCTTTCGGTTCGGCTCACTAAAAAGAGCTGGCTCTTTCGGCTCCGAACCGGCTCTTCAGGTTGTTTTGTTGCTTTAATTAATTTATTATTAACAATAATATAAAATTAGGCACAAAAGGAATTACTAATGTAAAAAAAAAAAGTATTTTTTTTATATATATTGGTTTATATATAAATATATGCGGTGGCCCCTAGAGACAAAGCACGTACAAACTCCAAAACACATTCCTAGAGTTAACTGAACTTCCAAAACAGAGCTACCTAGATCACTTAAATTACACAATTGAAAGCTAATGTGTATTGTTTGTGTATTTATACACAAGCACTCATATATATATTCAAATAATTAAAAACAAAAATGTTCATTTACCTGTTACTACCACACACCAAATCAGGTCGTTGGTACTTGCTGGCTTGTGTAGCCACTAGCTCACAAGCTCAACACTGCGCCCAGCATCCTGGAGCACTTCTGTTGTGTTTTGTACGTGCTTCAAAGTTTGTACGTGCTTCAGAGTTCATACGTGTTTTGGAGTTTGTATGTGCTTTGTCTCTAAGGGTCACCGTAAATATACTTTTATTTATTCACTCCACATAAAATGTAATAAATAAATCATATAATACAAAAACCAACTAGTCACAGTTCAACTTTTAACTATAAATGTTCAGCTTTTTCCTTTTAAACCAATTTAAAGTGAAACAACACAAAACACTGCAAACCACAACACAATTAAATATAAATTTAAATATGAAAACAAAAAGAACATGCATATTCTCTGTCATATGGGCCTGCATGAATAAACTTTCTGAATCCTTTATCATCCACAACTGAAAATAGTTGTGGATGATTACTATACCTTTCTAATGTGACGATGTTGTCCCTGGCTCTCTTTCTCCCTCCCGCTCTGTTCCTGTGCTACTGCGAGTGTAACTACCGCCCCTCCCCCCTCTGCCCAGCGCAAAGCACAAGGCTCACGTGCGAGTGAAGCGGAAAAAAAGTACGAGAGAGAGGGTGAGAGAAAGAAAAACCAAAAAAACCCAAAAAAAGCCTGAGCAGCAGCGGCTCTACTCTGAGCCCCTCCCGGATAGCCAAACTTCTCACCCTATCCCTAAGGGAGAGTCCAGCCATTCTTTGGAGGAAGCCCATTTCCACCGCTTGTATCCGCGATCTCATTCTTTCGGTCACTACCCACAGCTCGTGACCATAGGTGAGGGTCGGGACGTAGATCGACCGGTAAGAGCTGTGCTTTTACACTCAGCTCTCTCTTCACCACAACGGACCGCTACAGCAACCACATCACTGCAGCCGCAGCACCAATCCGTCTGTTGATCTCCCGCTCCCTTCTCCCTTCACTCGTGAACAAGACCCAGAGATACTTAAACTCCTCCACTTGGGGTAGAAACTCGTCCCTGACCCAGAGTGGGCACTCCATCCATTTCCGACTGACAACCATGGCCTCGTCCGGATTTGGAGGTGCTGATTCTCATTCCCACAAAGCGAGCTGGAGGTCATCACCCAATGAAGCCAACAGAACCACATCATCCACAAATTGCTACCTTCGTGGTGGAGGGGTTTGTGTGTCCCAGGGATCCCAGGCACTATGTTGTCTGGGGGCTTTTTGCCCCTTGGTAGGGTCTCCTGTGGCAAATTGGTCCTGGGTGAGGGACCAGACAAAGAGCGATTCAGAAGACCCCTATAAGAAGACCATCGAGGGAACAGTTCACTCTGCCCTGGATAGGGTTACTGGGGCTCGCCCTGGAGCCAGGCCCGGGGAGGGTGCCTGTGGGCGAGCATTTGGTGGCTGGGCCTTAGTCAATGGGGCCCAGTCTAGCACAGAACAGGGGCCCATCTTCTTGCAGGCCCACTACCCACAGGAGGCACTGTAGGGGTAGGGTGCATTGTGAGCTGGGCGGCGGCCAGGAGCAGAGGTCCTGGCGGACCGATCCCCATCTAGCAAAACTGGATCAGTATTTATTTTTCACTGTTCGGTAATCAATACATGGCCATGACAGATTTTAAAGGCAACTCAAAGGGTGCCGGGCTACAGAAGAGGGAATTGCACAATTTTAGGGTCTGTGTGGGGGAAGAGAGAGCCTTGTCTTTGAATACTTCCTGAAGGTCAATTTATTCTTCCAGGATGGTGGACAGGTACGGCGGTTGTGTAAGTGAAGAGGGAGAATTGCTTGAACTTGTAGTTAGCACAGATTCTAAACAGTTAGCAAGACAAAACAGACTCCAACTCTTGATTTTATATAAGGGTTGAATATAAGGGTTGTATTTCTCCAACCAGGGATAGCCAAGAATCCACGGGGTGCCTGAGGAGGGAAACGTAATGGTTTCCCAGTGATTTCTAGAGGATATAAATCTGACAGGGTCGGTCTGGTGGGTAATCTTGGCAAAATGTCACTGTTTAATGCGGTGGCAGGGTTTGGTGGATCTAGCATTATTAGAGGAAGGGTTCGTTTTTAAGCTAATTCAGTATCAGTGAGATTTTGTTTAGCGCCAGAGTAAGTAAGTGCATGGAGAGAGTTGGAATGCTGGTTGAGGCAAAGGGTAACTGGTAATCGCAAACAGGGCTTGGACATAGCCATGGAGCTGCCCCCCACATTTCCAAAACTACCAGTGGGTGGAGTCAAAGTACCTGTAAGGAATAGAGTGGCCACAATAAAAACACTCACGGGCACAGAAGCACTTCTCCTTCAGCTCCTGAGTGACCAGCCTGTCTGTATGGGTTCGGCAAGTGAACAAGGTAAAAAGTGTAAGGAGGTGGTAGCAGAAGCTGCTAACAGAGGGGAGAGAGTGGAGACGTACACCGGAAATGATCAAAACAGTCCCTTATGGTATTTGTGGTTTTTCTCAGCCTCTCTCTCCCTCAGGAGTTTATTTATCCAGAGAGAGACAGAGAGAGCTAAATCTTTGAATGTGACGGGTTCATGATTCTAACTAATCTTTCATTTGATGAATTTACGCTTGAAAAAATATGTCCTGAAGAGCGTGATCGAGCCAGCAGGCCTCAGCAGCTCCTGTGCAGAAACTAATAATGAATCCGGTCACAGTGTGATTACCCTGTCGTAAATGCAATCGTTTCTTGGCTGTGCAGCCCTCAGAAACTGGGTGAACGAAAGTCTTTTTCAGCTCTTTTACACACAGCAATCCTCCAAAGTTAGAGAGTTTTGCAGCAGCATCAGAGCGAGCAGGGTGAGTGGCCGATTGCCAGAGAACATTGTAACAGGAATCCCCCACAGCAACCCAACTCACCAGAAAATGGTGGCTGACAACATGGCATCACAGATATGGGCACTATTTGGACAGCTGCAGGGAAAGCTGGGCAACTGCCTCAGGTGCAACAAAAGGGACCTTAAGTGGAGGTGACTAGCTGGGAGTGGTGGTGGTGTTAGAGTGAATCTCCTTTAGAGCTGTGAGAATTTCCTCCTGTTTATCACAAATTGACTGACACTGTAGTGCCTGCTCATCCTCCCCAATGATGGCATCCTGCTTAGATATAGTGGTCCGAATTGGGTCTGTTGGGTCCATGTAAAGGGGCGGGTACGTGGAGTGGACCCAAACCAGACTCAAAGGACAGACAGGTTTGCAAGAAATCAAAGCTTTTTTAAAAATTCAGGATTAGAGGGGAGTTATTACCAATCAGTAAATGGTTGGCAGTAGGTGAATCTTGACAAGGTGAGTGCTTACCTGTGAAACCAAAAAACCAGGAGTTCCAAAGAAAGTGGCCAAGCAAGTGTCTAGCAAGGACTGGCAAGGTGAGTGGAACAGATAATCCAACTTTTTCTCCAGTAATCCAGAAGTGATTGGCAAGCAGGAAGGCATGCAGGTAAGATTGTCTGAGATTTACTTATTTCCAGTTGAGTGGCAGGAATCATTGAGCAAGGCTGATTTAACAGGTGAGTTGTGCAGCAGATGTGTGACCAGTGACAAAAACATCAGGTAAATTGGATACTGATCCTGGACCGAGCACCAAAGCATACGGAGATGTGAGGTAAGTGAAGAACATAGGCTCCAATTTACCACCATGGGGTAATCTGGCAGAGATTGGAAGTTTATGCTAGTTTTAAATGCTAGTCAGCTGATTTCTGCTTGATGGCTTGCAGGTGGGAGCAACATGTGTGAGAGCGGAACTCCACCCCGAATGCAGAACCTGGATACCAGAGCTGCGACGAAAAAACACGGCACACACCAGGCACTCACTTGGACCATGACACAGCTCTCTCCTCCGGGCCCTGGCAGTTAATCAAAACCAGGGGAGGCACGATGAGATGATGGAGATCAGCTGTGACAACCAGGCTCCCCTAACACCATACCCGCCACACTCTTTAAATAAACTATTCACCTCCAGATGATCAGTTAGCTGTTTTAAACTACTCTAAAGAAGGGGCTCAGATCCCACCCCCACTTCAAACCCATGTGACAGTTTCGCCGTCCTTCATACATGTCCTACCATCCCCACACTTCTCTGCCACTCTAACGTCCTTGTGCAGTACCACAGTTCCTAGATAAGCAACCTACATTTTCTATAGATCCACAAAAGCAATCCTCAACCCTTTCAAACCAAACATCATATCTGTAGTGCTCCTTCACTCTATGAAGCCATACTGCTGATCACCAATCACCACCTCTCTTCTTAACCTAGCATCAACATCTCTTTCCCATATGTTCATGGTATGGCTGACCACTGCCCTGTCTGCTAACCATCTCCACAGGTAAGTCATCACAACCAGCTGCATTTCCGCTCTTCATTGTCTTGATAGCTGCCTTCACTTCCAGCTCACTAATTTCCTGAAGTTCTTGATTCAACAACTGCCCTCCATCCATGTTTCTGTCTCATTTTCTTTATTCATCAGCTACTCAAAGAACTCCTCCCGTCTTCACTCTTCATTCATTACGTTTCCATCATTATCCTTAACATCCCTAGCCTTCTTTTAGTATTCAGCGTTACAGAAAACTCACTGTAACCATTTTCTTTTGAAATCTCTCTTTGCCATACATCTTGTCTCCCAGTACTCCTACCTATTTTCTTCATCTCCCTGACTGTCCCACCTTTTATTTGCCAACATCTTTCTTTGTTCCTGTACTTCCTCGTCCCACTACTTGTCTTCTTTCCTCTTTCCACAGAATAAACACCCAACACCTTTTTGGCAGCTGTGTAAATGAAACAGCTTTAATTGCCAAAAAACAGTAAAAACAAAGGTGTATTGAGTAGCAATGAAGAATAACAAATACTAAAAAACAAGAAAATATACCTGAGCTGCTTGCAACCAGCAATCACTCAGCATGGAGCATTCATAACCATATGTTTTCTTTGTACTCTTTTCAATGACATTTCACAGATTTGTCCAATCTTAGCAGAGGGCTTCCTGACATACACTTTTGAACATATGTCCTTATATCATCCACTGGTGAGCTTTCAGAGGACATCAGGACAGTCTCAGTCGGACTTCCGGTTCCAGGGGCAACTAAGCGATGGTAGCTTAGACCGTAGTCTCTCGATCAAAATCCAGGAATCACCCCATAAAGTCAATTTACTACGACAAAAATAGTCTTAGTGAATTTCTGGATAGGGGAACGATGGCCACGAAACAAAAAAGCAGGAAGACTACTACGCAAACGACAAAAGAGGCAAATGTGGTAGCGCATGATGCCGCTACTGTTAGCTCCGGAGAAGACATGTCTGGTGAAGCTAACACGGAGGAAGAAGTGACGAACAAATTAATACTTAAAGAACTACGTGAATATCGACAAGAAATTAAGGGAGAGTTCACAAAGACAAATGCTAGATTGGATGAAGCTGAGAGCAGGATTGAGGGAAATGAGAAGAAACTACAAGATATAGAAGAAGTGTTAACAAGCCTGCTGCGAATGCAAGAGCAGCTACAAGAGAAATTAACAGACCAGGAGGGCAGCTCGAGGAGAGAGAATGTGAGAATATATGGAATACCTGAGGGCGCAGAAGGAAACGCAAAAGCAATGGTAGCGTTTATCGAGAAAGTCCTGAAAGAAAATTTGGGAATCCCTGCCTCAATGGAGATGCACATTGAAAGAGCGCACCGGGGCCTGGGTCCACAGCCTCCACCAGACGTGAAGCCCAGATCTATCCTTGTTAGATTCCAGAGTTTTAAAATGAAGGAAGAGGTGATCCGTCTGGCATGGCAGAAAAAAGGTTTCACTATGGATAATCACCTAATTAGCATCGACCATGACTACGCTTCAGCAATTCTGAAAAAGCGGAAGGAATATGCTGAAGCCAGGCGTGCATTAAAGGAAAACAAGATACGTTTCCAAACCCTGTATCCAGCCCGTTTGAGAGTACATTATGAAGATGGAAAGACACGGTGGAAGAGGCAACGGCGGACATGGCGAGCCGGGGACTGCCGGTAAAAGTGATTGAAAAACCAAAGAGGGAGAGGATTCAGCGAGGAGAGGATTCAGCGAGGATTCAGCGAGCAGCATGGCAGCCCGTGCGAACAAGGCGTACTTCGGAGGCGGCGAAGCCACGCAGCTTCAAAGACAAACTGCGAGCGTTCAGACGTTCATCACTGGATAATACAGGTTAAACTTAATCCTAACTATAACAAATGGACTTTAGTAGTGATAATCGACGGTTAAGACAAGATAAAGAGCCACACTTAACATAAATGTGTTAAGTAATTTGATCGAAGTAAAGGGACAAAAGGGGAGAGGACCATCATGACTGTTGCCACAGTAGAGGGCCCTGCAACTCATTTTGGGTTGGATGCTTTCCCTCGGACTTGCTACAGGTCAGAAAGAGGACCGTGTGGAAGTCAGAAGAGGGAGAACTGTTAAGTGTTCACAACTTTATTTATTTATTTTTATTTATTTGTTTATTTTTGTTAGTTTGTTGGTGGCAATTTTTGTTTTACTGTGTTTACGAGGCAGCAGCTTATATGAAGTGGGGGAGAAAAGGGGAAATTGTAAGGTATGAATGCAGGGAGAACCAATTGAATTAATATCCTTCAATGTAAATGGAGTTCTAAATCCGGTCAAAAGAAGTAAGATTTTGTCTAAATTAAAAAGGGAAAAAGCACAGGTGGCTTTCCTCCAGGAGACCCACCTGAGTCAATCAGAACATGATAAATTGAGAAGACAAGGTTTTAAAAACGTATTTTCGTCTTCATACAAGGGAGGACATAGGAGAGGAGTTGCTATACTTATTTCAAATACAATTAATAATGAACATATATCAGAACTACAGGATGGGGAGGGAAGGTTTATAAAAATTACGGGTAAAATTGAAGGTCAGGAAATGACGTTTATAAATGTGTATATTCCTGGAAGTAACTGGACAATATATAAACAAATATTTGATTTAATGGTGAATTCACAAGGTCTGGTAATCTGTGGAGGTGATTTTAATATTAGATTGAATCCTAAACTAGATGTGTCTGGAGCATCTATTAGCTCAAATGCTCTTACAAAAAAATTTAATCAATTGATGGAAGAATTGGGGATAATTGATGTTTGGAGAGAGTTACATCCTAAAAGCAGGGACTATACCCACTACTCCTGTCCCCATAGGACTTATTCTAGAATAGACTATTTCATTATGTTCAGTAAAGAATGTACTAGAGTAAAGGGATGTCAAATTAAAACGATAGATCTTTCAGATCATAGCCCTATTTCACTGTCTTTGAGTTTAGAGAAGAAAGCAAGGAAGGTGCTGTGGAAACTGAATTCAACCATATTAAACGATCCCATACTAAAACAAAAGTTAAGAGAAGAAATAAAGGATTTTCTTGAATTAAATGATACCGGGGAAGTGTTGCAAATCATATTATGGGATACCTTAAAGGCAGTAATGAGAGGAAAAATAATTTCAATGACCTCCCATCTGAAAAAGATAAAGCTTCAAAAATTAGTCAACCTTCAGGCAAAGTTAAAACAACTACAACGGGAAGATGGATGCAAAGGTAATTCTGAGATTAAAAAAAGAAATTTAAAAAATATAGGTCGAAATTGATGAAATTTATACACAAGAAACTCAAAAGAAAATTATTCTTTTAAAGCAGAAATATTATGAGATAGGAAGCAAATCCTCTAAAGTCTTAGCCTATAAACTGCGTAAACAGAGATTGGAAAACACAATTCTTAAAATAAAAAATCCTCAAACAAAGATAATGGAAAATCAATTAGAGAAAATTCAAGAGAGCTTAGAGTTGTTCTATAAAGAACTGTATACCCAACCACAAACAACGGATGAAATAAAAATTGATAATTTTTTGAACAAATTAAAACTACCAACTTTAACGAATCTCCAAAACGAAAGTTTACTCCAACCAATAACAACCAAAGAACTTCACCTGGCAATATCTAAATTAAAAGGCAAGACCCCGGGTTTGGATGGGTACACTGCAAAGTGGTATAAAAACCTTAAAGAGGACTTGCTTCCTATTCTATTGAATACATTCAACTGGATTATGCAAAAGGGTAAATTACCCCCTTCGTGGAAGGAAGCAGTTATTTCCATCATTCCCAAAGAGGGTAAAGATAGGACAGAATGTAGCAGTTATCGACCGATTAGTGTATTAAATTTGGACTATAAACTATTTACAGCAATTCTGGCACGGAGATTAGAAAAAATCTTACCTGACATAATAGACCTGGATCAGTGTGGTTTCATCCAACAAAGGCAAACACTGGACAACATAAGGCGTTCCCTACATGTTATTGAACAAATAAACAGAGATGGGGTCCAGGCAATGTTGGTGGGACTGGACGCTGAGAAAGCCTTTGATTCAGTCAGATGGCTTTTTCTTTATAGGGTACTGAAGACTTTTGGTTTTCACAATAAATTCATTTTAATAATACAATCCCTTTACGATAAACCAAGGGCTCGCGTGAAAGTCAATGGAGATTTATCTGAATCATTTACTCTAGAAAGAGGGACCAGGCAGGGTTGTCCAGTCTCACCACTTTTATTTGTACTTTATATTGAGCCTCTTGGTCAGTTTATAAGAAACAATACCAAAATTAAAGGTATTGTAGTTGCTGGGGAAGAACAAAAAGTGGCAATGTTTGCAGATGATGTCTTGGTCTTTTTGAAGGAACCTGAAGAATCATTTGAGGAGTTGATGTCCTCTCTCTCCGTTTTTGGAGAACTGTCTGGTTATAAACTAAACCTAAACAAAACACAGGTAATGACACTAAACTATACAGCATCTAACACTTTACGAGATAATTATAATATAAATTGGGAAGCTGAAACACTTAAATACTTGGGAATAATTCTAACTAAGAATATTTCTAATCTATCACAAGTAAATTATGGTCCCTTGTCACAGGCCATAAAATTTGATTTAGATAGGTGGAATCTGGTGCCTTTCTTAAATTTAAACTCAAGGATATTAGCAGTGAAAATGAATGTACTCCCAAGACTCCTCTATTTATTTAGAACTTTGCCTGTTGAAGTAAGTCAAACACAGTTTGGGGAATGGGACAAATGGATTTCGCGCTTTATTTGGCATGGGAAAAAACCAAGAATTAAATTTAGATCGTTAAGCAAGGCAAAAAAAGGGGGGGGGGGGGGGGCAATGCTCCCATGCTTACAATACTACTATTATGCATCTCAGGTCATCCCCCTGCTGCAATGGTGTAACCCGAATTTGAAAGCTAAGTGGAAATTCATAGAATTCAATACAACCCCTAAATTCCAACTACAAGCCTCAATTGCAGATAAAAAATTGGCAGACCGTTTAGAAGATAAAGGACCATGGATTAGCCACACTTTAAAAATATGGAATAAAGTGACTAAAATATGTGGTAGTGAACGAATACTAAAAGTATTTAGATGGTGTGCTTATGACACAGTTTTTAGACCAAATGAAAGTGATAATAGATTTCAGTCCTGGATAGAGAGTGGACTAACAACATTCCATTCCATCCATCCATCCATTCGCTTCCGCTTATCCTTTTCAGGGTCGCGGGGGGTGCTGGAGCCTATCCCAGCTGTCATAGGGCGAGAGGCAGGGTACACCCTGGACAGGTCGCCAGTCTGTCGCAGGGTTAACACACAGGGACAGACAACCATTCGCACTCACATTCACTCGCACATTTAAACCTAGTGGCAATTTGGATTATCCAATTAACCTATCCCCACAAGTTGCATGTCTTTGGACGGTGGGAGGAAGCCGGAGTACCCGGAGAGAACCCACGCAAACACGGGGAGAACATGCAAACTCCACACAGAAAGACCCCGGCCTGATGTTGGAATTGAACTCAGGACCTTCTTGCTGTGCGGCAACAGTGCTAACCACCGTGCCACCGTGCTGCCCCCACATTCCATTCCTTCACACATAAAGGCACACTACAGAGTTTCCAGTCTTTACAAATAAGAAATGGCTTAAGACAAGTAGATTTCTTCAGGTTTCTTCAAATGAGGGATTACTTTAATAAACACTGCAATATCCCAAACCCAAATATGGTTGAGTCAGAAATTTTTAAGAAAGTTAAATTAGCATATGATATTTCTCTGAGAAAGGCAATCTCCAAACTATATGATGTGCTCCTTCAAGCAAGGAAGGATACTACTCAAAATGTTAAGATTAAATGGGAATTGGAATCGGGGATGGGTATAACAAACGAGAACTGGGAGAGGATTTGTAATTTTCATTGGTACTCAACAAGTTCTTTATCTTGGATAAAGAACATTTGACTGTTGGAAGAACATTATTAGATCAAACTAAATATAAAAATGGGACAGCAGAATGCTGGAGAAGATGTGGATCAGAAGAGGCACATCATTATCATATCTTTTGGGACTGCCCTAACTTAAAAAATTACTGGCTGGGAATCCATAAAACTTTGTGTGAGGTTTTTAAGATAAAATTTGACATCAATTTTGTAAATTTGTACTTGGGCTTGGTTGCTGGCTCGGTCTGGGGAGGGGACACAAAACTCTTACAAGGGCTATTAGCGGCCAGCAAAAAATCAATAACCAGAAAGTGGTTAAATCCAACTCCGCCAACACTTGAGGATTGGTTTAATGTGGTTTTCGAAATATTTAAAATGGAAAAATTGACATTCTTTTTAAAAATTCAGAAAGACAAATTCTACAAAATATGGATTAAATGGATTAGCTTTGTGTCCCCCATCCGCCCTGAATTTAGGTAAGACCAGCCCTGAATTGGTGTATCTTGGTGTATCTCCCATGTGTCGTACAATGTCAGGTTGACCCTCAACTTCATAATATGTACCTAATGTAGTTTTTGTAAATAAGTTAAACATGCTGCATTATTTAACACATTGTCAAGCCAATGAGTTAATTTTATTTTTTTGCTATCAGAATGTAAAACAAATGGACTAAGAAAAAGGGTTTTGTTTGGGGGTTTTTTGTTTTGTTTTTTTCCTTTTCTCTTTTTTTTGACTAAATAATGTCAATGCACTTTATTGTAACAAGTCCCTTTTTTTTTCTTCAATAAAAATATAATTTAAAAAAAAGGACAGTCTCAGTCAAATTAAGCGCTGATCTACATGCTTTTAACAGTCATCCCTACTAACACAACAGAAAGGGAGTCGTGGAGTCCTGTGTCTGATAGAAAACACCACTAGAATGAGTGCACCACTTGTTTTGAACGACAAGTTCGATACAGCCTGTGTTTCAACACAAAGTGTATTGAGCCACTTTGTAGTTTCTCCACCAAGGTGAGAACCACCAAGGCTGTGGTTTGATTGTCTGACCCAGAAACTCCCAATCTATATTTCATGAAACATGGTGAGAGGATGAGCACTGGCTGAGAGTACAGGCAAAGAAATAACAGTTCAGATTATGGTATAAATCCAGAAGATTTTCTTTGATTTGCTGGAGGACACACTCTGGGAGTATTGGTTAGTTTTTCACTGTGCTCAGTTCTTAGTTCTATATCTGCTGTATGACAGCCAAGCCACTTTCTTATGATGAAACGATACATACATTCATACAGTTACTGCAGTTGGGTTCATGAAATGGATCCAACACAAAAAAACAGAAACCTTTTCATCCAAAGAAACCTGGTAAGATTTTTAAGGAAAAACAAATCAAAACACACACAGTGAAAGTGTTCCAAAGATTATTAGGAGAACTTTCAACAACAGCAACCCTAGCTCCTCTGACCTTTCATCAAGCCGTGAGTTTGATAATGAACTTTGTTAGTTGAAGTTGCTAACTGAAACAGACCACATAGCATGCAGGAGAAGTAAAGTCCTGCCGCTCTGTATTAGGCAGGGATTTCTGTGTGATTTTGTTTGGGATGAGCCTCCAGGTCAGAGCAGTCAGTACTGAGGAAATGGCAAAATGCTTTTAGATGCCTTGTAGGAAGTCATGGCAACATGCTGTCTCAAAACCACACAAAGGAAATGTGGGAAGTCAAGCAGGTGACTGCCTGATGCATCATTTATTAGTGTCTCACAACAGTGGAAAGTTACCTTCCTGAACTATGAAGTGGGATAAAACGGGAAGGCAGGCACCAAACGAGGTTTTCACCATGTTTCAACCATTGTACATCAGCATTATATTCACTGCCTGAGACTGATCCACTTTACAGAAAGGGCTTGGAAACAAAGTATTAATGTTAATGCTGTTCTTATAAAAACTGTAATCCAGAAATGTTGCTCTCCTACTATGCTGATATGTGCTCTGTGCTTTTCTGGACGTCAGGCTTACCTTTGATTTAAACTTTTGCATGTGTTATAGTATTTTATTCTTCACTCTGTCACCAGAAACTAAACATAATGGGGAATTATTTTACTTTAAATTCATATTTTCTTTTGATATTTTATATTCATTTTGTTTCCTAATACCACTGATTTAACTAAACTGTGTTGTGGAAAATTTAACAATAACCTGCAACACACCCAGTGAGCTTGATTTGAAGTGGGTTTAATAAACACATTGCAATGTGGAGAGAGCATCCCAGTGAAACACCAGGACAGCTCTGAATTGCGGCCACCGCCCTTACATCTTATACAGTATACAAACACACAGACAAAGAACATTCCACAAACTCACATGTGGGGCCCTCTCACGGGGTGGGGGGGGGGGGCTATACCTCCTCCCTCACAGAGTGAATTATGACCTTGTTTTCTGAGTGCCCATCACCTAAGGATTTACATCCCTGATAAGCCGAAGGAGTCCCAGTATCTGTTTAACGTCTCCCATTACAATGACCTCACTGTGTTAACATTCCACATGCATGTAAACTAGTGACAGGAGTGCTCTTACTATGGTACAGTGAGAAAGTGATGTTACTATAACTAATGTGATATGATTAAATATGTGATTAATAGATGAGAAAAGAAATCTGCAGATTATGTGGATTCCAATTGAACATAAACACTTGCCATACTGTGTTTTGTTGTGCATCGTCCCATCTAGCCACATAGTTTTAACCTGTGACACTTGGAATAAATGTTTGTGTTTGTTCCACTGGAACTTTTTTGGATTATTTCGGCTGCAAAAGCCACAGCTGCCTGTATACCGGTTAGTGCTTTTATCTGTAACATTTATATGAAAATCGAGTGTTTGTGGTTAGAGTTGTAGAATTGGAAAGTTAATTGGAGCTAAAACCTAAGCATAAAGTGCAACTTTCTTTTTTTTTCTAAATTCTGTCCTGTCTTGGCAGCTTTTGCGATCTGAATCGTGATCTAATCGCCTTGTTGTCCCAAACACATTTTGCTTTTCCAAGATGTGCTCTATAAATTTTATAAATAGGCTTCTCTTGTTTATGTATCTCTTTTAACTGTTTATTTAATTATTTTTATTAGTGTTATTTCAGTTATTACATTATATGTAACATATAGGGGTGCAACGATACACAAAATTCACGGTTCGGTTTGGTTCAATACTTTGGTGTCATGGTTCGATATTTTTTCGATACAAAAAAATGTTCATGCCTTTTTAATTTGTCATTTATTAAAATTATAAATATAGATTTAATGTTAATTTAATGTTGCTGAAACAACAAAATAATAATAATAAAAATAAATCTATCTGATCGAGAAATCACTCATCTTTGGAAAAGAGAGTTTATTACAGAGAAATGTCTCTTTCCAAAATAAACGCTATACTATACGCTTCTTCTGGGCTATATTCTCAGCAGCATATTAAACATATCAGGTCCCCATAAGGAGAATCATGTGCTAACGGCTGTCTAAATGACTCGGGTGAAGTTAGTAGCATGCGTGCTTGTTGTTTTTGTCTGCTTCCATTTGTCTTTGCACTAGGATGATGTCGGCTTAAATGTGCAGTCATATTCGTTGTGTTCACACTAGTGCTGTCAGCGTTAATCTCGTTGAAATGACGTTAACGCCACAACACGGCAAATCTCCTTTAACAAGTTACCGCGGATCGCCCCGTGCGTGGGGCTGAATGGCATCAACACCTTAACAAGCTAACTGCGCTAACGCACTAGTTCCCACCAATTGAGCATTGCATGGCACATGCGACATACTGTTTTACTTTTGTCCATGACGCGCTTACCATCAGGGTCATGCTTCACATGAAAACCAAGATAGTTCCAAAGGCCAGATCTGAAAGAGGGTGGGGGAGGTTCAATTTCAGGTAGCGTTGAGGCAGTTGCCATGTTGCAACGAGCTTAGCTTGCACTGCGCTCAGTGCATCTGCACTCGACAGTGCAGCCTAGGCGGAGTAGTCGAAAGCAGATCCACAACAAAAAAAACCCACTACACATTCAATTCAATTCAATTTTATTTATATAGCGCCAAATCACAACAAAAGTTGCCTCAAGACGCTTCATGGATACGTCTTGAGCTCCATCTTCCTCTAAACTGATATCCCGGTTCTTGGAAGGCATACTTGATCTGTGCTGGCCAACCCACATTCATCAAACTCAGGCACAACACTGTTTTTGTTCAGCAGGCAAATAGTTTTGTTGCCTGTAGGCAAAAAGAGTGCCAGGCTGAGACTTGAACTTTGTGGGCTTGTGAGGAATGTAGATTAAATAAATTAAATAAATAATTTTATATTGTTCGATACATATGCGTACCGAACCGAAAGCACTGTATCGAACGGTTCAATATCGATACGAGTGTTGTTGCACCCCTAGTAACATAGTATAGTATGACAATGACCAAGGCACCTGTAAGTGAAAAGAAAGGAGAAAACAATCAACAATCTGCCCTGTGTGGGTGTGTGTGTTTGTGTGTGTGTGTGTGTGTGTGTGTGTGTGTGTGTGTGTGTGTGTGTGTGTGTGTGTGTGTGTGAAAGAGATAGAGGCAAGAAGTAAATGGAGGAAGTTGAAAAATGAAAAATGCTGTTGAGACACACTCTGGTCATAAGTACCCAGATGACGGTACAAAACGTTTCGTCGACATTGTTGTGTTTGTTGGGGAGAAAACTTACAAACATACAGTGCAGCACTTCAGAGTCACACTGCTAGCGAACAAAGATTTATGTAAATTTGACAAGCTGAACGCATTCTGTACTGTACAGGAGACACAGAGGAGATTGATTGACAATGGTCTACAGCCAATCAGGATGCAGAACACAATGCGCTGTAAAAAAAAAAAAAAAAAAAAAAAAAAAAAGAAAGCCTGCAAAATTGCACACACAAAAAATCTGTGAAACAGTGAAGCCGCGAAAGGTGAACTGCGTTATAGCGAGGGAGGGCTGTATATCAAAGTTGGCTTTCAGCTTAGTGACTGTACTCGGGCTCACTCCAAATAATGCAGCAACTTGGATTTTGCGGACACTATCTTGAAGTTGCCCCCATCCAGATCAGTTAAATGTGGCATGCTTGGAGCAGACTAGGGATGGGTACCAGTATCCGGTGCCATTATGGCACCAGTTCTGACATAAACGGTGGTAACCAGACCGAAAAGCAGCGCACATTTCGGTGCTTTATTTCAGTGCTTTTTTTTTCCTGAGATGTCATACACTTTGGATTCTAGCCAATCATTTTACCTTTCCAAGGATAGTAGGAGGGCCCAGGTACGTACGTTCTTTTAGAGCAGAGATACAGATTAAAAATGCCCAAGACGAAGCAGTGAAAAGTATGCCTGTACTTCACAGCAAAAGATGTAAACTCAGCAGCCTGCAACAAATGCTCTAAGCTGATACTGTGCAAACGAGGGAACACCTCGAATCTGATGAAACACCTGGCGACGCATAGCGTTTTTTTAAAAGCCGAGAAATGCACCGTATTTGATAGCTTGCTGCAAGACCTCACACCAAGCACATCTACTGCGGGTGTGGTGCCTGTTATTGGCCCCGGAGTTAGCAACATCCCCCAAGAACCCGAAGAGGAGAGTCCTGGCCCCTAGCCCTGCCAGTGTAGCAGAAATTATGACGGATGATGATGCAGCAGCAGCCGTTCTTCTCTGCGTGAGTAGCTTATTAATGTTGTTCGTGGGTAATTTACGTTGAGTAGGCTAACCACATTATTAAATTAATGCATATAAGGTGAACTAGCAAACAGCGTCGTAGTTACATACGGCTGTCTTCTTGTTTGATGATACTAACTTCACCCTGGCCAAAAAAGCTAAAATGACCAAAGAAAAAGCAGAAAACAGTTAAACATGAGAGGTTTTTGAACAACCATTGCTTATGCACTGCTTCCAGCCAAGAGTGATACCATATATACCCTATAGCTGCAGAAAAGGCTAACATTGTTATCTTTTTACAAAAAAAACAGCTGAACATGAGAGGTTTTTGGACAAAGTTTGTGTTCTCACCGTTTAAGCACCAGCACCGTTTCAAAAGTACTGGTTTGGCACCGGTATCGGATAAAACCTAAACGATACCCATCCCTAGAGCAGACACCAACTGACTGCTGTAGCAGGATACGCACTCACATGTATGCTAATCAGCCCCCAAAGAGGAACCGGATTGTCAGGACCAGGGGTACCAAAATCTTGTAACAAGAGTCCATAGCAGAATAAGTAATTTGGCATTGGCAGAGAAGATTTGGCTAATTTTTCATGGGCACGGCTCTGCTGCTCAACAAACACATGCATTTTCATCACAAATGTGGCATTATTTAAGGGGAAAAACAGTTTCCTAGCAGCAGAAGTCGTGTCCCAGAACTATACCTGCTATAAAGGCATACATGTAAAAAAAATCCATCTTCAGTGAAGTATGTTGTTGACATGGCACTTTTTTTTAAACTTAGTCTTCTGATATTCAGCATCAAGTCTGCTGATTCACATACTTCTGCTTTATTTTTGCTTTGTTCGGGAGCATATCTATCTTGTTGTATTTAAGACACTCTTGCCTTGAAGCACACTTGATGTTTTCAATTCAAACATACAGAGGCTGGCACTTAATATTTTCCCTTGGACACACAGCTTTCATCTACAGTCGCAACTCTGAGAAGTCAAAAAAAACTCTTTTTTATTAATACATTAGCTCTGTTCAAGTGGAGAGTGGCATTAATGAAAAATTAAAGTCTGTAGCATTAAATTGTGTATTTACATTGTGTAGCTGCGTATCTGTTTGCTGTTATGAAATAAATACCATGATCTTCCACCTATCAGGAAGTTTTATTTATGGTCACAGTGGCAGCTTTTCTTAACGGCTGCTATGGTTACTTTCACACCAAATACGGTGTATAGCTCAGGTTGGTGGTGTTGTTGTCACTTGTGTGCTCACCTCGCTTTTGTCTCACAACAGATCTTTTTCATTGGCGGAGGTGTGAGGCGTCACCAAGGAGTCGGTGGGTGGGAGGGATAGAGGTAAACTGTGTAAGGGTGTAAGTGTGATGATGATGATGCATGGAAAAGCCTGAGGAGAGGTTGACTTTAAAGCACTTTTTCAGCCACCTTGACACAATGATCGTGTGCATGTGGAACCTACAGGAGTAAATCACAGTGAGAGAGCAGGGAAATGGAAAGAAGAAGGTTTATGCTCATTGAACTCAAGACAAACATTACAGCATTACTATCTGTTTAATTGTGCTGTAAACCATGACTTGCAAGATAACGCCATATAGTGTAGTGTGTGTGTGTGTGTGTGTGTGTGTGTGTGTGTGTGTGTGTGTGTGTGTGTGTGTGTGTGTGTGTGTGTTTGTTGAAAGCAGTAGAATGTCAGAGTAGTAGGCTGGTCTGTGTGACATGCAGGTGTCTCCAGGTTACTGGGGAATGTAAATGCAAACAAGGCTGCTCAAACAGAGAAAGGGGGAGCATTTATGAAACCAGAGCCATATACGATACTCGTGTGTATGTGTGTGAGAGAGAGAAGAGGGGTGTGGGTGTGTGAGAATAAAACAGTTCTCTACAGCCAGTACTTTGTTGGAATGTTTTGGTGGTAAATTTTCACTTTTTCATGGGTTGTCAGCTCATAAAAATAATTAAAATTAAAATTAAAATCAATTAGCAGAAATCAGCTTCCTCTGAAAAGTCTCAGCATCAGAGATAACGACCTCAGAGATTCAAGTGGCTCTGAGTGGTTTCTTTTACCTCTCTGGTAGTCTGGTTATTTGGTTATTTCAACCCTCCTCACTTGCACTAACATATCTCTGGGCCTCGTATTTCAAATTACAGTGAAAAACTATAAAATGCAAATGCAAACCTTTGTCTACTTTGTTTGTAATTAATATTCTCTGCAAATGGGGGACTGTGGATTTAAATGGCTGCATTGTCCTTGGACATATTCACCTTCCTGCACACCTTCCTGGCTGAAGAACTTCAAAATATTATAATTGACAGCTTGAAAAACAGGCAACCAGACTTCCTCAGATTTATGAAGATATTTCATCTGTCACACAACGAGCTTCAGTTTGAAAGGTGACCCAGGTATTTAACCTCCTGTGTGGGTTGTCCCTTTTGGATGCGATCCTAAGGACTGACCCACTATTGTTCAGTCATTACATCTGGCAGTTTGTGAAAAAAGTATGGGTCATTACCATTACTCATTAAGGGTGAAACCACTGGGAGACCCTGCCCCAACTCATCATGTGACCTCTCGAGATCACCTGAGGGGGTTGATGCACCTGGGAGGGGAACTCAAGGATGCATTGTAGCCAGCACCTCTTTTCAATGATGGCTGTTCGCAGTGGACATAAACGGCCCCCTCCTTTACTCCCCTTTCAAACCATACACTATATTGCCAAACTATTTGAATCACACAGCCAAATTATTGATACCAGCACTAGTGTAGAGAAGCACTATATAAGAACCAGTCCATTTACGATTTACCATATCAGGTGTCCCACTCACATCCATGGCCATGCCAGTTCTTAGGCTTAGGCAAGATACTAACACCAATCTCTTCGCCTATGCATGAATGAATGTGTGTGAATGTTGGATAGAAAAGTAATGATAGATGAATGAGGCAATTGCATAAAGGGCTTTTAGTACTCCGAATAGAAAAGCACTCTAGAAGAACCAGTCCACTGACTGTCCTTTATCCCGATGAGGTCCACTGCACTGTAAATAACTAGACAAAAACCCATCAAGGTATGGCACATGGTGAGAATTTAGCTATTCCAATTTCATTATCAATTTCATTCCTTATCAATTCCCTTGGGTTATCTACATGGGTCTTCGCCTTTCGGCACTCTTTCCTGGCTAAAGGATTATATAATATTATTACTTCTATAGTAAAATTAAGAAAAACAAAGTTGAGAAAAATCTTCCCCATCCGTCTTAAATGTGATTCCATATGTTTAAGGCAGAGCTTATTTGAAATACTTTAAATCCTTTTTAAACTCTATCATCATATTCTATAAAGCATATGCTGTTGGTGGCTGTCCTCTGAGGACACACAGGTATTGTTCATGAGCTTTTTTTTTGTAAAAACATATTTTTTTAAAGTTGAGTCTGTGTGTCTGAGCTCATGAACATCAGGTTTTGCCTAGATATCTGGTCAGAGTTGTCGTCCCTTCTCCAACATTATCGGCGCTTTCCTTGTTCATGTACTAAAGGAGTTTTGAACTCATCTTCTCTACATCACACGTGTTGGCCAAGGTGGTTAGCAAGACAAAACGTATCTGTTACGATGATAAATCACTGAAGGTTCTTTTACTTGCTAATGGTAGCTGTGTTTCCATTTGGAGACTGTAACTGATCTCAGAGCAGTGAAAGCGGAGGCGTTGCCAGCTTGCCTGGCGCGCTGGTCTTCCATCAGCTTAGCAGAGGTTGAAAAACCACCGGTTTGTCCGTAATGTGCATGTGCAAATGACCAGAAAATATGTTTGCCCCTCAGTTTGCACAACTCCAGTAGCTGACTGTAGCCACAAGATGGCAGTAATGTAAAGGATGGAAGTAAACAAACCAGGAGATGAAACGCGAAAGAGATCGATTTACTTTGGTCAGTTTTTTTTTTATTTATGTTTACTTTTAGACCAACACTGCTTGCCTAACTTGAGGTCGCTTCGACCTGCATTATTTTCTCTGTAGGAGCTCCGCATTAAAGGGTTTTATTGAGTTTGCGTTTTGTCTGTTTTTTGGATCTCCAAACTCTCATGCAACCCATTTTTGACACCTGACATTTATGGACTGTTGCTAACAGAACAGGGGGAAATGTGTACCTATCCCAACATTTTTGCAATGCATTTCTGCCTTCAAATTCAACATGAGCTAATATTACACATATAGTTGATTTACTCTGGTCTGAATCAGCTAATGAGTTTGTAAACTTGCTGCTTTTTCCTGTGGTTTGGTTTGTTTTCACAGGGGAAAAATCCAAGTTAACTCCAAGTGAATCGAAATGTGTCACTACAAAATATAGAGATACGCCTGGAGCAGGAAAACAAAAGTAAAAGAGGAAAAAGGTGCTGTTCTGGTCTGTTTGAAAACATGGAGAATTTATGTTCATTTCACTGCTAGTTGCTAGTCTGTACAGACCCTTGTACATCTATAGTATCTTGTCACATTGAGAATGAAAAGCATACGTGGTCGAGGTTTCAGGTGTCACAGCTGGGATGGCCGGTGTGCTTGTGAAGCTGACCCAAAAGCAGCCACTGGAGAAATGAACATGCTGTTTAAACAAAAGGTGAGCCTTAATTTTAGCTGATAACATGAATCCAAAATCAAGGCAAAACAAATAGTGGCAAAAACTGAAACCTTAACAGGAAAAAACTAGACTATAATAACTACGACCAAGAGAGGCATGAACATGATTCATAGCAGGACTATGAGAGAAGTTATGAGACAAACCATGAACATGAATCACTTGAAACCTAACATGACACGGAGGGCGCAAAACAGATGATGTGACACTGAACAAAGAACGACAGAGGACTTAAATACACAGAAGGGTAATGAGGGAAGTGGAAACACCCAGGGAGACACAGCTGACACAGATGAACAAGACACCACAGGGGAAGCAAAACCAAACACACTGAACGTGGAAACACAAGACTTTCAAAATAAAACAGGAAACAGAGAAACATGAACTGGGACACACAAGCTTAACAATGAGAGAGGGAGCGAGAGAGGGAGAGGGACACATAGGAGAGAAACCTACATAGACAAGGAGATAACACAACTAGACTAAATGGTAAATGATCTGTATTTATATAGCGCTTTACTAGTCCCTAAGGACCCCAAAGCGCTTTACATATCCAGTCATCCACCCATTCACACACTGGTGATGGCAAGCTACATTGTAGCCACAGCCACCCTGGGGCGCACTGACAGAGGCGAGGCTGCCGGACACTGGCGCCACCGGGCCCTCTGACCACCACCAGTAGGCAACGGGTGAAGTGTCTTGCCCAAGGACACAACGACCAAGGCTGACCAAGCCGGGGCTCGAACCGGCAACCTTCCGATTACAAGGCGAACTCCCAACTCTTGAGCCACGATCACCACCAAACTTCTACTAAACTTCAACTAAATCATAACTAAGAATAACATCACAAGAACTTAACATATTTCAATATAACGTAAGAAACAGAAAATGCTGAGTTGCAGACATCAGCTCAAACCTGCACATACCGGCTTAGATTGGGATCAGATCACCTTCATACCATAAACAAACTGCTTTGGAATCCCCCCCCCCCAGACCACCTCTTCCAACAGGTCTCAGTGTGGTTGTTTTGGTCCACACCCGAGTGCAATGTGCACATCTGGAAAAGGAACCACATCAAGAGGAAAAATAAACCACAGTTCGATTTAAATGGACCAAACACCACAGCTGTGAAAAAAATAGTACATTTTCTGCATTTCTGTGTGTTTGTTATGTTTGTTATGTTTTCTATGTTCTATTGTAAACAAAATACAACTTCATCACAACTTTGCTGGAACTGGGGATGTGCATGTGACAGCGGAGGATGCAAGGGATAAGATGAGATGGAGGCAGATTTGATGACCTATAAAGAGAGCAGCCTGAAGAAGAAGAAAAACACACGATGATCAGAGCCTGGAGTGTTTTTAACTGACTGTCAGCCACAAGGAAATGATTCAAAAGCATCAAGCTCTCGATTTCTGTTGGCTCTTTAAGCTGATGCCAGTCAAAACTATTTCTGATGTTTTTGCATGATGGGTCAGTCTTACTTACATGTAATGCAAGTAAGACTGACATGCAGCCAAAAAATGTGACAAAGCCTCAACCATTATCTACAGATGTCTGTAAGACTTTCACAGACTGCTTATCTGTATCACATAATATATCTCCTTTAGTTCTCAGTGACTGACTTTTAGCAACAAAGTGAATAATAATGCAGTTTAACATTGGTTCTTTGCTAACACAACACTCATTTATCCTTTCAGTTATATGCTTGAATGATTCATCGGTTAATGTTAAGAGGCTTAACAAACAAAGGACTGGACTAAAAATGGAAAAGCAGCAAATGTCAAAAGAGATTTTTTAATACTTTTAGAAAGTATGGAGAACTTCTTGCTCAAGTCCACTTGACCATTTGAAATGATAGCAAATGCTAGCTCCTTAGAAGAAAAACATAAAAGATACAAGGATAGCTCAAGACTTTAGCAAAGTACTCTATATTTTAAAAATGAACACAGTGTGAGTTCAGTTTGAGTCTATAAAATCTGTTGATGTATCCACGTATCATACATAAGCAGTCGCCTTTGAGTCAGCCCAGTTTAAGGATTCACATCTCACCACAAACATTTGACCTCAAGTCAAAAAATGTTTGCTTTTTTCCGAACCTGAGTCACACTTGCATATCAAGGTCACTCTGTTAGGCCATGCTTACTCCCAAAATAACTTTGCCGTTAAAAAAGATATATTAAGTGGCTGCAGCAGTGTGGGTGTGTTGCTAACACTACAGCTGAGGATGGCATACAAAACGTTAGTTCAGTCAGTGAAAACATTACATATTATTTTATAGTACAGCTAACTACATTAACCACATCTGACCATGAAATGATTTATCAAAAGCCATAAATAAATTCAACCACACCATATTTATCCATGATGTCATGGCAACAACAGCAAGAAAACTGACTGTTGTATTTTTTTGTTTGTTTTTTTGTTGTAACTCAGTTGTAACACTTCTGTTGTTTGCTATGAGGCACCTGCTAAGAGAGAGAGAAGGCTAAGAGGGGTACATTGTAAAGGAAGCTTATGCTGCAGACCCAAGTAGGTTCCAAATTAGAGATTAACAGGTTTGCCGATTGATTCTCGAGAAAATAGCATCCCTGTTGCTGGAAGATCGGAATATATGTCTAAAGTCTTTGTGTTTCCTTGATGTGCATCAGTAATAAACACAGATTCATAGATGGAACTTTAGTCCATGATTTTTATTTTTCCATTGTTCTACGAGCATTAATACATGATGCTAAAATAGCACCTACACTCTGCTTGCTGATCTCATATCAAATTTGTACACAAAATACACTTCTGATTGAATTATGCTTTTATATCTAATCTTTGTCTCAGTCTCAAACCCTTAAACACCAGCAGCTGAAAAAATAAGAAACAAAAGCTGTCAGGGCAGCTTATGTTTAGGAAAATAACTGGAATTTAACCTGGAAGCTGGTTTCACAGAACAAAGGTCCTAAAAATGAAGTGACCAATCATCATGTTCATATGGATCAACCCTCCTATGAACACTTGTTTGGTTTCTCTTTGTATTGTTTCATGCTGCTGATCTTCTCACAGGTCATTTCTGTGGTTTATCAGCATTTAGTGTTTAGTGTATTTTCCTCCTTATTATTTGTGGGCATCTGTCTTTGTTTTGGCAGCACCTACTGAAAAAGAATTATTATTCCTGAACTTTAGAAATAATGATGAATACACGCGTTTCATTGGATTTTGTCAAATTTATTAAATTTCAGAACATGCCTGCACTTTTCTTTCAGCAGATTTTGAAAAGGTGAGTTTGCATCATAAGGATGTTAATGATGCACTCAAAACTGTGGCGCTTCTGTGAAAACTATGAAAGGTTGTCTAGACATCACCAAGGGCTGCACAAATATTAGGTACATTATGCATGTTGTGTAACTGGTTGCAAGTCTTGCTGCAGAAATTCGACTGCTTTCAAGGGTTATCTTCTGACACATTGTGAGACTTTGCACCCTTTGTGGTTGATGTCATTATTGTTTTATACGATCAGTCCTCACAGGTTAGTTCATGTGCTTGTTAAGTAGTGTGTAAAAGTAGCATGAACATTTTAAATAAGTAACATTTATTTATATAAAACTTTTCAGTGATATAAAGTACAAAGTTAAGAAGATTCCTGCAGTCCTGCATGTAATGGCCTGACACTGATTGATCGCTCAGAGACAGAGTACACCTTGCAACCTTCACCCCAATCAAGTGTTTTAAATCAATATTTCCTACAACTGCTTATTTTATTCTTTTAAATATTGACAGACTGCTGTTATGAAGATTATCAGTGGCTTACTTTTAACAGCTCATAGAGGTGACTGCTGACTTTTAGCACTTTTGAGTTTAACTGTTGCATTCTGCACAGTCTGAACCTCCAATGTTGTTTGCAAGGCCAAAAGCATGGAGGGTGAATTGAAACTGTTCTACTGAAATGTAAAAGAAGAAAAATGGAGAAGGTGTAATTCTGAAGGAAAACATGTGAATAGTATTGTGGAGGTGAAGGGAGTGTTAGACAGAATCATGACTTTTAAGCTAGAAGTCGAAGGTGTGATATTGAATGTTGACAGTGTGTATGCCTCAGAAGCTGGACACCAGCTGGAAGTGAGACCTGCTACAATGTATGGATGGAGACAGCAGGATTCACAAAAAGACAGGAGCTTTCTTTCATTTGCACAATTAGAAATATCCTGTCTCAGAGTGACGCTGAAAAACTAGTTCATGCATTTATTATTTCCAGGCTGGACTACTGTAATTCATTATTATCAGGAAGTCCTAAAAACTCCCTGAAAAGCCTTCAATTAATCCAAAATGCTGCAGCAAGAGTCCTGACAGGGACTATAAAGAGAGAGCAGATTTCTCCTGTATTGGCTTCCCTTCATTGGCTCCCTGTTAAATCCAGAATTCGAAATCCTGCTCCTCACACACAAGGTCTTAAATAATCAGGCCCCATCTTATCTTAATGACCTTGTAGTACCATATCACCCTATTAGAGCACTTCGCTCTCGCTCTGCAGGCCTACTTGTTGTTCCTAGAGTATTTAGTAAAAGTAGAATGGGAGGCAGAGCCTTCAGTTTTCAGGCCCCTCTTCTGTGGAACCAGCTTCCAGTTTGGATTCAGGAGACAGACACTATCTCTACTTTTAAGATTAGGCTTCAAACTTTCCTTTTTGCTAAAGCATATAGTTAGGGCTGGACCAGGTGACCCTGAATCCTCCCTTAGTTATGCTGCAATAGGTGTAGGCTGCTGGGGGATTCCCATGATGCACTGGGTGTTTCTTCTTCACTGACCTTTCTCACTCACTGTGGTGTTAATAGACCTCTCTGCACTGAATCATACGTGTTATTAATAGCTGGAGGATGCTCGGGATAATGTGAAACAATATCATAAAAAAAGTATTGGTCCCAACACAGAATGCTGCAGAATTACATGATTAAAGTTTGTGTATGAAGAAGAGTCTTTGCGTACATAAACAAATTGAAATTTAGCAAAAGGACATGACTCATGGCAGTGCAGAAGTTATGCTGCACACAAAAGTGTAGAATTAACCTTCTGTAACGATTACATCCTGTTACAACAGCTACAATTTCCAGCTTGACCAGTCTTTCAGTGAAATTAAAACCAAATGAAAAAAATTTAAGCTAGATGAATGCAGGTGAAAAAGTATGTCATGGTAACCATAGTAACTGTTGTGTTCTATGCTCCAATTCAATTACAGATCCAAGGGAGTTACTTTGTTTCTCAGATTTATCTTGTACTCTGTAGAGCAAAGCATTCAGAGTTTCAGGGTCTGTTCTTCTCTGTGCGGAGGAGGGCTTGCTGGTAGAAAAAAAAACAGTTTGTGTGCTCTGACCATCTTTCACAAAAACGGGCGTAGAATCCTGAAGGTGTATTCTTTTTCTGTGCATGAGACAGGAAGTGATTAGTCACATCGAACACACCTGGGTCTAAGTGGCGTCATCAAAATAGCTACCACCTATGAAACCAAATAGTGTCAAATGTTGATAGAAGAACTCAAACTACAGTTGTGTCAGCAACAGTTCATGATTAATGAATCCCGCAGACCTTAATAAAAGACTTTTACTTTAAAAAACCAAAGCTGAGTGGCCAAGCCTCGCTGCAGGGGCTGGAGGACAACAGCATAAACCAGGGTGTCAGTAGACACATGTCAGTGTCTTGTGTCAACTGACAAAAAATAAAACAGTAAAATTTCAGGTCTGGGCTTCTTTGTTCAGGCTGCTACTCCTGCAATCCAGCGCTGAATAAGCGAAATAAAATGGATACATGGATGGATACAATTTCAGCCAGACTTTTACGATGAGCCAGTTGTAATCACACATAAGGCCATATTTGCCTGATCACCATAAAGCTGTGGTGCTGTGGTGTAGGTTAGGATAGGTTGCAAAGCAGGCTCATTTCTGCCATTAAGTTGTGTATTTTAACATGGGTTTTTGTTTAATTATATATTGTTCCTGTAACAGATAGGTATCTTCCTGCCCTGCTTTCCTAAGATTGAATTTGATCTCTAATTTGCCTCCACTCACTGACAAAATCGTGAAACTAGTTGTCATTGTTTATGACAGGGAACAGGACCCACACACAGGACAAGAGGAAATAAGACTAAAAGAAATAAGAGAAGCTGGCTAATTAATAAGCTAAAACAATCCCATGCTCTCCCTGTGTGTGGGTTTCCTCTTATAGTCCAAAAGCATGCATATTCTAAACTGGACAGAGTGAATGATTCAATTAAATTTTATTTACAAAGCGCCGAATCACAACAACAGTCACCTCAAGGTGCTTTAGATTGTAAGGTAGACCCTATAATAATACATACAGTGAAAAAACCCAACAATCATATGACCCAATCACATATGATATATGATCATTTGTCTCTATGTGTTAGCCTTGTGGCAGACTGGCAGCTTGTTGAAGGTTATCCTGCCTCACACCCAAAGAGGTGACTCTAATGAATAAGATTGTATAATTATAGTGAATAATAATAATAATAATAATAATATTAAAAAGATAATTACCCTGCTTCAATCCCTATACAACTGAATGTGGACTAAGCACTTGCAGCAGTTGTATAGGGATGAGTGTGGAACTCTCCCAGGAGGACCACAGAGTCTCCAGGTGGAGCACATTTGAACACCCCACACAGAGACTCCAAGAAGGCCACAGACTCTGAGCTGACAGGACGTTCCCCAAACCAAAGGCATAGGGAACCAGCTCTCTCATCTAATTGGAGTCACTGAACTAGACTTTTGAATTGTCTTTGTGTTGTTGTGTTTTAATGGAATGAAGTCTCCCAATAGAATTAAATGTCAGTAGGTGCAATGCTGACATTTATAGACTAAGAAATCAACTTTTTTAAGCAAAAGGCTGGGTATGATACCAGAAACACATGTAGATTGTGTCAGCACATTGTTATTCCATCATCATTTTTCCATATAGAAATGCTGAGAAGACTCACAGTCAGGTGGTCTCTTAACACTTCAGACCTGAACCTGATGAACCTGAACGGTCATGCTTGATCTATTTCACTGGATCCTTTCACTATAAAACAAAGACTCGCTGGATTTGCTACAGCATTTACAGACCATGTGGGTCACATGAATAACCAATACATGCAGTGGGTGTAACTCAGCTGAGAGGTAGGAGGGGTTGACATAATCTTATTTATTAACTTCCTGACAACTGTGCTCTATTATTGTTACTGTTACTTGAAAACCTTTAAATTCTAAAACATACACTTTGCAGCCACACACTGAACCACCAACATTGCAACTTGTAGACGACCTGCTCTGCCTTCTGAGCCACAGCTCAGTTACAGCCACCCCAGTAACCCTCCTCCACCTCCTAGATCTCAATGCACCATTATGAACTCAATAAATAGTGGTGAAAAATCATGGACACGTGATGTGTTTTTTGACAGAACGAAGGGTCAAGGGATGTTGTTGGGAGGATGAAGTGGTTGCTACATTTGTACCCCTGAACCCACTGCACTACCCCTGCCCTGCAGCCGAGCCACAGACCGCACATCACCTCATTTGTTTCCCATATGAGAACATTTCATTTTTTTTTATTTGGTGAGACAACAAAACTACCTGGTTAGTGCTATGAGAAGATGATGACCTCTATGAGGTCTCAAACATTATTAGTAACTCTACGCATAGCGTTAATGCTTTGCTATCACAATATTGTTTTTGTGGCTTTTCTCCAAACTCTTAGCTTTTCAAGTAACAAAAAGTAAGCACTGTAACAGTTCACATTAAAAGCACTTACATTTTTTAAGCAATTTCATTTTTGTTCAAACACTGGGTTAATTGGTATTAATGCAGGGTTAACATTTAATCATTAGCACCAGTTCACAGCAGAAACCTTTTTAGTAAAATACAACTTCACAATAAAGCTTTACCACAGTGGAAAAAAAAAAAGAGTGTGACAGGTCAGCTTGGACAATAATGACAATAATCTTGGGGTTCTGCAAAAATCCACTTAATGGGAATAATAACTCACCTGCAACATGAAACAACAGCAGGACCATGAATAAAGAGAGACTTTCACACATTCTAACTGGATTAATTACAGTAAATTATCCTCAACAGAGAATTGAAAATAATACTATACACTTCAGACTGTCATGAGGAGTCACAGTTCATAAGCTATTATTTAACAATTAGTTAAAATTATAAATAGTTACCAATAAGCAGATTTTTCTCTCTCTGATAAGGTACTATTATTATAGTTATTCAGCTACTGTGTGCAGGTTTACTGGACACAGTGTGGATGGTGCTATTTATGTTCTCATTATCCAGGTATACACAAGCTGTCACGGACTGCCGGGGCAGACCATGTGGAGTGAGTTGAGGACCCAAGAGCAGACAGAGGCGAGGAGACAAAACTGGACTTAACAAAAAGCGAGCCTTTATTTAGGCCGAAAACTCACGGAAAAAACAACAACAAAGTAACTGAAGGAAAACCTGAACATAGACTAGAAAACTATGACTCTTACTGAGAATTTAGACTATAACTAAACAATATACAAACTATGACTTACTATGGCTGGGAAACTGTGACAAGGGGTAGGGGAGATAACACAGACGACACGACACTGAACACAGCAAGGCTGAGGACTAAGTACACACGAGGTGATCGGGGGAAGTGGAGACACATGGGGACACAGCTGACTAGAATGAAACATAATGACAACACAGGGGAGAGTAATCTAAATGTAGTGAACAAAGAACAGACTCTTTCAAAATAAAACAGGAAACACGGAGACATAGACATGAAACGAACGAGACAACAAGAGCCACACAGACATGACACATAACAGGTAGGCGTACGAACCAGGGAGACCGAGTACAGGGGAAGATGACAGAAACGACAACATGAACTTGACAACATAAGACACACAGACATAAACACATGAAGGGCAAGGGAGACTTAACACAAGGGTAATATAATAACAAATGAGCTAGAATAACTTAATGAACCTAAACAAACAATAAACATCAAAATAGACTAAAACTCAAAACACTGGGTCGCACGACCCAGGACCATGACACAAGCATGACAGCAGGAAAAAAATCTCACACGTGATTTCACATCAGACAAATTTTTTTTTTTTGTGATTTTTGTTTTTTTCTAAACTGTAATTGTTGCATGTGGAACCTGAGCTTTCAGGAGTTTTTGGTGAAACTGGAAAATCTGCTTGCCATCAGTCAACACAGACCAGTGTGGGGACCAACGGCTGACAAACTTAAACTACATCGCTGACAATGTGCACAGTGTCTGAGGGCTTGATGTCCTCTAGTGGACCCTGTGTTCACTGCCCACTACTGTGGTATTTTATGGCAAATGCCAATTTGTCATGGAATTAGCAGGTGAAAAGTACTGGTGTCCTGTGCTTTTCACAGATGAGGGGAGCAAGTTCACAGTTAGCACACGAAAGAGTTTGAAGAAGCCAATGAGAACGTTATGTTGCCTGGCTCATCACTGGGTGAGTGTTTTTTTGGGGGGGAGGCACATCCATGGAGGGACACAAGACCTCTACAAACTGTGCTATGAAATCCTTGGACCCACTGTCAGACCCTACAATGATGCGGTGCTCCCTGGGTTCTTCCTGATGCATGATTATGCAGGCAGTTCCTGGAGGATGAAGGAGCAGGTACCAGTGACTGGCCCCCATGGTCGCCTGACCTAAATCTATAAGAACACCTCTGGGACATTATGTTCATGTCCATCCTCTGGCACCAGGTTGCACTTCAGAATGTTCAGGAGCTCAGTGATCCCCCAGGATACCATCCGCCAGAACATGGGGGCCATAAAAACTATTAAGGACCCTTCTGAGTACCCGCAGTCATTTTATTTATTTTTTTGGCAAACTGAACTAGCATGCCATTGTGGAGGTAAGCATCAACGACACAGAGCTCTCAGTTCTCACTCCTTCTTTATTCGTCTCCAACATCAACTGCGCATATCGCGCCACAAAACACAGGAACACACTTCCTATACACTGGGTGTGAGTGGAGCCCTCTAGTGGTCCACCACACATGCCCCCCCCCCCCCCCCCCCCCCCGAACACCCAGCAGAACTAGTCCAGGACCCAGGGCTTAAGCAAACGGCCAGAACGGCTGAACTGGGGGGGTGGGGAACTGACAGGGGGCAACCCAGCCTGGGAGCGAGGCTGACACTGGCGGTCAGAAAAAGCTGCAGACGACTCGGACTCCGTTGATTTTGGGTCGCTCCTGGGGGAAAAAACAGAATCCATCAGCCCGGTGGCAGGTGGGCGGCCGCGGCGAGGGGCCTGGGCCGGGACCACCTGATCCTCTTGCATAACATGTGCAGGCTTAAGTCTGTCAACAGAGACAACTTCCTGCCGACCGCCAAAGTCCAAAATGAAATGTTTGTTGCCTGGTTTAAGAACCCTGCATGGCCCGTCATATAGTGGACGCAGCGGAGTCCTATGGGCATCGTGCCTGACGAAAACAAAACGAGCAGAGTCCAACGAACTCGGAACAAAAGTGTCAGGCAGGCAGTGGTGCACAGGACCAGGAACAGGAAATGAGTCTCTTGGGGGGCGAAAAGGCAACAAAGAGGTATCGAAACATGGGGGAGGGCTCTCAGGTAAGAATTCCCCGGGGACCCGGAGAGGCTGGCCGAGGACCAGTTCAGCCGGGGAAACCCCGAGGTCTTCTTTAACCGCGCTACGCAATCCCAGCAAAGCCAGGGGTACCGCCTCCAGCCACCTGGTTGTGCGGTCCACCACAGTCAAAAGGTGCGTGAAACCCTGTGACTGCGGCAAGGGACCAACCAGGTCCACATGAACGTGATCGAAACGCCTACCCGGGACACGGAAAGGTTCGAGGGGTGCCTGTGTGTGCCGGTGGATTTTCGAGCGTTGGCATGGGATACAAACCGCCGCCCATTCTTTCACCGTCTTGTGAAGGCCCGGCCAAACAAACCTGGCGCTGACCAGCTTGACCGAGGCCCGGACGCCGGGATGAGAGAGGGCATGGACTGAGTCAAAAACATGACGACGCCACGAAAGGGGAACCACCGGGCGGGGGCGGCCGGTGGAAACGTCGCAAAGAAGATGCGGACCGCCGTCCCACACTGGGGTGTCCTCCAGCACGAGGCCCGTTTTTGTTGACTGAAGGGCAAGGACGTCCGGGTCAGCACGTTGCTCGGCGGCCATGGCAGCGTAGTCGATGCCGACATACACCGGAGAAACCAACACACGTGAGAGACAGTCAGCGACGTGATTGGACTTACCAGCCACATGCTGAATGTCTGTGGTAAACTCTGAAATGGCCGCCAACTGGCGCTGCTGATGTGCGCTCCATGGGTCAGAGACCTTGGACATCGCAAATGTCAAAGGTTTGTGGTCAACGTACGCAGTAAAGTTGCAACCCTCGAGGAAAAAACGAAAATGTCGCGTCGCGAGGTGCAGGGCCAGCAACTCCCTGTCAAAAACACTGTACTTGCGTTCAGCATCCCGGAGCGTACGACTGAAAAAGGCGAGTGGTTGCCAGATACCTGAAACCCGCTGTTCCAACACCCCACCCACTACCACGTCAGACGCATCGGTGGTCAACGCGATCTCCGCCGATGGAAGCGGGTGGGCCAGCAGGGCGGCGTCAGCCAGCGCAGACTTGGCTGCGTAAAATGCACGGACGCGTTCCGGCAGCCAGTCAACCGGATCTTTGGCTGTTTTACCTTTTAAGGCAGCATAGAGTGGCTGTAGCAGGTGGGCAGCTCTGGGGAGAAAGCAGTTGTAAAAATTTATCATCCCCAAGAACTCCTGCAACGCTTTAACCGACGTGGGACTTGCGTTCAGCAAGTCGGCGCTTTTCGGCGGAAAAGCCGAAACGGCCTGGACTCTGTCGGGCAACGGAACCACACCTTCAGCGGAAATGCGGTGCCCGAGGAAATCCAGAACAGGCAACCCAAACTGGCACTTGGAAGGGTTGATGATCAGGCCATGCGCTGCCAAACGCTGGAAAACCTGGCGCAGATGGGACTCGTGCTGGCTCGCTGAGCAGCTGGCCACCAATATATCGTCCAGATAAACAAAAACGAACGGCAGCCCACGCAAAACGGAGTCCATCAGCCGCTGAAAGGTCTGGGCGGCACCTTTCAGGCCAAACAGCATGCGCAAAAACTCGAACAAGCTCTATGAAGAGCAGCCTTTCTGTATTGCCAGCGGTCGCGGCTGCTATGGCGCGCTGGCGGGTCCGTTTCCCTGGGCCGTGAAAGCGCAAGGCGGCAGGCAGCGACGCGCTCTGTCGCCAAAACGCTGATGGTAGAAACAGATGCTCTTTCTGCGGTGCTGGCGTGTAGCAATCCCTGCAGTCAACAAGGGGGCGGATGCTCCGGGGGAGGCAGGTGGAGGCGTGGAAGGTGCCGCCGGCGAGTCCGTATCCAGGGCGTGAACGTCGAAAGTGCGGCTAGCCAGAAGAATGCGATCTGCTTCTTCAGCCAGGGAGCGATAATCCTTCGCAGGCAGAAGCAGAGAGTTTGCGACGACAGCTCTCACGGCAGCCGGTAGTTGGCGGAGGAAGAGGTGGGCGAAGAGGAAACCACCGTCATCTGGCCCGAGCAACGATAGCATGTTCTCCATGAGCTCGAGCGCGGTACCGCCACCCAAGCCTGACAGGTTGAGGAGCTTTTCGGCTCGTTCAGTGTCGGAGAGGGCATAGCGCCGAAGAAGCAGCTCTTTGAGGGCAGCGTATTTCCCTTGGGCGGGTGGGTCCCGGAGGAGCGCCATCGCGCGACGGGTGGCCAGCGGGTCGAGCGAGGCTACCACATGGTGATACTTCGTGTCGTCAGCCGAGATGCCGCGAAGGGCGAACTGAGCCTCCACGTGTACAAACCATGACGGGGGGTCATGGAGCCAAAAGTCCGGCAGTTTCATCGCCACAGCGAACGTAGCTGCAACAGGAGGCGGAGGTCCGGCGGCCGCTGATGCATCCATAGCGGAGTCTGCGTTATCTGCGGCCCGTTGCATGCTCGAGTCAGGGGTCAACAATGTGGAGGTAAGCATCAACGACACAGAGCTCTCAGTTCTCACTCCTTCTTTATTCGTCTCCAACATCAACTGCGCATATCGCGCCACAAAACACAGGAACACACTTCATATCCGGTTGTTCAGTCTGGCGTCACTAGCCGTGTCTGGACCTAAACTCCGCTGCTGGTCCATATATCAAACGATCACTATGGCATTACTGAGAGTTGAAAAACTGTCTAAAATCTTTCATCTTTAATAAAATGATCAGCGTTCTGCTCTACCAGGTGTAACAATTGAGTTTAACATCCAGGCATCCATGAAAATGGAATTTATGACATTTAACGGAGTTAGAAGTTACCAGGGAGTTAGCTCGCTAGCTTTTATCTAAATACAATATAGCATGTCCTGACTGCGGGGTTTTGGAAACAAATTAAAACGTACAGCTCTGTTATCACTTCCAGCATAAATGAAGACAGAAAACTACATAAATGAAAACAGAAAACTAAAAAGCAGTGACGTTTGTAGGGTTACTGAAGTTGGGCTAGCTGGTATATAATGATGTGCTACGTGACCGCTAGCGACACAGCTATGTTAGAATAATATAAACAAGCTAACTTTTTTTTCCACTCGATAAAAGTTAACGTGAGTGTTCTCGGTGGTCAGGAACAAATGTAATCGCATGGCAGGATGCTGTAAAAGGACCAAACTTCAGCCAGGAGAACAACTGAGATAATCCATCCACAATATGAGGTTAGTCATTCATATACTGCGGCATGGGCTGTAGTTACATCGTAAGGTTTTAAAAACTGAGCTTAAATAAATGATTAGCGGTAATAAAAGCCGAGGGAGATCAACAGTGATCACTGACTGTTTTAGGAGCTTTTTGAGATTAAATAGAAGAAAATACATAACATTAAACATGTTAACAACACAAAAGCCATATTAAACGCAGACTACTTTAGGCCCGGAAGTAGGATTCGTCGTGTCATCACTGAACAACCGGATATACTGGGTGTGAGTGGAGCCCTCTAGTGGTCCACCACACCATATCCTTTTTTCACTTTGATTTTCAGGGTGTCTTTGAATTCAGCCCTCAGATCCATCCAACAATGTGGCATCTTTTTGTGCCCAGTCCATATGAGTCTAGATACCCAGCATGATTTTTTAATTAAATTGTTCCTTTAATTTTTTTTGAGCAGCGTAAAATGTTAATAGGGCGTTGTTTTGACGGTGGTGGTGTCTGATTATTTACATAAGACAATGGCGGTGAACCTGGAGGGGCCTTATGTGCCTTGAACCCCAGAAGATTTGCCGCTGAGTGAAAAGCTCTGTTTTGACGCACAATGGTCACTTTTGGATCCATTTCCTGTTCAGTTCAGGTATATGGTGTTCCACTGAAAAAGAAAAATCATTTTCTTATTGATGTCAGTATGATTTACAGCCAGGGGTTTGGTCACTTCAGAGATGGAATGATGACAATAACGATGTGCTGATGGGATGAACCGCGCTGCTACTCCTGTCTCTGTGTGGGCGTTGTTAAAACTCCTGAAGCGGGGAGGCAGTGCGTTTATTTACGCAGTATATTTCCCTCCTATTGGTCCGATTATAGAAGCTGTTCTGATGACACAGCCAAATCTCTAGTGATAAAAAGATAGACGCCAAGACGCGCTAGAGAAACGGGTGTCGGAGGGCGGACAGCGAGCAGTTTCGTGGTAGATGTGCCTCTGCGACTCTTAACAAGGCTGGAAGTATCGGTCCGATTCCTGAGGTACTGGTTTTTACACTTTTTCTTTCTCTCAAACTTTAAACTAGAGAACATTTTATTTCCCTTTTATTGGTAATGATAACAAGTAGACGAAGGAACATAAAAAAAAACTTACGTGCGCTCTCCGCTAACGTGATTCTCAGTTTCAGTAATTTCTTTAATTCCAGTCTGGTGAAACATTTGATGTGGTGTTTCTCTCCCCTCACCGACTGGTGTGTGTGTGTGTGTGTGTGTGTGTGTGTGTGTGTGTGTGTGTGTGTGTGTGTGTGTGTGTGTGTGTGTGTGTGTGTGTGTGTTTTTGAAGAATGGAGTGGTATGTCCTGGTGCTGATGCTGAGCTTGCCGCCCTGCATCCACACAGACTGTTCTTCACAGTGTCAGAAATGCGCGCAGCAAATTCTTAGCGCCGATGAAGCTTACAGCAGCCTGGTAAGAAAGTTCAAAAGGGAAATTTAAGATGACTTCATAATCTTGTTGCTGATCCAAAATGATAGAAAATTCTTCAGTGTGTTATTCTAACTGTAATCGTCTAAATCTTGGAGTTAAAAATCAGGCAAAACCATTAATAAAATCTTGGAATATGCAGTAGCCTGTGTGTATATATAGTTTTGAAATTTCTCGTTCGACTGGGAAGTAAGGCGCAGCCGCCGAGCTTTACCACAAACAAAACTCACAAGTGGGAAATGTAACGTGCGTTCAGGTATAGTGCGCCCTGCTGATGTCCCCTGGTTTCCCGATCTTGTCTGTGTCTTGCAGTCGTGCAGCGCCGATTGTGAGGGCCAGCTGGAGAGCTGCAGCCAGGCTCCGCGGTTGGCCGACTTCAGCCAAGATGAGGCTGCGGAGGAGGAGGAGAGCCAGCAGGCAGATCTGGTCAAACGCTACGGCGGCTTCATCAAGAGGATCGACAAGAACAAGAACAAAATATTCGCCTCTCCGTGGCGCGACAATTACATCCTGAAAGGTGCCTCGCTGCCCAAAAAATATGAGCTTTTTTTGAAGAAGCTGGAAGATAGAGACGCAGATACAGCGGAGCAGGCAGACGACACTCCAGAGGATCACATCCTCCGTGGTTATGTTAAACGTTACGGCGGCTTTTTACGGAAATTCGGCCCAAAGTCAAAGAGAAGTAGCTCCGTGGAGCAGGAGGACCAGGAGCCCGAGGAGCTGCAGAAGCGCTACGGAGGCTTCATGAGGAGAGTCCGACCAAAGTTGAACAACCTGAAGTGGGACAAGCGGTACGGAGGGTTTCTGCGCCGTCACTTCAAAATCTCTATGCGCTCAGTAGAGGAGCCCTATTTCTCCTATGACGAGCTGACCCTATAGACACAGTCGTAGGAGAACTCAAAGGAACTTGCACAGGTTTACTTGAAATGCCATAATTGAAGTATCATATGCCTGCTGAGCTCGCCTAGATTCGGCTGCCTTCTGTGTAACATTTGTGTAATTTGCATCATCGCCTTTCCTTCAATAAATGCTTGTTTAATAAAATCATAAATAAAATCACCCTCTTTTTAAATGTATTTGATTTTTTGCACACAGGACGATATGGCGCGGTGTTCGCTTTGAGAGCGATTTAACAATTTTACGTTGTTGTTTCTCTTGTTGCGGCCGCTGTTTGCACTCTCAGGCTGCTTGTTGTTGTCCCAATTTTGAATTTCCCAGTAAAACGATGTAGGGTTTGTGTCAATGTTCCCGTTTTATTATTGAAAACAATACTTGACATAATAGATACTTACGTTAATTTTAAAAACAATATATATAATTAATATTAACAAACAATGAAAATAATTCTGTTTACTTCTAACGACACCAAAAATCAAGGCCAGCTCAAAGCTTAAAGTGATTTGGAATAAAACCATTGTGGAGAACATTTCATTTGTATGGTCAGGATAGGACATCTAGGAGCAATCAGGTCGAGGCAATGGTACGCTTCATATTCCATAAATTGAACGTTTCTGATCGGTTGCTGTATCATGCATGTCATTTTAACTTTGTCACTTTACAGAATCTAAATGCCAACTAAATTTTACACAACCTGAATATTTATTATTATATTAGGTTATTGTTGTTGTTGTTGTTGTTGTTGTTGTTGTTACACATTTTCCCAAGTTTTCCAAAATATAGATAAACAGTTTTACAGGATGAATATAACAGCACCGCAGATGCCAAGAATTTGATCCTGAGACAGAAAACTGATCAATCTGTGAAGTCATTAAAACAGGATGCTGTTGCGCCACGGTGTGGGCAAGCGTCAGAAGTCTCCCCCCAGAACAGGAATTAAAGCACTTTAATAATAAAGGCGTCATTCACGATGAATGAATGTGTATGAATTAGCACCACAGGAGAATATGCAGATTTTTTAAATTCCTTTTCTTATTATAAAGAAAAACAGCAGAAGAAAAAAATAGAAATAGACTCCATCCATCCATCCATCCTCATCCGCTTTGTCCGGGGCCGGGTCGCGGGGGCAGCAGCCTAAGCAAAGAAATAGACTCGTTTGGCATTTTTCTATTCTTACTGAACAATTTACACTACCAGCTTTAGCATATCTCCTTCACTGTATAATTCTCATGTACATGGCTAATTTACAATGACAAGTTGAACTAAACAGCTGTGGGATGAAGCCAGGAGTGCCTGTAGGAAACCCACAAAGGTACAGGAAAAATCCACAGAAAAAGGGCCCAGCTGATCAAGAGGTTCAAAAACTTTTTTCCTGAGAGGAACTAACCGAACCCCACTGACTGCATGTCTTTGGACTGTGGGAGGAAGCCAGAGTGCCCGGAGAGAACAGGGGGAGAAAGGTGGAGTCACACTCAGGATCTTTTTACTGTGAGGCAACAGTGCGACCCACCGGGCCACCTGCTGCCCATGTAAAAAGATATGCAGACAAATGATCAAACAAAGACTAGACAAAGATAACCTGCTTCTCATCCTGTGGTAGCTGGGAAAGGTTTTAGCCCTCGTGTGACTCTGATAGGTGATTGGATGGACAAAGTAATTGACATATGCCATCCTGGAAAGCATCACAAAGCCATTTCTAAGGATTTGGAGCTCCAGCAAACTTTAGTGAGATTCATTTGTGGTTCACCAATCTCACAGATGGAGAAAACTTGGAACAGTGGTGAAACTTCCCAGGAGTGGCTGTTCTACCAAAATTACTCTGAGTGCATAGACGAATCATCTGGGAGGTTATAAAACAAGCCAGAACAACATCTAAAGAACTGCAGGTATCACTTGGCCCAGTGGAGGTCAGAGTTCATGATCCAACAGAACGAAAGAGACTGGAGAGTTCCACGATGAAAATCACGGTTGGCCAAAGAGCATCCTGATGATCCAAGACTTTAGGGAAAATATCCTGTGCACTGATGAGAAGGTTTGAGTCCCATTATATTATACTAACCGGTCAAACATGGTACTGGTAGTGTGATAGTCTGGAGTCACTTTGCTGCTTCAGCACCTGGATGACTTTCTGTAACTGATAACAGTGAATTCTGCTCTTGATCAGAAAAAGTCCAGCCATCAGTTTGTACCCTGGAGCTCGAGCACATTTGTGTTATGCAGCACGTCCACCTCTGAATGCCAAAAAACCCCCAAAAGTTTTACACTTCTTTATTCAAAACTCAAACTTGCATCAGAATCAGAGAAACTTTATTAACCCCAGAGGGAAAGTGAATAAATTGCATGACCTTAAACAAGTGATTCATGAAAGAAACCCTTCAGTGTGGATGAATTAGAACAATTCTGCAAAGAAAAACAGACCAATGTTGCTCCACAGTAATGTGAATGACTCAGTGCCAGTCATCAGTTGATTGCTCTGTCAAGGGTAACACAACCAGTTCTTGGGTTTACAGTGCAATTACTTTTTTCTCATAACAGAAGACTATTTTCTAATATTAACATTTGTTCTATGACTTGAAATATGTAAGTGTGCAAATGCAAAAACTAAAGAACCTGCTGCAGATCTCTTCTAGTTAAGAGTTCTTCCACCAACCATCCGATGACTGGGGCTCGTGTCTAAGTTTGGAATGACTGCTGCAATCTGCTGCTTTGCTTATAAAGCTGAAGGATTTACTCATAAACTTCATGTTCTGGGGGAGAATAAAGCTTTTAATGCAAAGTAGGGTCACAAAACTTTAACGCAACAAGAGTAACGATCAATTAAATACCTGTACATTTGCTTTCTTCAATGTGAAGTATAAATAACACAAAGTTTTTGTAATTTACATGTTAATGCTGAGTTCATGATACATACTCCAGCCAGCATAAGTCATGTACTGGTTAAGCTTCACATAAATGTTTTTTTACCCCCATTTTAAAGTGTTCTCCTGACCACACCCAGTGGTCAAAGCATCCCAAGAACAGGAGGTGGAGCAGGTCATCTACTGGAAGGTTGGTGGAGCTAAATCCCAACATGCTATCGGATGCATGTGTCAGAGGATGAATGTTAGACAGAAAAGCATAAAGCATGTTGTACAAAGTGCTTTGAGTGTTCAAGTAGAATAGAAAAGAACGATATAAGACCCAGTACATTAACAGTGTTTTATAATCCAAGTGAATTTAGAATCTATGAAGCCAGTAACATCACAGCAAACAGTCGTCCAAGGTCGGGACAATTCAAAAATCCCTTCACTCTTTTTTATAAAAATACGTTTTACAAAAATCCTCAAGTCCTGAACTTTTCTTTAAAAAAAACAAGCATTTATTATCAAACTAAACAATCTTCCTGTGTGGAATAAACAGACAGACGTGATACATATTTTATTACGGATGAAATATACAGTCACAACACCTGTTCAGTTTCTAATGGAGATCTATGGATGTCTTGAAATGCATGAAATGGTGTGGAAAAGGGTTCATAGGCCTTCACCTCCACCTTCAGTCCACTCCAAACTGAAGCCAATCAGAAGCCAGACGAGGGAGCAAACAGCCAGGCTGTATTTCACTGCTGCTGGTCCTGCTGGTCCCCGTCTTCCTCTTTAACCTGCTCTGGCTGACCTTTATCATCATCATCTAGCTGGTTTGCCTCCTCGGAATCGTCGGCAGTGGCTGCCAAGGCGTCGACAACACTGATGGTGCCAACCTGCTGTTGGACAGCGGCGCCCTGTGTGGTGGCCAGACCCTGCAGCGTCACCAGCTGGAACTGAGGTCCCACCAACTTAACGAAGGCCCCGGAGGCTGCTTGGCTGCTGGCCCCAGCTGCCCCTTCCTGACCGGCAGCAGTGGACAAAACTGTCAAGTTAGAGCCATCAGCTGAAAGCTCTGACCCACAGAGCGAGGAGGTCAGGAGGGTGTACGCGCCAACATTGGTGCTGGGCTGGGCTCCTGCCACAGTCAGCACCTTCCCCAGTGGGAGGCTGGTCAGCTGGCTAAGAGGCAGGGTGATCTGGGTGGGTGCAGCATTGACTGCGGCAGGACCGGAGACAGCACGCGTCAGCCGGGGACGCTTGGGCCCGGGAGGCGCAGGCACCGGCGTGAGGGTCATCAGGACGTTGTTGAGGTGCTGTGATTTGCTCTTCAGCTCCTTGGCTCGCTTCCTGTGCTCGTCACACTGCTGCTCCAGGGCTACAGGGGGAGACGGTGAAGTACCACAAGATTGCTGTTACTCCTTCATGCAGAATGCAGTCATTTCTACAAAGTTACACAAATCACAAGCACAAGGAAGACCACTTAGGATTCTGCACTGACCGGCTAAGCTGCGAGTGTACTGCTCTCTGTAACGGTCCATCTGGCTCTTGTGACTTGCCAGAACCTTTTTCACAAGGTCCAGCATTCCAAAGTTCTGCACTATGTTGTTGAGTAAAACAGCATCTGAGAAACAGAGCAGTCACGCTGCGTCATTTCACGATCAGTATTTTTATTAGTCGTCTGTGGCAGGTGACTAACCGACCCACACCTGTGTGTGTTTCTAACCTTTGACCTGCAGCGGTGGGTCACACACTCTCTCCTGCAGCCCCTTCAGCACCTCCTGCAGCTCATTCTGGAAGTCCTCTACCACCTCTTCCAGCAGCCCTGCCTCCTTCACCGCACGCCAGAACGCGATGGAGTCCTCTGTGCACACAAACACACACATCAGTAACATGATTACCTCTCTGAGTCAGGTGACTCCACTTGATGGTGTCTGTGTGTATGTAGGTTGTTGATCACCTCCGATGGCTGTGACCCAGCCTGAAGCTTCCTCCATCACCTCTGGAAATGATGCTGCAGCTCCATTCACTACAACAGAGACGGCACACGTGGTTGCAGTGCAGACTGTGGTGCTGGTTCAGAAGCTCCACTCATCTGTGCTGCGCGTGGCTTCACTTTATATTTATTTATAACAATGACGTACTCCTGGATGCAAAGTCACTCACACTGTGACTGAATTACTGCCAAATGGGATTTTTCACAGGTAACATGTTTTCCCAGTCTTCACTAAAACTAGCTTGGAAATAACAAGTCAGGTTTTCTGTTTGCCTGTGACTATACTGCTGGATGAAGGTTTTAAAAAGCTCTTAAAACTGTGCTCACACTCGTACATGGGGCCAAAGCATCGAGCTAAATACTCTCATATTACACCTGAGACAGACTCATCATACTACAGCCCACGCTGGAAGGAATCATATGATGGCTAACTTGTGTGAAAGATTTTAAATATCGAGGGAAAATCGAGCCATCAGGCCAGATCCTGGCTAGATCTTTCATATGTAAGCGTCAACATGTCCGACCAGTGGGTGTGTTGGGATTCAAACCTGTGCACGATTTTTAGTGAAATCACCTATGCCGTCAATTTGAAGCTCCTACGTCGCCTCGTTTTCCAATTACTGCATTCACAAACTTAGGTGTCCACGGCACCCGCCCGCCCAGCGAGGTGACGACAGTACAAAGGGCTGATTTGAGATCGCAAACTAACACACAATGTAACACAATCAAGTCTGATAAGAAGTCCTGCACACAAGCACTCTGAAAAGGTTAAATACTGGATTCTCTCAAATTACATTGTGTTGAAAAGCAGCACAGCAAAGAGGGACTCATCCAGGCTGGAGAAACTGATCAGGAGGGCTAGCTCTGTGGTCGGCATGAAGCTGGACACTCTGGTGACAGTGGCAGAGAAAAGGACATTAAAGAAACTGATGGACATTATGGACAATGCTGGGCATCCTCTGCACACGGCCATAAACAACCAGAAGAGTCTGTTCAGTGACAGGTTGCTTCTCCCCAAGACAAGAACTAACAGACTTAAAAACTCCTTTGTCCCACACGCCATCAGACTGTTTAACTCCTCTCTGGAGGGGAGAGGGAGGGGAGACAGGAGGACAAAGGAGGGGGGAACAACTAAGCTGTAGTGCCTCTGCACCTCACTGTACAATACCTTGTGCAATACTTTTTGTAAATAGTCAACAGTGCAATAGACTCAATACTTGAAATGTGCAATTCACTTGTATTTTTTATTCCTATTTATTCTATTTATCCCCTTTGTATATTTTATTTATATTTGTCTCTGTATTTATATGTGTGTGTGTGTGTGTGTGTGTGTGTGTGTATATATATATATATAACAGTTCTGTAACTGTAACTTCGGTCGTTGCTGTGCTTTTTTTGGAAGTCGAATTTCCCAGAGGAACCCACCCGAGGGATTAATAAAGTTCTATCTTATCTTATCTTATCTTAAAAATATACTGCACAGTGGGGTTTGTATCCACTACAGTTACCGTCTATTAATAACTAGTCCAGACCTGAGCATGGTGCCATTGGTTTTCTGTTTGCCTGTGACTATACTGCTGGATGAAGGATTTAAAAAGCTCTTAAAACTGTGCTCACACTCATACATGGGGCCAGAGCCGAACCTAAAATCTGTGTTGGCAGGATTACATTAAGTGAGGCTAATGCAAAAGATTACTGATTAATCTTCATGATTCTGACCTCATCATGTTTGCAAACCTGCACATGGAGATGTAACACACTCCAAGACTCTGCAAAGTTATTTTTGTTTTCAGTATAGTGTATAAATGGTAAATGGTCTGTATTTATATAGCGCTTTACTAGTCCCTAAGGACCCCAAAGCGCTTTACATATCCAGTCATCCACCCATTCACGCACTGGCGATGGCAGCTACATTGTATAGAATCTGTTAATTTTTACTGTTTAAAGTGTTTATTTTTGCTTCATCACAGTCATTATTTTTTATGTAGTGTATTTGATTTGCACCAAATCATTTTGTAAAAGGACTTACAATCAGCTGATGAAGGCGTGGCGGGAATCACATCGTCTGACGAATCAGTGCTGATGGACACTTTAGTTCCCACCAGGTCTATTTTAGTACTGCGGCAGGTGTTGGAGCAGACCTTTGTGTGGTGATAGAAGTCCAGTTCACCAGAGTCCATGATCTTCCTGTGAAATTAAATATGATGAAAGGCTGTTAGGCACAATTTGCTGTAACTGTCTATCATGTCTGACAGAAGAGTGCCATCGTGACGCAAAACATGTTGAAAATAAGTTACAATGCAAACCAAAGGCCAAAAAAAATATCTAGGGGAGAGTTTAAGTATAGACAATAAATAAATAAATAAATAACCAGAGAGCGTGGGATTCTCTACAAGTTTATGAATAAATTAAATGCAAACAGGGGAGGGAAGAAAATATATACACACAAAAAAAGTACATTTAAGCACTTTAAATTACTAGTTTGAATGAAAAAGTTCTTTTTTAATGCATTGCACCCAAGACTGTGAGACCACCAGGCCCTCTACTGGTTGCTGTCGGGAACAACAAGCCGGCTTGTCTCTTTTTTCACTCGTAAATTCTCAGATATCTACCGTCAACTTAACTCTGCAGGAGCTTCTGACTCTGAAGTAGACTTCCTGTTTCCCCCACTGTCTTCCTCACAGTTATTTTCAAGCTTTACTCTTCCCTCCATAACTGATGTATCTAATCTTATTAAAAAAATCTACATCCTTCACCTGTCACCTTGACCCTCTTCCCACTGTGTTAGTTAAAGCCTGTCTTCTGGATTACCAATGACCTTCTGATGGCAGCTGATTCTGGTCTCCTATATATCCTCATTCTTCTTGACAGCGTTTGATACCATTTCTCACAATATCCCCACATACACCCCCCACCCCTTGCTTGGATAGCCTCGTATCTCTCAGATCGCACTCAGTTTATCCAATTGAAATCACGCTCTTCAAGTCTCTATCCTGTTTCTGCTGGTGTGCCCCAGGGTTCAGTATTAGGGCCTCTTTTATTCATTATTTACATGCTCCCTCTTGGACATATATTCTGAAAATATAATATACATTTTCCCTGTTATGTCGATGACACCCAGCTCTACATTTCTTCTAAACCCAATTCATCCGTCCCACTTACCTCCCTCTCAAACTGTCTTATCGAGATTAGATCCTGGTTCTCCTCCAATTTTCTTAAACTTAACAGTAATAAAACTGAAGTTTTACTCATTGGCACGGCCTCTATCTTAACCAAATCCCACAGTTTTTCCATTAACATTGAACGTTCTCCCACCGTTCCCTCCCCTCAGGTTAAGAGTTTGGGTGTCATACTTGATAATACTCTTTCATTCCAGCCTCACATTAGTTACATAACCCTGTCTGCATACTTCCACTTATGTAATAATAACCGACTCCGCCCCTTCCCTCCTACCCATGCTGCTGCCATCCTTGTCCATAGTCTTATTACGTCCCGTACTGATTACTGCAATTCCCTCCTATTTGGTCTCCCTAAAAGGTCCCTTCATAAACTCCAACTTCTAACTCGTACTCCGTCCAGAGCTCATATTACCCGAGTTCTTCAGCAGCTTCACTGGTTGCCCATAGAAGGATAAACTTCAAAATCTTACTTCTCACGTACAAGTGTATCCATAAATCTGCTCCTTCCTATTTGTGTGACCTGCTCCATATCATCACTGTTTCTCGCCCTCTCAGATCCTCATCTGCTATTCATCTTACTGTTCCGTCCTCACGTCTCAACACTCCGAGGAGCAGAGCCTCCAGCCATTAGAAATATAAACTCTCTTCCTGTATTTAAGTCACAGCTCCAAACACATCTGTTCAAACTGGCTCATTCGCGTTAGTGCTGATTTTTATCTTTTATCAAGTTCTGTTTTGCAATTTTAACTTTCTTTATGTATTTAATGACTATTGCTCCTTTTATTAATGTTGTTCTTTGTAAGGTGACCTTGGCTTTTTAAAGGCGCCCTCAAATAAAGTCTATTGTTATTATTATTTTTATTATTATTATTAAAGTCAAAGTTTTGCAGAAGACATGATGATGTTAAAGGTGGAGTAAAGAGACTTAGCCTTTGTATGGGTTGAACCCAGTTATGAGAGTGAGAGGAAGTTTAAGCCGCTCAGTGATGCCACATGATTTCAGGCACCATTCATTTTACCTAAATACTCTCATATTACACCTGAGACAGACTCATCATATTACAGCCCACGCTGGAAGGAATCATATGATGGCTAACTTGTGTGAAAGATTTTAAATATCGGGGGAAAATCGAGCCATCAGGCCAGATCCTGGCTAGATCTTTCATATGTAAGCGTCAACATGTCCGACCAGTGGGTGTGTTGAGATTCAAACCTGTGCACGATTTTTAGTGAAATCACCTATGCTGTCAATTTGAAGCTCCTACGTTGCCTCTTTCTCCAATTACTGCATTCACAAACTTAGGTGTCCACGGCACCCGCCCGCCCAGCGAGGTGACGACAATACAAAGGGCTGATTTGAGATCGCAAACTAACACACAATGTAACACGATCAAGTCTGATGAAGGCAGCTATAAGAAGTCCTGCACACAAGCACTCTGAAAAGGTTAAATACTGGATTCTCTCAAATTACATTGTGTTGAAAAATATACTGCACAGTGGGGTTTGTATCCACTACAGTTACTGTCTATTAATAACAAGTCCAGACCTGAGCATGGTGCCATTGAGTCGGATAGCTCTCTTCCAGTCTTTCAGAGTGGATTTCCCTGCTAAACACACAAACTCCTTTGGGCTGATGAGCTGCTCATTGAACTGATCAGAGAGGAAAGAAAAACAAGTCAGTGTAGATTTAGGACAAGCTAAGTGCTTTAAAAACGACTGTGTACCTGGACACATTTCACATTTATCCCAGGGCAGACGAATTTCTTCCAGATCAGAGTGGCTTTGACGTCTCCGCATGTGATTGGGTAGAACACGTCAGCTTCCACATCCACCTCTTCACTTAATTTCACTGCAAAGACAGAGATGCAAACATCTTCATAAGGACACATAGTAAACTGTAAAGTAAACCATCACTTACACGTTCTTTTATTTACTTCTGAAAAATTCAGAAGAGTGAAAAATGGCACGGCAGTTTATTCTTTACAGAAAATTATGCAAACAAAGTGGAAAACAAGAAAAATTAATCCAGCTGAAGCTAATAAAGAAAAGTTCAGTTCAAATTACCAATGACTGCGTCTTCCTTTGCCAGTGAATCTGCTCTGATGGCCTCTGCTTCCATTGGTGCTACTGTGAGGACATTCTCCCTGAGGGGGAAAAAACAGCAAACTTCTGCATATCAGTACATCTGCTGTATGTGATTTCATGTACAATATGTTATTTTGTATATATATGACTGTCAAGTAAGTGGAGTTGGCAGTCCACCTACAGTATTTCTGTTCTTTATGTAGCTATTCTGCATCCTATTACAGTTGTTTGAGTTTATTTTTAATGTTGTATCTCTCTCACTTTGCATGACAGTCATTTTATTTTATTTATTTTCCATTTTTGTACATGTTCAGTGATTTTACATTTCTGTGTTTGTTGCATTTCTTTGTAGCGTGCACTTTTGCATATTTTTATTTTGTGTTTTTGTCGACATCTTGCTCATCTTTGGACCTGTTTGTCTCTTTATAGCAGTTTTGCATTTCTATCTCACTATTACTCATCTTATATCTTTCAGTAAATTTGCCCCTTCCCATTTATTTTACATTTTGACCACAAGGCCATGTGTGCAGTGAGTATGTGTTACCCGGTCTGAGGGGTCAACTCTGCAGTGACCAGCACTGCTTTATCCTCCTCTGCCACAGAGGGGAGGTCCTCGCTCCCCGACTCCGGTAAGGTGACGATCACAACCTCATTCATTTCCTGCATGTTTACATCTGATGAAGCCATGAAGACTCGGAGGAGCTCACCTACAGACAGGTGACAGCAGGGGGTGGACAGATGTTACTGATTGTATAATGTTGTAAAAGATTTAGTAATTAGAATAAATGATCTCCTGACTATAGCAAAAACACACCATAGTTCAGAGAAGGGTGGGAATGTGCAGAATTATTCCAGTAATACTGGGAATGACTGCAGAGCGTCCGTAACTGTATACGGGGCTAAATGGCTGCTAGCTGTAGTAAACACTGACAGCATCTACTGTGTACTTTGTCTACACTGGAAAAACTACAGGAGACATCACTATTTTGTGACGGAATTAAATTGTTGGGGTTTGAATTTGTTTGCAACAAACTAACTAACATATTGAAATGAACTGAACGTGTTTGCTTTCTTGGCCTGATCGAACAGGATGTAACGACGCTCCCGCAGATTAGAGTATTATAGAGGGAGCTGAATAAGCTTACCTTGGCCTTGGGACGTAATGTTGAAAACGGTGTGTTGGTGTCGTCCCGACAGAAAGGATGCTATCTAGTAAATCTGAACCTATTCCAGTAAATTACTGTCAAAATATAAAGCTGATGATATCCGTCTCCTTTCGTCTTCATACAGAAAACTGTCGCTCTATTTTTGAAGCCTAAATTTGAAAACAAATACAATTAAGATTTCCTGCTCGTACCCAGCTAGCATGAATAGTTTTCTGTATAGTTCTTCTTCCTTTGTTATTTTTCTTGGTGGTTGGCGCTCCCAGATGGTACATTACTGCCCTCCATTGGTGTGGAGGCTGAAATGCCACAAAATACAAAAAACAGAAGCTACCTAACAAATTAGGCTGTCTTAAAAATGAAATATAGCCTGATAGTTTTCACGTCTTCAGTTCTTTATAAATAAATCAATAAGGTCCAGTTTCATTTCAGTTTTTGGATCAGTTGTCTATGCATACCCTCATATTTTCAGCATTGCAATAAAACATGTTCTATGGTTCTCCACTGCAGACACATTTTCCTGTGTGGTATTTTTCTGTTTAAACCAGTGTGTCCAAGTCTAAGTCCAGATATGACTGTCTCCTCTCTGCTGTTCTTTCTTGTGCTTCTCGTTTCTCTGTTTTCCTTTGAATTTTGTAAAAGCACTGTCCCTTCATATCTTCCTTTCAGTGCTCTCACCACCTTTCCTATATTCCTTGTCTTGTTATGCCCTTCATCCTTGTCCTAACAGAGTCTGTTTGGCGAGATCAGCTGAAAGACTCTTTGTGGCTTCCTTTGCAGTCCTATCCTATGCGTGCGTGTGTGCGCGCGTGTGTGTTGTATTTTCTGTTCAGTGATTGCTCCATTCCCAAGGTTCTCTCTTAGGAGCATTACAATTAAAAAATAAGAAAGCTATCAAGACTTTTTACATGTTTCTATATTTACTAAGTTTCTATAAGTTTTTGTACAGCTAATTGTTCTTGCTAATAATAAGAAGGAAACAGTTAAATGCTATAAGCATGAGAACAAAAGGATTATTACTTTTCTAAAATGTATTTATTTATTTTGCAACAAAGCCAGATCACAGAGCCTTGCAATAGAAATTGGCAGCACACACTAGCAGCCATAGCAGCACAGAAGTTTCAGAATTTTCTAAAGTAAGAGATTAAACAAGACATTTATGGGTGTTATCAGCAAACATAAATGAAATTAATTTGTTCCTGAAAACATGCAAGTGCATCAATCACCAAAGACTTAGCAGATTTGGGGCTTATTATCATTAGGCTAGGATAATGTTGATAACAAACAACAATAGGCAAACAACGAGGTTTGTAAGCATGTCTAACAACATCAGGGCATGGTCCTATTGAGACAACCAATGGAGTCCTGGAGTCTCCTCCCACATATGGACCAGGAAATCACTGAGCTCCAAAACAGTCTGAGGTGTAACCTGGTGGTGTTGGATAGACCAAAAATAAAGTCCCAGAGGTTTTCTATTAGATGGTATCAATTCCATCATCCTCCAGGAACTACCTTCCTGCTCTCACGACATAAGGAATATATAAATATATTGTGTTGACTGTCAAGTCTATTTTATGTACAGAGCACATTTAAAGAGGAGAAACTGCCCCCAAGTATTTTGAGGGCAGACACATTAAAAATCCAGGTTAATAGTTTTTAAAAAAGTTTTAAAATACACTAAAGGTTAAAAGGTGTGTTTATTGTGTTAATTAATTATTGTGGAAATCAAATCTTAATAATCTTTCAGAGGGGGCAACAAAGAGGAGGTGAGGAAGATCCAGGTGTTACTAAAGGACAAGATCAGAGAGGCTAAGGACAATTACAGGAGGAAGCTGGAGTGGAAACTCCAGCAGAACAGCATGAGAGAGGTGTGGAGGGGCATGAAGACCATCACTGGATTCAGGCCAACCAACAGCAGGGGAACTGAGGGAGGTGAGAATAGAGCCAATGAGTTGAATCTGTTTTTCAATAGATTCGACACCACAGTGTCTGCTCCTACCCCCACAACCTCACCTGTAGTCAGCCTGGAATCCAGAGCCACACCACTGTGCCAGCCTCTCTCTTCACATGTTGCCTCCTGTGAGATTCCTGACACCCCTCCCCCACCCATCACCTTCACTCAATACCAGATTGAGATGCAAATGAGGAGACTTCACTCAGGCAAGTCTGCTGGACCAGACGGAGTGAGTCCCCTTGTCCTCAAGACCTGTGCCCCCCAGCTGTGTGGAGTCTTTCATAAACTGTTTATGCTGAGTCTGAGTCTGCAGAGGGTCCCGGTGATGTGGAAGACATCATGCCTCGTCCCTGTACCAAAGACGCCACGTGGCCCCCAGGATTACAGGCCCGTGGCATTGACCTCCCACATCATGAAGACCCTGGAAAGGCTCATCCTGGACCAGCTGCGACCCATAGTAAGACCACACCTGGATCCCCTTCAGTTCGCTTATCAGCCTCGTCTCGGAACTGAGGACGCCATCATCTACCTGCTCAATCGTGTCTACACCCATCTGGACCAGCCGGCGAGCACTGTGAGGGTCATGTTTTTTGACTTTTCCAGTGCTTTCAACACCATCAGGCCGACCCTCCTGGGTGATAAGTTAGCAGCGATGCAGGTGGATGCTTCTCTGGTGTCCTGGATTGTTGATTACCTGACAGGAAGACCACAATATGTACGTCTCCCACAGTGTGTGTCTGACAAGGTGATCAGCAACACAGGGGCACCACAGGGGACTGTCCTCTCCCCCTTCCTCTTCACCCTCTACACCACAGACTTCAGCCACTGCACAGAGACATGCCATCTTCAGAAGTTTTCTGATGACTCTGCGGTGGTTGGATGCATCAGCAGGGATGATGAGACAGAGTACCGGGCTGTGGTCGACTCCTTTGTCACGTGGTGTGAGCAGAATCATCTGCAGCTCAACGTGGCAAAGACCAAGGAACTGATCGTGGACTTCAGGAAGACCAGGAAACACTTGACCCCTGTTTCAATTCAGGGGGTCAGTGTTGACATTGTGGAGGACTATAAATACCTTGGAGTACACATTGACAATAAACTGGACTGGGCTAAAAACACCACAGCACTTTACAGGAAGGGCCAGAGTCGTCTCTATTTTTTGAGGCGACTGAGGTCCTTCAACATCTGCCAGAAAATGCTGAGGATTTTCTATGAGTCTGTTGTGGCCAGTGCGATCCTCTATGCTGTTGCATGCTGGGGGAGCAGGCTGAGGGTCGCAGATGCCAACAGACTTAATAAACTAATCCGTAAGGCCAGCAATGTTGTGGGGATGGAGCTGGACTCCCTCAAGGTGGTGTCGGAGAGGCGGATGCTGTCCAAGATAAAGACAATGTTGGATAACACCTCCCACCCACTCCATGACATGCTGGTCAGTCACAGGAGCTCGTTCAGTGAGAGACTGAGATTACCGAAAAGCACCACTGAACGACACAGGAAATCATTCCTGCCTGTGGCCATCTCCCTGTACAACGCATCCACTTAACACACTGTTTGCTGCTACAACTACACATGTTTCTTTTCCAACTATTTATTTATGAGTGACTTATGTATGTATGTATGTATATGTATATGTATATATTGTACTATTCTTAGTTAGTGTATTGTCTGTCTTGTCTTAATGTTGGTTTAAAATGGAGCACTGTAACAAAAAATAATTTCCCCCAGGGATCAATAAAGTATTCTGATTCTGATTCTGATTCTGAAATCAAATCAAAATTTATTTATATAGCACATATTAAAAACAACAGTGTTGACCATAGTGCTTCACAGTCAATAAAAACATGAGACAGTTAAAACAAACAATAGAAGAGGACAACAAACAATAGGTAACAACGCAACAAGCTAAAACAGCCAACTAGACAGAATCAAAAGCCAAAGTAAAAAAATAAGTTTTAAGACGTAATTTAAAAGACTGGATAGACTCGGCAGTGCGAATATGAACGGGGAGGTTAGTGGAAATAACAGTGACTTAGTAGTCATTATAATGTGTTTGCAAATTTGCAAATGTATGAAGATCATGGCTGCTCTCCTCGAAATAAGCTGCCTTTATAAGTTACAGTATCAGTATTGATATGCAGGCCCTGTATCGGATCACTACCAAAATTTGCAATATCATCGCATAGCACTAGTGGGGGGGAGACCTCATGATAAAATGATGGAGATGAGATGTGAATGGGCAAAAAAATAAAATAAAATAAGAATCTTTACTTCAGTGACCTTTTTGTTGCCGTCATTTTTCCCGTTACCCAGCGGGTCAGTGGAAGTGCTGCCTGACAAGCAGATCTCAGGGAGAAATCTCACAACAGCGGCTGTATCGTGGGCATGCGCAGTAGAGTGGCTACAGTGCTAGCAGCTGAGTTGTGTGTGCAGTTATTTAAAGACATTTAAAATGGCTAGTTGTTCTTGGGCAGAAAACATACTCCAGCTCCTCCGTAAAATGAATAACTTTTATTTACCAGGTATGCGGGTGACAGTAAGAGAAAGGATGAAACGGATGAAGGCAGTTTGATAAGTAACCACGTCTATATTTCTCTCCACAGGTTCGTGTCGTTCAAGCTGCTTTCGTTTTGAGATTGAAGGAGCCCAGGTCGGCTGGATACCTCCTCACGTAGCTTCGCTTTTAGCACGCTATCCAGACGTGTTCAGTCCGCCACACCAGGGTGCAGTGACCCTCTGCCACGGCCTGGACTCGTACGAAAAGAGATCCGAGGCTGTGAGTCATGTACTGCAAGCTCTCAGACAGGAGCAGTCTTTAACCTGCCTTAAAGGATGGAGAGATGAGGTGAGGCGCGCAAGTCAAACGTGTCTTTGTGTGGTTTTTCACTGGAAGCATTACATACTCTTTACCCGTGGCCAACTGTATCACGAGTTGTAAAACCAAGCCTGACCCCCAGCCCTGTGCCAAAGTCAGAATTTACTAAAAACCTTTCAACTTTGCAAGCAACGTTCCCTCTAATTTTTCATGTGTCTGAGCGAACACACAAACTCCCTGAGCGGTCCCTTGGACCACTGTGAGCAACAGCAGACATGTCTACTGTGGTCACGCCAGCATCGAATCCATCCAAATTATATGGTTTATTAAAATAAGCAAATTACAGCATTTACATTTATGTTAGACTACTTTTAATTAACTGCTTTAGCCCACTTACACGGGCGCAGCCAGTCACTTACTGACTAACACTGCAAAACAGAATTGTTAAGTTTCAATTGTAATTTTTTTTGTGCGCAACGCAGATTTTTTGTGTGCAGAGACCGCGCCAGCAGTGCGCAATTGCGCACGCGCGCAGCTTAGAGGGAACATTGTTTGCAAGTGTGTCCTCACTGCAACATCTGAGACTCAAGTACGCGCAAATGTAGAGGAAGTAGTGTTTGTAGAAACTGAAGGGTTCCTACAAACCTTTGGCGTTGTGGGTGGATTACACTGTCCTCTGTTTTGTGATACAATTTGTCCTGTTTTCTAAATCCAACATGAAAGTGAATTTTTTTTTAAATTTTGTGACTCCAATTCCAGCTATAAAGTGTGTTTTGATTTCTAGGCCTATGCCCTACAATAAACACTGCTTTGAAAACGTTTTTGCCACCTTTCTTAGCATTAGTTTTTATGTGCCTAGGCCTAAGTGAAAGTGTGTGTGTGTGTGGGGGGGGGGGGGGGAAGAGTCATATTTCTGTTCCACTAGTACCTACTTGGCTCCACTTGGCTCGACTCGGTTTTTTGGGTTTTCCATTGGGTAGTAGTTCCTTATTCCAGGTACTTTTTTACTATCTGTTGGGATTCCAAGTGAGCAGAGTCGATCCAAAAATGTGACATTGGTAGACTGCATTCCACCGATTGCCAGTCAGTGACATCACTCAGTGCTGTGGGGGGGCTCCCACGCAAATGCAAAGCAGAAGATGAAGCATCGCCAAACTAACTTCGTTCCAAGCCAAAGACAAGAAAATATGATGAACAGCCCCTGCTGACTTCAGCACATCCAAGGAGGAACAGTTCATTGATCTAACCTCTGATTCAACAAATAGGCTGCAGTTTAGGAGGCTGTGCGAAGATTTTCTTGTAAAACAAAGGAGCCTAGTGAAAAAAAAAGTTTGGGAACCACTGACTCAATGTCACATAAAAGCAAGTCCTTCACAAAAATCAAACCTGCCATTTTTGTAATTGGGGAAGTGTCTACGCAAAAACCAATACCTTAGACCAATCATGATATGCATATTTATTTGGTCTTGGTGACTGATGATAGCAGGAACCAGGCAGAACAACCTGAAATGAGAATGTGTACCAGGAGATCTGTGAGCTGATGGCTGCTCAGGGATACCAGAGGACGTACAAGAGCAATCTCAACAAAAACCTATCAAATATAAAAGCGATTGCAGGACCATCAAGGACCACCACGGTCAGAGTGGTTCGATTGGAAATGGTTCAATCAAATGGACTGCATCTGCAGGCACTGACTGGCAAGCAACAGGAGGAAGATTGGGCTTGACTCGGCTACAGCATTGTTGGAAACCATAATGAGGATGGTGAGTTCTTTATGGGTTAATGCGTCTTTTATGCTAATTATCCTCACTTTGAACTCACAAGAATATTTTAAAGGTAATACCATTGTCTCCTATATGCAGACAATAACCTAGATGGTTAACTATCAACTCTAACTCCAAGTAGTCACTTCCAAGAACAAAATATTTTTAGCTCCAAGTGCATTTCCACAATATTGTTGTTAAACTGGCTTTCATTAACCATCTCCCATTTCTGCCTTTCGCAAGAGGAAGAGGACCCACACCAAACCGGACCTGACAAGTGTACTTGAAGAGATGCATGCTCAGTGTCCTAAATCTGGCCCACCATGAACAGCACAATCGATTTGCTTCTCAGTGAGAGATGTAAGGCAATGGAGCAAGAAGCCATCTTCCAGAGGAAGGAGATTATAGAGTGCTACCTTCATCCAGGCATTCCTCTTTGTGCTGGGTGAGCTTGTACAGGCAATGAGTTGCCAGCATGAGTGACATTTTTACCCCTCAGCTATGAAAGGCTGATGTGGTATCGTCGTCACCCTGTTGGCGAGCGTGCAGCATGGACTCCTAATTTTGTAAATGTGATAACTCAAGAAGGAAGTCACGTAGGACATTTAAATTGAAACCATAGGTGCAACTACTAAAAATCGGGGACAGGTTTAAATCTCAGTGACCTTGACTTGAAAGGTCAGAGGTCAAGTTTTCTGAAAATCTTGTGAAAGCAATAACTCAAAAATGTAGGATTTTGAAATTAATACCATAGGTGTGGCTAGTAGGAGGCTGAGGGGTAGCACTGGCAGTCACCAGTATTTTTACATCATGAATGCAATAAATGTATATAGTTTAACTTTTCAGCCTTCATTTTGCACATTGTAAATCGTTTGGATTTTGCTGCTGACTATAATAAAGAATTCAGTGACCATTGTGTATGTGAGTTTTTTTTTGTTTTTTTTTTTTGGGGGGGGGTTGTCTGTTACAACACCAGTAGGAAAAAAGTATGAACCAAACAATTATCAGTGAAATTTTGGTGCAATGACAGCTCATTTGTAATAAAAAGTAACCAAAAGAAATAATCTTCTTCGCCAGGTAAAGTCATCACAAAAAACACTATATTATTGGATGCGCCAATGCAGAAGATATTGCACATTTTAGTTATTGCAACAGTATATCAAGAAACTGTGTCATACTGGTGTCGGCATTTCCTATAACTCTGTTAGTGTTTAATAGGATTTAACATAACACAAACAAGTTAAATGTATCTTTTAACATTTAATTTGTATCACTGAATCTTGGTCACCAGGAAAAATAAAACTTAGAAACAAAGATGGAGACAGAACACAACTTTATTGTCAAAATTCATAGTGACATTAAACAAGAGTACATTTGTGGGGACATGACTAGGAAGGCAACGGCACCTTCCCTTCAGTCTGCTGAAAGCATTATCAATAACCAGCCATGCTCAAATGATTTTCTTTTTTAAATGTCCAGTGTCATGAAATGGTTTCAAGAACAAGCTTTGCAAGGGACAAGCTGTGTCTCCAAGGATGTAATAGCTACCACACAAATGTTCTTGATGTGAGCTGGTAAGAGGTTTTCCCAGCTAGCTAACTCCCACAGTGTGAACATATTGGTATGGTATTCAGTTATATTGGAAAACAACCTAATCCAAGTTGAGTCTAGTTGAGTTGACTCAAGATGAGTAGGTACTAGTGGAAAAGAGGTTCATTTGTCCTCTAAACCTAAGAACTGGTTGTGCTACCCTTGGCAATGAGAACTGCAGTGCAAACCATTTGTCATGACTTGCAAGTGTATTAGAACATTATCATGCTGTATGGGTTATACAGCAGGATCATGCACTTCAGTTTCAGAGTACTATATGATATAGCAAAATAGTATTTTTTTTATTTTTATTTTTTATATACACACACACACATGCAACGGCAAGGGGGGAACAGCCCACCTGAGATTGGGAACTGACCTGAAAAACAGGAACATTGCAAAGCTTGAAATTTGGACTCTCTGTAGCCGATTACCAAGACTACGTAAAATACCCTTTGAGGATCTACTAGGTGATGTGAATGCAGCACTATGGACCATACCTACTGCAACCATCTGCAACTAACCAGCTGATCTACATCATGGCAGCAGTGATCAATGAGGTGCTTGGCTACAAGTAGAACAGCCACAAGGAGCAGTACAGTCCATGGAAAAGGAGGCTAAAGGCCAAGATCAAGGAAGCATGGAGGAAAGTTAGCCAACTATAGGAGCTGCAAAATGGTGCGATGAAGAAGGTGCCTAAGAAGTACAGCACGCTGTCTCTACCTGAGGCCTTGGAAACTACCAAGGAAAGACTGACAGCCTTGGCCAGCCGCTTTAAGAGGTACACCAGAAAGATAGAAGGCAGAACCATCCAAGGTATACAGAGACTGAGCAATACTGGAAGAGCATATGGGAGAAGGACACAACACATGACGGCAATGCTCAGTGGCTAGTGGATCTAAGAGCAAACCCCAGCAACCTCCCTGAACAGAGACCAGTAACCATTACAGTGGCAGACATCCAAGAAAAGGTCTCCAGTATGAAGAGTTGGACAGCACAAATGAACCAGCTGCTAGTGGATGAGAGACACCCAGAATGGTTAACCCCCAGAAGGAACCGGTTCCATCCATCTACCGGCCAATAACCTGCCTCAGTACCACATGGAAACTCCTGTCAAGCATCATAGCAGCTAAGACGAACAGACACATAGCTCGATAGCGGGGCACAGAAAGGGATTGGCAAGAGGAGGAGCCAAACGCGAGCTATTGGTAGACAGAGCAGTTGCCTGAGACTGCAAGACCAGGCTGACCAACTTATGCACTGTCTGGATTGATTACAAGAAGGCCTGTGGCTCGATGCCGCACACCTGGATCTTGGAATGCCTAGAACTATAAAAGGTCAACAGGATCCTAAGAGCCTTCATTCACTTGCTCAATGAATACCTCAGGCAGCAGAAACCCAAGAATGCAGAGAAAGAGGAGGCACCATTATGGAGGGACAGGCCTCTGCACGGTATGTACCACAGGCAGATAGAGGAAGTGGCTAACATCCAGAAATCCTACCAGTGGCTGGACAAAGCCGGACTGAAAGACAGCACAGATGCACTAATCATGGCAGCACAGGAACAAGCTCTGAGCACATAGAGGCTGGGGTCTACCACACCAGGCAAGACTCCAGATGCAGGTTGTGTAAAGATGCCCCTGAGACAATCCAGCACATAACAGCAGGGTGCAAGATGCTAGCCGGCATGGAGCACCATAACCAAGTGGCTGGCATAGTATACAGGAACATCTGTGCCGAGTATAACCTGGAAGTCCTCATTAGTGCCTCTGTGCTGTCTTCTAGTCCAGCTTTTTCAGCCACTGGTAGGATTTCTGGATATCAGCCACCTCCGCTATCTGCCAGTGGTACATACCGTGCAGGGGCCTGTCCTTCCATGATGGTTTCTCCTCTTCCTTTACTTTCTTGGGTTTCTGCTGCCTGAGGTATTCACTGAGCACGCAGTCAGGAAGATGGCCCCCTTCTTCCTGATGTATTCATGGATGTTCGTTGCCTCATCCTGGACTGTGGACACTCACTAGTCCCCGGCCTCCTTCCCTACGCTTAACATACAGCCCCAGGGTGCTGGACTTGGGGTGAAACCCTCCATGCATGGTCAGAAGTTTCCTGGTCTTGATGTCAGTGGCTCCTTTGGCCAGCTTATTAACCGAGCAGGGTGCCTGATCACGGGGTGTTGATAGCCTGGATCTTTTTCTTACCATTCAGTTGACTCCTCAGGACTTTCCTGACCCTCTGCAGGTACTCAGTGGTTGCAGCTTTCCTAGCGGCCTCTTCATGGTTCCCATTTACCTGTGGGATCCCCAGATACCTGTAGCTGTCCTCTGTGTCTGCAATGTTGCCTTCTAGTAGTTCAATCCTGTCAGTTCTGGCTACCTTCCATTGTTATCATCAGACTACATTTCTCCAGTCTTAACAACATTCCGATGTCGTTCCTGTAGATAGATCCTGGTGGTGTGGATCAATGAATCAATGTCACGTTCACTCTTGGCATACAGCTTAATTTCATCCATGTAGAGGAGGTGGCAACAGCTCCATTCTGTAGCCAGTATCTGTAGCCAGTCTTGTTAACGGTGTCACTGAGGGGGTTCAGGCCTATGCAGAACAGCAGTAGATCCCGCACTTGATGTTAACTTGTGATATTGGCTTGAAGTTGGGCTCTAGTGTGAATATATATATATGTGTATATATGTGTATATATATATATATATATATTAGGGGTGCAACGATACACAAAATTCACGGTTCGGTTCGGTTCAGTTCGATACTTTGGTGTCACGGTTCGATATTTTTTCGATACAAAAAAATGTTCATGCATTTTTAATTTGTCATTTATTAAAATTATAAATATATATTTTAACTCAAAAGTACAGTTTTTAAATTTAACCCTAACCCTTGTGCGTGTTTTTTATTTTGACAGCGAATGCGCACCTGCGGACCACTTATGTGCAGCCCTGGTTATTTAGCTCATCATATTGCAGCCACAGAAATTCTTTTGTCCATGAAACCATAAAGCTGCACTTTCTTTTTGCCTTATAGTCTGATTTGTCATAACTTCTCCGTTTTGTGGTAAGCTTTTCTTTGGCTGTCACTTCTTCACCCTGACCTGTCTTATTTGGCTCAGCAGAACTGAAATGCTTTTACACACGCACTCACATAAGCTCAGCGATTCTCTGCGCGATCAACCTCTCACATGTTTAAGCTGCGGGAGATTTCACTTGTCATGTTTGCATAGTAAGCTAACGATTAATAAGACGATGTCAGAGGAATTGGTGCACAAATTATCATCACTCACAGATCAGTGCTGTCGCTCTCTATACACAGTTCGCACGATTGTAAAGTGAAAGCAAAAAAACAAGCGCAAATTCAAACACGATTTCAATATGTCACATATTGACAGTGGCTCACCGATGCCAATGACATAATTACCCAGCTACATTTCTGAAAGAATGCAAAAGCATTGACATATATTTTTCCTACAATAGCCCGACGGGCAGGGAAGAGATAGATTTTGGTAGCCCGACTGAAAAAATCGCTAGCTCCGGGACGTCGGGCTAGCGATATTGCAAGCCCTGTATCTGATTGAGGAATCACTCATCTTTGGAAAAGAGAGTTTATTACAGAGAAATGTCTCTTTCCAAAATAAAAGCTATACTATCCGCTTCTTCTGGGCTATATTCTCAGCAGCATAAGGAGAATCATGTGCTAACAGCTGTCTAAATGACTCGGCTAAAGTTAGTAGCATGCTTGCTTTTTGTTGTCTGCTTCCACTTGTCTTTGCACTAGGATGATGTCGGCGTAAATGTGCAGTCATATTCGTTGTGTTCCCACTAGTGCTTTCAGGTTAATCTCGTTGAAATGACCTTAACGCCACAACACGGCAAATCTCCGTTAACGAGCTACCACCCATCGCTCCGTGCATGGGGCAGTTAACGAGCTAACTGCGCTAACACACTAGTTCACACCAATGTAATTGAGCATTGCATGGCACATCCAACATACTGTTTTACTTTAGTCCATGACTCGCTTACCTTCAGGGTCATATGTCACATGAAAACCAAAATAATTCCAAACGCCAGATCTGAATGAGGTTCAATTTGCCTGTTGCAAGGAGAGCTTAACTTCTGTCTCGCTAGCTTGCCCTGTGCTCTTCCTTCTGACTATGCTGTCTGTGTTGAACGCTCAGTGGATCTGCGCTGGACAGTGCAGCCTAGGCGGAGTAGTCAAACACAGATTCACTGAGCGCTCAACACAGACAGCATCGTCAGAAGGAAAATTGATAAAATAAATTACAAATGTTGTATTGTTCGATACATATGCGTACCGAACCGAAAGCACTGTATCGAACGGTTCAATATCGATACGAATATCGTTGCACCCCTAATATATATATATATATATATATATGTATATATATATATACACATGCATATAGTGATTAGATTGCTCAGATAATAATAAAGTATAATAGTCCAGCCTAGAATTAATAAACATGAACACGCTTTTCAACATCACTCTGAGAAATGATGTTTCTAATTTTTTGCAATATCTTGCAAATAAAAAAAAAGCACTCCCACATATTTTATTAAAGTGCATGTTAAAGGACATGTGCTGGTCAAATTAGCTCCAAGATTTAGCACAGTGTTAATGAAGGCAAAGGTAATGCCTTAGCAGTATTTGATTAAAAACCCTGCTTATGAGGATTTAAGACCAAGTAGAAAAGCATCAGTTTGATCTGACTGTAGGAGAAGAAAATTACACAATTACACAATCCCACACAACATCCAGCCCTTTATGGGCTGGATGTTGTGTGGGATTATGGGATTATGTAAATGTATCTATTTAAATAATCCCACTAACTGCATGACTTTGACTGGTGGAAGAAGCCGGAGAACCTGGAGAGAACCCATGCAGACACAAGGAGAACATGCAAACTTCATAAAGAAAAGCCCCGCCAGATGGTGGAGTCAAGCCCAGCAGCTTCTTGCTGTGTGGCAAGAGTCCTAACCACCATGCTAACCAAATTGCATTGCATTACATTTTGGCTTTGGGTTCAGTTGTTTACTTCTCTGAATGGTTATAAGCAGGTGGAATGAAAAGGGCAAAGCAAGATAGTTTCACTGTCTTAAATATAGGTGGAAGGTGTGAAAAAATGTTCAAGGTTAAATCAACTTACATGTTCTCACTTATAACACTAAAACATCTGTTCTTTCAGAAATACAGTGTAATGCCCAGATTTTCAGACTGCCCTTTGATGTGGATGGAAAGAGCAGCTACAAGTAGGTTTTGGAGCACCGTCTCAGGCTTTTATATTATACCTGTGTTTGAGCTGTATGAGCAGACCATGCTGCTACACTGCAGGTCTCTTTGGGGTGAAGCGGTATGGAGTTCATATCAATGGCTACACTGTCAGTGACAGTCAGGAGGTTTGTATGTGGTTGGCACGGCGCTCCCACACCAAGCAGACGTACCCTGGGCTCCTGGATAACATGGTAAGAATAGACTGAAACACTGACATACGAGACAGTGTGATGAAAGCATTGGTGCAGCATCTCATGTCAAGCTATTCCACTTCAGTTTCTTCAGCGTATTGCTTGTATCCTCAAAGGCAGCAGGTGGGCTGGCTGCTGGTGTTGGCATCAAACACACTCTGGTCAAAGAGTGTCAGGAGGAAGCCTGTGTTCCAGCAGCCATAGCTAAGAAGGCTCGTCCAGTTGCAACAGTAAGGTGAGCTTGATACACTGCTAAGAAGAAGGGGGTTAAAGAACAACGCTAAGGGTAGTCTACATTTTGTTTTCTTACTGACATATCTCCCGAAAAGACTCCAACTAACAGTGATTACACAGTAACAGATCAAAAGGCAAAAACAGAGCCTCCAGATCCCCACATAATAAGGGGGATGGGGCTGTGGAGATATATATATATATATATATATAAACACCTAGCTCACCCTCTGCGGGCGGTTTATCCTTCAAGCTCGGGTCCTCTACCAGAGGCCTGGGAGCTTGATGGTCCTGCACAGTATCTTAGCTGTTCCCAGGACTGCGCTCTTCTGGACAGAGATCTCCGATGTTGTTCCCGGGATCTGGTGGAGCCACTCACCTAGCTTGGGAGTCACCGCACCTAGTGCTCCGATTACCACAGGGACCACCGTTACCTTCACCTTCCACATCCTCTCGAGCTCTTCTCTGAGCCCTTGGTATTTCTCAAGTTTCTCGTGTTCCTTCTTTCTGATGTTGCTGTCATTCAGAACCGCTACATCGATCACTACGGCCGTCTTCTTCTGTTTGTCTACCACCACTATGTTTTGTGGTGGTTAGCCACCACCATTTTGTCCGTCTGTATCTGGAAGTCCCACAGGATCTTAGCTCGGTCATTCTCCACCACCCTTGGGGGCGTCTCCCATTTTGACCTCTGAACTTCCAGGCCATACTCGGCACAGATGTTTCTGTATACTATGCTGGCCACTTGGTTATGGCATTCCATGTATGCCCTGCCTGCTAGCATCTTGCACCCTGCTGTTATGTGCTGGATTATCTCAGGGGCATCTTTACACAGGGATGGGTACCGGTGGCACCGGTTCTGACATAAACGGTAGTAACCAGACCGAAAAGCAGCGCACATTTCGGTGCTTTATTTCGGTGCTTTTTTTTCCTGAGCTGTGATACACTTCTAGCCAATCATTTTACGTTTCCGAGGATAGTAGGCGGGGCCGGGTACGTACGTTCTGTTAGAGCAGAGCTACAGATTAAAAATGTCCAAGGCGAAGCGGTCAAAAGTCTGGCTGTACTTCACAGCAAAATAAGCAAACTCAGCAGCCTGCAACAAGTGCTTTAAGCTGATACTGTGATACTGTGCAAAGGAGGTAACACCTCAAATCCGATGAAACACCTGGCGACGCATAGCGTTTTTTTTAAAAAGCCCAGAAATGCGCCGTATTTGATAGCTTGCTGCGAGACCTCACACCGTGCATGTCGGGTGGGTTGCCAGTTATCGGACCCAGAGCAACATCCCCCAAAAACCCGAAGAATAGAGTCCTGGCCCCTAGCCCTGCCAGTGTAGCAGAAATGATGACGGATGATGATGCAGCAGCAGCCGTTCTTCTCTGCGTGAGTAGCTTCATGTTGTTTGTGTGTAATTTACGTTGAGTAGGCTAACCACGTTATTACATTAATGCATGTGAGGTGAACTAGCAAACATCATCATAGCTACATGCGGCTGTCTTCTTGTTTGATGGCAGATACTCCCTTCACCCTGGCCAAAAAGGCTAAAATGACCAAAGAAAAAGTGGGAAACAGTTAAACATGAGAGGTTTTTGGACAAAGTTTGTGTTTTTTCCATTGATTAAGCACTGCTTCCAGCCAAGAGTGATGCCATATATGCCACATAGCTGCAGAAAAGGCACACATTGTTATCTTTTTACAAAAAAACCCAGCTGAACATGAGAGGTTTTTGGACAAAGTTTGTGTTCTCCATTCTTTAAGCACCGGTTCGAGCACCGTTTAAGCACCGGCACCGTTTCAAAAGTACCGATTTGGCACCGGTATCGGATAAAACCTAAACGATACCCATCCCTACCTCTATGTCTGCAATGTTGCCTTCTAGTAGTTCGATCCCCTCAGTTCTGACTACCTTCCCTCTCTTTGTTATCATCCGACTACACTTCTCCAGCCCGAATGACATCCCGATGTCATTGCTGTATATCCTGGTCGTGTGGATCAGTGAATCAACGTCTCGTTCACTCTTGGCGTACAGCTTGATGTCATCCATGTACAGGAGGTGGCTGACAACTGCTCCGTTCCATAGTCGGTATCCGTAGCCAGTCTTGTTAATGATCTCACTGAGGGGGGTTCAGGCCTATGCAGAACAGCAGTGGGGACAGAGCATCTCCTTGGTAGATCCCGCACTTGATGGTGACTTGTGCTATGGGCTTGGAGTTGGCCTCTAGTGTTGTACGCCACATCCCCATTGAGTTCCTGATGAAGGCTCTCAGGGTCCCATTGATCTTGTACAATTCTAGGCATTCCAGTATCCAGCTGTGGGGCATTGAGTCATAGACCTTCTTGTAACCAACCAGGCAGTGCACAGGTTGGTGACCCTGGTCTTGCAGTCTCGGCTGACTGTTCTGTCTACCAGTAGCTGGTGTTTTGCGCCTCTGGTATTCTTGCCAATCCCTTTCTGTGCCCCGCTCATGTATTGACCCATGTGCCTGTTCATCTTAGCCGATATGATGCTTGACAGGAGCTTCCATGTAGTACTGAGGCAGGTTATTGGTCGGTAGTTGGATGGGACCCATCCCTTCTTGGGGTCCTTGAGGATCAGGACCGTCCGACCTTTGGTTAGCCATTCCGGGTGTCTCTCGTCAACTAGCAGCTGGTTCATATGTGCTGCCAGATGCTCGTGGAGGGCAGTCAGCTTCTTCAGCCAGTAGGCGTGAACCATGTCGGGGCCTGGTGCTGTCCAACTCTTCATACTAGAGACCCTTGCTTGGATGTCTGCCACCGTGATGGTTACTGGACCCTGTTCAGGGAGGTTGCTATGGTCTGCCCTCAGATCCACTAGCCACTGAGCATTGCTGTTATGGGTTGTGTCCTTCTCCCATATGCTCTTCCAGTATTGCTCCGTCTCCAGCCTTGGTGGTGCTGTTCTCTTATTGTTCCCTTGCCACTGAGAGTACACCTTTGCTGGTTCTGTGGAGAACAGCTGGTTTATTCTCCTGCCTTCTATCTCTTGTGTACCTCCTCAAGCAGCTGGCCAAGGCTGTGAATCTTTGCTTGGCAGTTTCCAAGGCCTCAGGTATGGACAGCTTGCTGTACTTTTTTTATGCACCTTCTTTGTCGCACCTTTCTGCAATTCTGTTAGTTGGCTAACCTCCCTCCGTGCTAATTTGATCTTGCCCTCTAGCCTCCTTCTCCATGGAGGGTACTGCCCCTTGTGGCTGTTCAACTTGTAGCCAAGCATCTCACTGATCACTGCTGCCGTATTGTAGATCAGCTTGTTAGTGTCGGTAAGCGTGGCTGTAGGTATCATCCGTAGTGCTGCATTAACATCATCTAGCAGACCTTCTGAGGGTACTTCACGTAATCTTGGTAACCGGCTACGGGGGATCCAGGTTTCAAGCTTGGCCATGATCCTATCTTTCAGGTCAGTTCCTCTCGCACTCAACGATCCTTCTCCTATCGCACTTGGGGCTTTGTACCCAATCTCCCCCCTGACCTGGCGTCCTGGCTCCCCCTTGCCGTAGCATTTATGTTGTACCTCGTCAATCTCTAGCTGTGAGAGTAGTCCCTTCTTTCGAATGTTGGAACACTGAGCTACTAGTTGTTTCGCCGTCATTGTGGATGTTGGGTATCGAAGAATCCATAGGTCCCTCATCCTATTCATGTAACCAATTCCGCCAGGGTTACTTGCGTAGTAGCATTCCAACAACGCCCTGTTTTCGTCTCTAGTAGCCCGCTTCTCGTCAGGGTGCCCTGGTTCCTCAACACCTGACGCGGACCTCGTTGATCCGGGCGACGACCGAGCCGGCATGCCTTCATATTTATGTGTCTTGCTCATGTCTGCAGTAGGCTCACTTAGCATATGGGGTCTAGCTTTAGGACCCTTACTGGATACAGACGCCCCAGGCGGGGATCAAACTTGCGATCCTCTGCTCCTATATATATTAGGGGTGCAACGATATTCGTATCGATATTGAACCGTTCGATACAGTGCTTTCGGTTCGGTACGCATATGTATCGAACAATATAACATTTGTAATTTATTTTATCAACTTTCCTTCTGACGATGCTGTCTGTGTTGAGCGCTCAGTGAATCTGCGTTCGACTACTCCGCCTAGGCTGCACTGTCCAGCGCAGATCCACTGAGCGCTCAACACAGACAGCATAGTCAGAAGGAAGAGCGCAGGGCAAGCTAGCAAGACAGAAGTTAAGCTCTCCTTGCAACATGGACCTCCCCCACCCTCATTCAGATCTGGCGTTTGGAATTATTTTGGTTTTCATGTGACGTATGACCCTGAAGGTAAGCGAGTCATGGACTAAAGTAAAACAGTATGTTGGATGTGCCATGCAATGCTCAATTACATGGGTGGGAACTAGTGTGTTAGCGCAGTTAGCTCGTTAACGTGTTGGCCGTCTAGCCCCATGCATGGGGCGATCGGCGGTAGCTCGTTAACGGAGATTTGCCGTGTTGTGGCGTTAAGGTCATTTCAACGAGATTAACCTGAAAGCACTAGTGGGAACACAACGAATATGACTGCACATTTACGCCGACATCATCCTAGTGCAAAGACAAAAACAACAAGCATGCTACTAACTTTAGCCGAGTCATTTAGACAGCTGTTAGCACATGATTCTCCTTATGCTGCTGAGAATATAGCCCAGAAGAAGCGGATAGTATAGCTTTTATTTTGGAAAGAGCCATTTCTCTGTAATAAACTCTCTTTTCCAAAGATGAGTGATTCCTCAATCAGATACAGGGCTCGCAATATCGCTAGCCCGACGTCCTGGGGCTAGCAATTTTTTCAGTCGGGCTACCAAAATCTATCTCTTCCCTGCCCGTCGGGCTATTGTAGGAAGGAAAAATATATGTCAATGCTTTTGCATTCTTTCAGAAATGTAGCTGGGTATTTATGTCATTGGCATCGGTGAGCCACTGTCAATATGTGACATATTGAAATCGCGTTTCAATATGCGCTTGTTTTTTTGCTTTCACTTTGCAATCGTGCGAACTGTGTATAGAGAGCGACAGCACTGATCTGTGAGTGATGATAATTTGTGCACCAATTCCTCTGACATCGTCTTATTAATCGTTAGCTTACTATGCAAACATGACAAGTGAAATCTCCCGCAGCTTAAACATGTGAGAGGTTGATCGCGCAGAGAATCGCTGAGCTTATGTGAGTGCGTGTGTAAAACCAGCAGCATATATATTTTAGTTCTGCTGAGCCAAATAAGACAGGTCAGGGTGAAGAAGTGACAGCCAAAGAAAAGCTTACCACAAAACGGAGAAGTTATGACAAATCAGACTATAAGGCAAAAAGAAAGTGCAGCTTTATGGTTTCATGGACAAAAGAATTTCTGTGGCTGCAATATGACGAGCTAAATAACCAGGGCTGCACATAAGTGGTCTGCAGGTGCGCATTCGCTGTCAAAATAAAAAACACGCACAAGGGTTAGGGTTAAATTTAAAAACTGTACTTTTGAGTTAAAATATATATTTATAATTTTAATAAATGACAAATTAAAAAGGCATGAACATTTTTTTTGTATCGAAAAAATATCGAACCGTGACACCAAAGTACCGAACCGAACCGAACCGTGAATTTTGTGTATCGTTGCACCCCTAATATATATATATATATATATATATATATATATATATATATATATATATATACACATACATACATATATGTATGTATACAAAATGTGGAAGTTGAATTTGTTATTTTTATCAGTATATTTGTTGCTGGACAGTAACAGGAGTCACTGTGGAAAAGGCTCATTCCGCTGTGATGTACCACAGAAAACCATCAAACAGCTTCTGTCTATAAAACCAGAACTATTTTTATTTGCAATATCTTTTTACATTTCTACATTGTATTTTTGATTGTTGATTGTTTGATTGTGATCTACAGATCTGTCACTTCAAAGCCTGCGCAGCTGCTTAGAACCTCTCAGCAGCTGCAGCTCGATCGTGTTGCTATAACAGGCAGAACAAACACAAGTCTGTGAACACTGTTTTTGCATTAATTGGAATAGTGTGATAAAAATGAATTAAATACTGGGTATAAGAAAACATGCGTTTTAGTAGTCAGAATGGTAGAAGGGCACCGGTACTGGTGTTGATATACTGCAGCTTTGGTGTGGCTGGATCACAGCCTCACAGTGACACCTCTGGAAGAACCTCCTGTTCTGGAGAATCATTGCTTTATGAAACAGTTAGTTACATAATTGGATTTTCAAAGAGACAATTTAGCTGCCTTTGTTTTATTTTATTTTCAAGCTACACATATGAGGATGAAGAGGGTGTGTTTCCAGAAAGCCAGTTTGTCTTTGATTTGGAACTTCCTTTGGAGTTTAAGCCCATAATAGGGGATGGAGAGGTGCAGGAGTTTTACCTCCTCCCCATAGATAAGGTTAGTGTTTTTCTCATACTATAATTTGGGAATTCAGCTTCTAGGAGCCAGTACTGCATGGGTTGAGATATAGATGACACAAAGATATAAAATATAGCATCTTGTTTCAGGTGAAGGAACTGCTGGTCACTGATGACTTCAAACCCAACTCTGCCATGGTAGTCTTGGACTTTCTCATAAGACACTCGTACATTGACCCTGACACAGGTTTGTGGGTGTTTGCAAAATGTCCAGTCAAAAAACCAGCTCACTGCCTTAGTTCTCTTTTTGTTATCATTTCAGAGCCGTACTATCAGGACTTTGTGACAGGACTCCACCAGATATTATAGAACGAAGATGAAGATTACTCACTGTGCCTGAGGCACCATATGTCATGTGGTGCCAACATTGTTGTTCACATTTACAGTTGCAAGAAACATCATAAAAATGTGAACTTTTCTTTAGTGTTTCTTCAGAAACACTAAAGAAAAGTCATACACTTTATTGTACAACATGTTAATATTAAATATAGTGAGTTATTATATTTCGCAGGTGTTTTTCATGCAGTTTTGTTCAGTGGGTTCAGCCTGATAACTGCAGGTGAGTGGTTCAGAGGATGGCTGAACCACATGAGTGCTGGATCTAAGAATGACATGTAAGAGTTATCATGCACAACACTTTGCAGGTGTCATGCAGACCTCAGAGTAAATATGCTCTATATTATCTATAGTCATAGTACGACCTTTTAAGTTCAAAGTGCAATTTCAGTTTCTGCACTTCCACCCATTAAATGCAGTAATCATACTTGATTCAAATCTAGTCATCTCCTTATATACTGCAAGTCTATAGGATAAAAATGTAGAGAAGAAAAATATGTTGTGTTATTCTTTTGAGTATGTAGAGCTCAAAGAGAAGATAAGCAACCTCATTAGAGTAAAGCACACATGGATATTTGCTGTGTAGGCGGGTGGTTTGTGGGATCCAGCACTGGTCACATAAACCTGACAGAGCGTGGAGCTGTGTTTGGTACAGCTGAAAAACTGTTTACACAGTGATATATACGACAATATACACATATAACACTCCAAAAGAAGAATGTTTTGAGATTCCTCACAGCAATAAAGTGGAACTTGCGAGTTCATCTTTATTTATTGGTGCTTTCTGTTGTAAAATCTTAACGAGTGTTCACTGGACCAGTCTTCATCACAGGTTTTTCTACAGTTGCTCGTGACACTTGCACAGTAACGAAGAACAACTTTGGACCAGTCCTTCTGCGAGGTGTTTCAGTTCATCAACAGTTATGGAATATCTTGATTATAAAATATCATCGCATCATGCTACACCACCTCATGTGGGTTAAGCACAGGCCTCCCTGATTTTTTTTTGAATAATTCTGATATTAATTTACATCCATGCTTTGGGTAATTTATCTTATTTCATCAAACTGTCCTAAGATTCAACTTGTGAATCGCTCGCTAGATCCAGTGCAAATAATCAGACTCATTGATTCAATTTATTGTTCCTTTAATGACTGTAAAGCCTCAGATGTACTTCCACTTGCATGCCCACTAGTGTCAGACTTTAAAGTAATGACTCCTCGGGGTCTCCAGTTGTCTGTGTCCACAATGGAATATATTTGAGGATGAAGAGATCAGGCGTCGATCCCAAAACATGCTTCCTCCACCATATGTCATTGTTGGGATGAGGTTTGATGTGCAGTGCATTGTTTTTGAAAAAACAGCAACAGTCATTTTATCCGCTGAACTGCTAAACTGTCAGGTTTTTAGAATGGCTTTCATAACCTTCTCCAGCCTCTCTGCATCTCTCTGCATCTAAAGCCCTTAAATGTGGGGCTCACACACACTTACATCATAAGTCTGCCAAGTGTTGGCCAGTAATTACACTGTGGTTTTTATGTTATTTTTCCTTTGTGAGGCAAAACTAGACTCATTGCTTATCTGGAATACTTGAATATTATAACAGTTGAATGTTTGCAGTATGGAGTTGGGATTAAACTTGGCTATTGATGAGGTTATAGCATCGATGGGGAATATGTTCCTGTTATACGTTTGCAGACACATGGACATCTACACAGACCATCATGCTCACCATCTTGAGCCAAGACTTGGACACTCTTAAGTGGGTAAGAGGACAAAACACATGAGAAGTGACACACACAGCAGATTTGGTCATTCTCGAATGTATTTCCTTTAGAAAACTTTACAAAAGACTACTGGATATAAAAGAATATTTTGCTTACAAATAACCAATCCTATAGAAGATCCTTGCATTTTGCATTTCAGAATTTGGACATTGTGTGTTTTTATATGACACAGACATTTGAAGCTATGTGCAAATAATACAAAAGTAAGCTGATGGAATATCCCATAGTTAAAATAGCATACAATGGAATGCAGAGCAGGAAAGAAAAACAAAACATATAGGTACACTATAAATGTTCAAACTTGTACTTAAATAATGAGTTACATATTAGCCTCACAACATGCTTTAAAGTAGCATAATGTAAATTTCCAGAGCCCTAATTCCATCAGTACAACACAAAGATATTAGAAGAGAAACACTGTTCTTTACCAAGTGTGTCCAGTCTTAAAAGCCTTCTAGTTACAGTCTAACTGTAGCACTGATGGAATTAGTGTTGTAGAAATTGTACATTATATTAACTCTTCAAGACAGCAGGTGAACAAGACCGGATCAGAAACATGGAGGTGTGGCATTAAAACTGGAACTGCTCAACTCGAACACAATCCTTTCTTCTATAAACATCCACTCCTCTGTGTCAGAGGTACACCGAGGCCTCTTTAATATCTGACAGTTAACAAAAACTCTGTTCAGGATCATTTGCCTTTGTTAGCGCTTCTATAGCCAACTACATACAGTGTTAGACAGTCCACATCAGTTTAATGACTTGAAAAACAAAATCGAGCAATCAAATTTTGAAAAGTTGTACAAAACACTGGTAATTTAATCTTACACACAAGGTTTGGCATCACACAAAGTCCTTGTTTTGAAAGAGAAGCGCAGACTTTTATTTTGAAAAACAAAAAGTCAGAAATGAACCACAGTCTATGACTACATCATACACAACTAATGTAATCATGCATTACTGTAATTTTATTGGAATACCTGTATTGGAGTAGAAAGGCCGATTTTTAGCACACAGTGTTCCAATGGCATGTTGTTACTAATTCAAGTTTATCATGTTAGAATGTTAATTCATTACATTTTTTAACTTTTAGCTAGCTGAGTAACTGAAACATCATCCTTTGTGTGTTCAACCATAATGTGCTATGAAAGTGAACGCTATTGCATGCAGGAAACTGCCCAGAACATTGTACACAATATTATTCCCTTTATAGAACAGCCCAACTGAGCAGCAGGCCAAATACATGAGTCTGCTGTCTGAGAACAACACCTGTTAAACACTAAACAACAAGAGCTGAGAAGCAGATCAGGAATGCCTGCTTAAAAACAGTGGGGAAAAAAGAGACCACCTTATAAAATGAATAGATGGGTAAAGGTTTTGAATCCATTTTAAAATTATTTTGTTTTTAATTCTCTTAATGGTTTTGCCCCTGAGCTGCTTCACCCTTACATGCCGTCACATGCTCTTACATCAGCTAACCAGGTGCTTTTATAAATCCAAAGGAGACCCAGCTTCTGCAGCTTTGGCTCCCAAAATGTGGGATGAGCTGCCTCTGGAGGTCAGGCAGGCTCCATCCCTCACTGTTTTTAAAACCCGTTTAAAAACACAACTTTTAACTCACACACCTGGCTTTTAACCCAGTGAGAGTTGTCGTCTTCTTACCCTTTGTATGTACTTTTACTGATTTATTCTTTTGTTCTCTTATTTTCTGTACAGCACTTTGGTCAGCTGTTATGTTGTTTTTAAAGTGCTTTAGAAATAACGTGGGGAAAAAAGAACAGATGTTGGACAGAGGAAGTCAGGGAGAAAGTTTTATGAACAGATAAACCTAACAGAGGTATTTGGGTCAAAAAGAATATTTCTGAGACAAAGACTGAAGGATCGTGGAGGTGTGCCTGCCACCTGTCAAGTGGCACTTTGTATAAGTTTTGGAGGTCTTTGGGGTGAAGTGGGAAATTCTGGGAAATTCAGGACAACATCGGATCCTGTGGATGCTGACTGACTGCAACAGCACAGTGAGCCATAGAATGACTAAACTATACAGAAGCAGCTGAGAACCCAGCACAGTCATTGGATCTCAGTCCACTCTCACCCACATTAAACTGGGAGCTTCTGGAAGAATGAACTAAAATGTCAGCAAACTGATGGTAGAATGCTGGAAAGACTCAATTGTTTTTGCAAAAATCATTATTTCTAACTTTTTAATATCAATAATAAAGAATAAAAGTGTGATTTTTATTGAATTATTTAATTTGACATTTGGCAACTTGTACTTTTGAGCGGTAGTGTGGATTTTGAATGTGAACCTGCAGCGACAGGTTACTTCATCATCATAAAGGAGGAAATCAGGTCTGTATAGAGTTGGATGGTCATTGCAGAGAAATAAAGGAAATGACAAAAGTACAGACTAATAGGATGTTAACTGAAAGAAACGCCACAAGCCAAGTCCTCCAGAAACTTGTTCATATGGTACACAGCTGTGAATGTACTGAACACCTGGGATGGATCAGTTCTAAAGATGGGCTCGTGTACAGACCATCAGGCTGCAATTTAGAATAACGGAGACCACTTCATAGGTCTGGAAATCCCAACGCACCTCTTTAAGAGAGATGGTTCCTTCTTTCCATGTTCTCTTGATTTTAGGTTTGATGAATCCAAAGATATGATTACAGATTAAAGGCAGATTAAACCTTGGACATGAATGCTTACACTCCCCTTTTGACCTAGTTTGATTTTCTCCCTTATTCCTGAAAAGGACCCATTCAATTCTGCACAGCATGGTGACAACGTAGAAACAGGAGGAATGATTTTGTTGGCAAGGATCCTTTCCTCCTGTCCTCCCTAACCTGTGTAACTTGACACTCTATAGCAGAAGGCAGCCACTCTTTCTGCCTCGTTTCTTGGCCTGTAGCGCCGCCCTGGTGGCCATCTCAAACACCTCCCTCACACCATCCTTCGTCTTGGCTGAGCACTCCAAGTAACCAAAGGCATTGATCCGGTTGGCCATTTCTCTCGCCTCCTCTGACTTCACAGGTTCCTGTTTGGGAAGAACAAAACCATGAAGGAAAACCAGCTCAATCCAATGAAAAAGAAGAAGTGAAATCATTATTCGACCCTCTGTGGGATTTATACGTTTGCTCACTTAGAAGAAATGAACACACTCTAATGTTCATGGTAGATTAATTTTAATGGAGATCAGTAAGAGTAACCGAAGGTCCAGAAACAAAAACATAAAAGTAATCTTGATTTGTTTGTCATTGAGTGAAATAAGTCTTTGATCCCTCCCACAGATTGGCTGTGAGCACATTTAGCCCACAGATTACAATCAATCAATTCCAGACACTCCCCATCTGAACTCTTTACTGTAAATGTATAAAGCACACCTGTCCACAGTATGGTATATGCAGAAGCCTGTCTTAACTTTACCAGCAAATCATCAAGCATGCCGGAAGTAATTTCTGATGTGATCAACACGGTGGAGCTGCTCATGACCGAGTTCATGTTTGGACCTTTGATTTCTGTTTTGGGGGGTTTACAGGTTTTTTTTGAGGTGTGGACCTAAACTTTTGTTCAGCTGTAAAACAGCCTGTTTCAGTTTAAATGTTGTTTTCAAAAATAATTGTTTTGTCTCACTCCCATTTCTTCATGTTGCATATTGAAGCTCTACTTGGAACCTTGTTAAGATCCAACCATGCAAAATATGATTTTTTTGCTTTGTTGACAGCGCTGCAAACCCTTGGCCTTCTCTCAGTGAGCTTCATGATGTTGTCACCTGACATGGTTTCACTTCACAGGTGTGCCTGTCAGGGTTCATTTGTTGCCTTCTTAATGAGGTTGGGACCATCAGTTGTGTTGTGCAGCAGTCAGGTTGGTACACAGCTGACAGCCCTATTTGACAACTGTTAGAATTCATATTATGGCAAGAACCAATCAGCTAAGTAAAGAGAAACAACAGCCCATCGTTACTTTAAGAACTGAAGGTCAGTCAGTCTGGAAAACTTTGATTGTGTCCCCGAGTGCAGTCGCAAGAACCAAACGCTATGATGAAACTGTCTCACATGAGGACGCCCCAGTCCTCTGCTGCTGAGGACACATTCATCCGAGTCACCAGCCTCAGAAATCACAAGTTAACAGCAGCTCAGATTAGAGCCCAGATACATGCCACACAGAGCTCCAGTAACAGACATCTCTCTACATGTTCAGAGGAGACTGTGTGAATCAGGCCTTTATGGTCAAATAGCTGCTAAGAAACCACGACTAAGGAAAAGCAACAAGCAGAAGAGATTTGTTTGGGCCAAGAAACACAAGGAATGGACATTAGACCAGTGGACATCTGTGCTTTGGTCTGATGAGTCAGAATTTGAGATGTTTGGTTCCACCCGTGACGCAGAAATGGTGAACAATGGTCTCTACATGCATGCACTGTGAAGCATGGAGGAGGAGACGTGATTGTGTCAGGGGGCTTTGCTGGTGACACTATTGGAGATTTATTCAAAACTAACGACACACTGAACCAGCAAGGCTACCACAGCATCCTGCAGCAACATGCCATCCCATCATTGATTTTTCAACAGCACAGTGACCCCAAACACACCTCCAGGCTGTGTCACGGCTGTTTGACCAAGAGAGTGATGGAGGCCTGGCCTCCACAGTCACCTGACCTAAACCCAGTGGAGATGGTTTGGGATGAGATGGAGCGCAGAGTGAAGGCAAAAGGACCAACAAGTGCTCATCATCTCTGGGAACTCCTTCAAGACTGTTGGAAACCATTTCAGGAGACGACCTCATGAAGCTCATGGAGAGAACGCCAAGAGTGTGCAAAGCAGGAATCAAAGCAAAGGGGCTGTTAGGAAGAATCTAAAATATCAAATATGTTTTCAGTTATTTCACACTTATGTGTTCATTCATAGTTTTGATGCCTTCAGTGAGAATCTACAATGTAAACAGTCATGAAAATAAAGAAAAACCATTGAATGAGAAACTGTGTCCAAACTTTTCACTTATATCACACTTTATATCAAAACAAAAGTTAGTAAATATATTTGTCTTCATTATCAGTGGCTGCAGCCCTATAAAAAAAACCTAATGAATGTTAGTGGAAACTGTAGTAGACTAAAGGCTGACACACAAAAGTTATGGACATTTTTGTCATTAGTTATGTTAGTGTAGTGTTTGTGTGGTGGGATTAATATGAAACTGTATGAGTGCATGCCGTCACTGACCTGTTTCATTTTAGCCAACTCTCGGCGTGTGTGCTCATCATTTCGCAGGTCTTTCTTGTTTCCCACAAGAATAATGGGCACATTGGGACAGAAGTGCTTCACTTCTGGAGTCCACTTCTCCGGAATATTCTCTGCATCAGGTACAATGTGGACAAGGTAAACATGCAGCAGATATAAAAGAGTTTTTTCATTTTTTTTAATGAAACCAACAGAAACAGACTCACCTAAACTGTCAGGGCTGTCAATGGAAAAGCACATGAGGATGACATCTGTGTCTGGATATGACAGAGGCCGCAGTCGGTCATAGTCCTCCTGACCTGCTGTGTCCCACAAGGCCAGCTCCACCTGCAGGGGAGGGACTATAGTTAATTCCTACTACACACACCAATCCTGCTTAGGGTCCTCAAACACAGGCCCATTTTTATCATGTAACAGCATGCTATGAAGACAGGTGGATGGAAGCCATTCAGGCATGTATGTAAGTGCATGAGGTGTAAATCATTGATTAGTGTTCTAGCTTACACAGAGTCCTAAAATCGAGGGCATGAGCACTCGACTGATGAAGGTGCAGACAAACTTAAGGGGGCGACAGTAGAGAAGAAAAGAGCAGCACAACCCACCAACCTCTTGGTGACATCTGCCCCCAAGATCCTTGTTTGAGACATTCTCTCAAGATTAATGTGATCTACAAGTAATTTCTATACCGAGTAATGCATTGATAATTGTTTTGATTTTGCATTCATAGATAGTTTGGATGGACAGACCTCGCTCCAGTTTTACAACTGGGAGGGAAATGGATTCATTTTTGTTTGTTTTCTTGCTAAGCTGTAAAATTATGACCCGGCTCCAGATCATGTTTTGCTTGATCAGTCAATCCAAAGCGTGAGCTGCACAGATACTGCAGGTGAGATGCAGTATTACAGAAATTCAGTTTGAAAGGGTATGTACACGAGTATGTACAGTTAGATATAAACAGAGATTTAAAACTGGTAATAGGAGGTGGTTAGTTTGTGATGTGCCTCATTATGCTGAACTAGAGCTAGGCGATAGAACGATAACGATATGTATCGCGATATAACTTTTACTCGATAGAGAAATTAAGCTATCGCGATAGACTTCGCCGCTCTTGTCCTCTTAAAAAAAAAAAAAAAAAAGGTCAGCCAATCCAAATTAGGTAGCGCAGAGCCGAACCAATCAGGGCCGCAGCGTCACGTCGCGTGACTTGTTACGTACAGCACAAGTGCCAAGCCGCACGTGTGTTTGTTTGGGAAGCAGCCAGCGGGTAATGGAGCCAGCGCATAATGGAGGAAATGAGTGTGCCGACTAGAAAAATCAACTGAGCGTGACCGAAGAGAAAACAGATGATGGTTCCAATGCCGGAGAGATTGTCGAACGGAAGAGCCATAGAAGTTCCGTAGTGTGAAGGTATTTCGGCTATTTCAAGTCTGACAAAAAACAGCAGCGTGCACTGTAAATTGTGCCGAAAGCAAGTCTGGAAATACAATAAACTGGTGCATGCGTCACACTGTGCGCCACGTTATTGTTTCGGTGAAATGAATTTCTACAATACTGTTACTGTTAATTCTACTCTCTGCAGTGTTTAAATGCTTACATGTACACACAGTTACTGTCCGTCCACACATACGACTCGGTTCTGCTTCTATGCCCCAGCTTTGTTTACTTTTTCCCACCGAGGCTTCTAGACTTCTGATTGGCCAACATTTCTGCACGATTAGGAATCTAGCGCCACCTGCTGCTTTGGCATGTTCATAGCAGCGTTTTCCTTCATTTCTGCCTTTATGTGTGGACGGGATTATTTTTTAAAACGAAAACGGAAAATCTCCGTTTTCAAAAATACCCGTGTACGTGTGGACGTAGCCTCAGTCTCTGACTGGAAGCGCTAATTCGTCATTCGACTTTTGTCAGACTAAAGTAACTGTTAAAACTGTTTGAAAAGCTAAGCTATACAACAAGGAGAGTTTGAGAATTTCCTTTTAGTTCTCAGTTTATTTGATATTGACAAAAGTTAGTCAGTTTTGTCTGTTCTTCTGTAAAACAAACTAAGATTTATTTTTAGAATTAATATTTTGTTTCTAAGTGGAATTGACAATTTAGTCTGTTTCGTTTGTTCTATTTTGAAACTTAAACGCTTTAGCGGCTGCTTTTGTGTAGTTTGCAATATTTGCCTTTATTTATCTGAAAAAGTCTCATGTTCCTTAAGTACATCTACCCTGTTGAACTTATTATGGGAAATAAATATTTAAAAACAAGCTGCTGATTATTTCACATTTTACTTGTGAGCAATGGCACATTTAAATCTTACAAATATAGTTATTTGGCTTATATCGTGATAGATATCGTTATCGCCTGAAATGAAAAAAACATATCGTGATATGAAAAAATCTCATATCGCCCAGCTCTATGCTGAACTAAATTCATTGCTCTTGTATCGAAGTTTGACTGGCCTTAACACTTTGCATACAGCAGGTAAGTATTGAACATGTCACCAATTTTCTAAGTAAATATATTTCTAAAGTTGTTATTGACAGAAATTCCTACCAGATGTTGGTAACCATCCAATCCACACATACAAACAAGTCAAACCACTGATGTCCATAAATAATGTATATAATGTAAAATAAGCTCTTTTAGACCTTTGCAACCATACTGATGGAATGGGTTACAGGAGAATTTCTAAACTACTGAAGGATCCAGTAAGTACTGTTGGGGCCATGATCTGGAGGTGAAAAGAACATCATTTTACCATCAACGAGCCACGACCAGATGCTCCCCACAAGACTTCAGACAGAAGAGTGAAAAGAATTATCAGAAGAGTTGTCAAAGAGCCAAGGAGCACTTATGGAGCTACAGAAAGTTTGCTGAACAACATTTAAACAAGCCTGTGAAATACTGGGAAAGTTAGTCTGGTCAGATGATACCAAACTTGGTCTACACACCATGCTGGGAGGTCACAACATATCGCCTCACAAACACCATACCAACACTGAAAATTGGAGGTTGGAACATCATGGTGTGGGGATGTTTTTCAGCATACGGCACTGACACGCTTCATGTCATTGAAGGAAAGATGAATAGAAAAATGAAGCGAGACGTTCTTGATTAAATCTGCTGCCTTCTACCAGGATGAAGGTGGATATTTCAGCAAGACAACACTGTCAACGAACCTGTCAACTGGTTTCAAAGAAAGAAAATAAAGCTGTTGAAATGGTCCAGCCAGTCACCTGACCTGAACCCAACTGAAAATCTTTGGAAAGAACTAAAGGTCAGAGTTCATAGAAGGGGCCTATGTAACGTTCAGGACTTGAAGACTGTTTGTGTGGAAGAATGGACCAAAATCACACCTGAGCAATGCATGTGACTAATACTATCTATTAGTGGTAGACTGCCATGTTAAAATTATTTATTGTTAAGCTTTACTCAAGGTGTACTTAAAGTCAACTCTGAACTTATTAACCACAGAAATCATCCGTGTGGCTGCATTTTGTGCAGGTGGCTGACCAAAAAGTTAAAAGCAAATTTTGCAGTAATGAATATCACAACTCTATCAGCTATATCTATATTAACATTCATAAAGCTATCCAAGATAGAGAAAATAATTAAAGCTAGTTTCAGCTTCAATATTAACATACATACATCAATCAATAGTTACAATATAATGTGCTATTTATGAAATTGGCTAGTGTTAAAGTACTTTAGATATGTCCCGTCTTAAAACTCTTAGCCTCACACATAGCACACACACTGCTATGCTACTGTGCTACAATAAATATAAAACAATCTGACATTTATTGTTAGAATGAACAGCTTACCTGTTTACCATCCACCTCAATATCTGCCACGTAGTTTTCAAACACTGTAGGCACATAGACCTCAGGGAACTGATCCTTGCTGAACACTATGAGGAGGCAAGTCTTGCCACAGGCTCCATCACCGACTATCACCAGTTTCTTTCTGATTGCCGCCATCTGAAAAAAGTCAAAGTACAGAATCCATCAGCCAAGCTAGAGATTTAAATTAACACAAAGGTTTATTGCCAAAGACAAACTTGTTAGGGAGAGTGGTTTGAGCTCTTGTGAAAACACAAAATCAGGGAAATAAGAAATCTGAAAAGGTGAGAAAATACTACGTAAAACTAAGAAGAAAATAATGTGTGCTTGGACAGAGCTGAAGCAAGGTCCCTAAAATGTTTGCACATTTCTCAACAATCACAAAATAACTTCAACTGTAATGTTTCATCACAGCTTATTTTGAACGTTAGGCAAAACAGTTCTAGCTTTTGTCAGTTGTGGTTATTTCCTGTCTTTGCAGGTAGAGTGCCTGATGAGGACATTATTAATATCCCTCTGTAACTAAACCAGACACAACTGTATCAGAGAGCCACTGCTTTGCCTGAAAATGGAATGCAGGGATCTGAAACACATTCTTTTCTATTGCTTGTGCCGCAAAATAACGGTTTCCTGCAGAGTGTGAGCACTCACACATGTCATGGTCAATCCTCAACAGTTGAGCTTTGAAAACCGTGCGTTGTGATGTATGTTTGTAACACCAAAAAAAAAGAAAAAAAAAGTGTACAGCTGCATGAAGTTCAACCACACAATGAATGAAAACATGGAAGAAAAGTTTATCCAAGTTTGAGAATTATATTCCAAAACATCCTTTAAGGGTCCCAAGGAGGAAAGTGGTGCTGAATCATATTTTCCCTAAATTAGGCACAACACAGGTTTGTTAAAAAAATAAAATAAAGAAGCTTGCTGTATCTAGGTAGGTGGACTAGTTTTTAAATACAGCAGGTAAAATAAGTATTGAACATGTCACCAGTTTTCAAAGGGAATATATTTGTAAAGGCGCTACTGACATAAAATTCTTCCCAGATGTTGGGAAACATCCAATCCTTTGTGGATCGGATGGTTCCCTGCAGGAAAAGACTTATCAGAAGTGTCGTCCAAGAGCCAAGGACCACCACAGAATTTGAAGAATGTTTGTGTTGAAGAATGGGCCCAACTCACACCTGAACAATGCATGTGACTAGTTTTTCCAGACAGGAGGCATATTGAGTCCCAACTTGACATCCTGCTATTATGCGTTCTGTATCTTAGCTGTTCCTAGGACTGCGCTCTTCTCCTGGAAAGAGGTCTCAGATGTTGTTCCTGGAATGTGCTGGATTCCAGGAACAACACTCACCAGGTTTTATCCTGGTACTATGTGTTTCACAGTTTCCAGGGTCCCTTTGCACAGTCTGTAACTTGGGTCCTGTCAGCTGTGACAGCCGCCTTTATGGATCTGGTGCTTAGATCCATAGAGGCATGTGCCATGATCACAGCCTCTGTGCTGTCCTGTAGGCCGGCCTCTTCTAGGAACTGGTAGGATTTCTTGATGTCATCCACTTCCTTCATCCTTCCTTCATCCGCAGGGGCTCAGTCATCCATACTTCCTCTTCCTCATCACTCTCCATCTTCAGCTGTCTTAGGCATTCTTGGAGCAGCTAAACTCAGGAGGTCATCTTCCTGATGTATTTCGAATGCGTTGTTTCATCAAGGATTGCAGTTCTGACACTTACTAATCCTCACCTTGCCTGTTTCCATTGCTTGCAAAGGCTCGAAGAGCTTGACTTCAGGTGAAGACCTGCAAGTACTGTGAGGAGTTCTTGTTATCAGTGACATATCTTCTACTGCGGCTACCTTACTAGTGGAGATGGGCATTAGATGAATAGTTGGCGATATGTATTGATGGCTTGGATGTTACTCATTTTGGTCAGCTAGCTTCCAAGATCCGTAAAAAAAAAAAAAAAGTATTTATTTATTGACTGATTGATTCATTTGCCTATGAGTAAGTTTGCTAATAATGATGGAGCTAATAGAAGCAGTCAACAGAAAGAAAAATAATAGCGCTGCTTTAACAGCACCCTCATTCATCTGTGAGCAAATGCCCCTTCCTCAGAGTGCGCCCAGATGCTTGTTGATGGAGCTGCAGAAGCTGGTGATAGCCTAGCATACTCAGCCGGATGGTGGACACGTACATGCTCATGTAAGTTAGCCGTGTTTGAGCACTATACGTCTGCACAAGCGGCACACCGCTTTGGTTACATCCTTAGGTTTACCTCTGTCATCTGGTTTAAAGCCAAAGAAATCCCAAATTGGCGACTTTATATTTTTTTTTTAGTGCTGTCAGCGTTAACGTGCCATCATCACGACCAACGCGATGAACAATTAACTCATCTGGAGCGCAGACTGAATTAAAATCCCTGAAATGTCTCTATCAACGCATTTCAGCAGTTAGTCCAAAGTTTGTTCATTCTGCGCTCCAGATGGGTTGAGCGCATTCAAAATTTTAATCGCATTAATCGTGATGACCGCATTAGGGCTGACAGCCCTAATTTTGGGGGGAAATTAGTTTGTCCATGTTTGGCCTTCTTCTGTATTTTAAAACATGCAAATCAGTCCATGATTACATTGCTCTGCCCATCAAAAAGTCTGTGCATGTGCAAATATATCGCCCATTGTCAATTTTGGGAAGTTCACCACTGTTCCAAGTGTTCTTTATTTGTGGATAATGGCTCTCACTGTGGTGCCCTGGAGTCCCAAAACCTTAAAAATGGCTTTGTAAACATTTCCAGACAGATGTCAGTTACTTTGTTTCTCAACTCTTTTTGAGTTTCTTTAGACTTTGGCATGGTTTGTTACTTTTTGAGATCTTTTAGCCTACTTCACGTTGTGACACAGGTTGTATTTAAGCAATTTCTTGATTAAACTGGCCTGACAGTAATCAGGCCCTGTGGTGAGTGAAACTGAATTCAACTCAAGGGGGCCAATAACTTTCCCCCCACAGGGCCAGGGAGTTTGTTTTTTTTTTTTTTCCTTGATAATTGAAATTATTAAAAACTAAATTTTATTTTTCAACTTTCCAAGTTATTTTGGACCAAGCTGCCTTTTTAGAAAAATGAATCTACTGAACTAATCTCTTACATAAATAATTATGAGTTTTGCTAAAAGCATTAGTGGACATCTTTTTATTACATATGACAACCATGTCAAAAATGAAACTTCTTATAGTATTTTTGGTGTGTGTGTGTGTGTGTGTGTGTGTGTGTGTGTGTGTGTGGCAATAACACTGAACACATCACTACACAATAAAGTACAGTTATGATAGTTAAGACCAAATTTCTGTCCTTTTGACTAAATATGGCACCCAATATAAATATGTTGGCTCACAAATGCCACAATTTGGCTTTTAAATTGTCTCGATAAACCCATTCAAGCGCTGTGACTCTTCTTTATCCAAAGCAGTAATTTCAGGATGTATTTCTGTGACATCACTATTTCCTGAAGGTTCAGACGTCCGCTCAAACGCAGTTCAGTAAAGGCAGACATATTTTGAGTACATCGATCTCCTAACTAACTTTACAGTTATACTATAAACGACTAGTCTTTTCTGTAAATACCTATAAGAACCATTAACTACTTCACAACAAGATAGTTTACCGTTATACACTGCTGAGAGTTTAAGCCTCGGTTATCTGGGGATTTTGTAATATTATGCTGATTTAGAACTTCACTTCCTTAATGATACGTGCCTCCGATGGAGGGGCACTTGTAACTCAGCTCAACGCTGGTGAAATGAAGTTACATAAAACTTGGCACGCTAATGTTTCCTCAGTTCTGAAGTAGCCCGTTGACCTCTTTAGGTCACCAGAGTGTCGGCTAACTTCTACCTAGCTGCAGTTTCCCTTTCGTCTACGGAAGCTAATCATTAGCTTGCTAACTTTGCTTACTTCTTCATGATAGCTGGCCTCTTGTCGACCTAAACACACACACTTTAGAGAAGGAAGCATATTACTTGATACCAGTTTCAACGCTAAGAATTTTAAAAAGCAAAGGGAGATTCTGAGCAATCAGAGTTTTACCTTTTTCCTGCGAGATACTCGCCTTTCTTTAGTTTTCCTGTCAGAACTAACAGTCCCGCCCCCGAAAGCGCTACGAGGATTGTCCCGGCCAAACCACATACTTTCAGCCAATAGGATACGTTGAAGTCATGAGTGAACGGCAACTTAGCCAACCAAAATAATATATTATGAAAAGTCATTGTTTAGCCCTAACCGAGAGGCTGAAGGTTGTGCCCCTGAGTACAGCCTCCCAGGGATGTTCGTGTTTAGAGCGCAGTTGGTATATAAAGCATTTATCTATTAAATTATATGAAACAAGGTTAGCTGACACCCACAGTATCCCCTTCATCATTTCTGAAGTTCTATGTTATTGATTCAATATACCGAAGGGTCACCGCTGATAGCTCGTGTTGCAGATGTATTACCCTGTATATTACCCACACAAGTTAAAGAGGCAGGGTACACACTGGACAGGTCGCCAGTCTGTCGCAGGGTTAACACATAGGCAGGAACAAAATCAGTCGTGCATTTCATTACTTTATAATTTAGTTGTGTGCGTTTATCTGTATGTGCTATCATACACTGACATCATGATGTGTAACTGCAACGTTTGCTGATTTTTTATTTATTTATTTTTTGTTCCATCATTTTTTTGCATTTTTTTTTCCTTAGCTGATGAATGTACCCATTTACACTGTTTATAAGACATAAAAGTTTGGAGGAAGAAAAAGTGGCTGCCTATTTAACGATCTTTAAGAGAACGAAAAGAAAGTCACACATTAAACATTTCTACTTTTGGATGATTCAGTTTGTGACACTGAATTTAACAACTTGTGGGTGTGTATTTCTAAAAAATAACAACGTATATTCAGTATTATGTGGACTGGAGCCGGCGTATTCAAAATTACACACATCACTGTACAAAATCACGCAGATTTTAAGTTTTGTGATTACGTGGTTACGTAATACGTTTTTACATTGCATAAGCCAATAAGTGACAAGTTGGTGAATACAACGTTTGTCATTGGCTGGTTCAAAACAGTGGCAAATTTAAACGCTTCCGTTGAGCGCTGCGCGGCTTGTTTGTTTTCCCTTTTAGTCGCAGTGAGCAAAGACGGTGAGTTTTTGCAGTCATTTACATTATTTATTGCTGCCTTATTTTCAGATGTAGTTTTTTAGCTCACTAAAAATATAGTGTTGCATATTGTTATGTGTATAATGGAGTGAGTTTATAGTTGGGTTTATGTTAATAGTACCTTCTCGTGAAGACGTATGTAACGCTAGCTCGGCAGTTGTTTCCTTATCAGCAATGTTACCGTTTATATTCTGTTTCTATGAAGAAAAAGCGACTCGGAACCGCAATTGCAAAGCTAACGTGACATTATTGTGGGATAAATTCTCGTAGGAGACGAGAAGTAAATGCTTTTGACCTTTTCCAGCCAGTTTGGTCTGTTGTCTTGGCTAACACGGCCAATAGTCTCCCATGAAGCCATAACGATAGAATGCAACCTAGCCGTGGTTTATGTGGGTGCAAGTCACCTCAGTTTGGTTGTTGCAAATAAAACTGTTTTTTGGCTGAAAGATTGATAATTTGAAGTTTGCAATCTTCGTAGTTCCCTGTTTAGTGAGTTGTCGAAGAAATAACCTGAAAACATGGCCGAGAACGAGTCCGGGGATACTTCGGAGCGCTACGAGTTTGATGCCCCGTCCCACGTCGTTGACTTCAAAGAACTAGTGAATGCTGAAACCGACGACAAGTGGTTTGGTAAGTGTCCTCTGCACATCTTTATCCAACAATATGCATTTTAAAGGATACCCTGCTGGGCATACAGCAAGTGGGTGTTGTTATGGAGGGCTACAAAAGCGGATCTAACAGGCAGCGATCACTTTTTGAAGAAGGCTTTTTGGTGACTTGTTTCACAAAAACTTGCGTACGTCATTCCTACCATTTTCCAGTATCCTTTATCTTAGGATGTTGGCTAACAGTTTTAACCAAAGTGTCCACTCGCAGGTCATATTGTCATCTCCAAGTGTTTTGAATGTAGAGAGAGAGTTTAAGCTGAGGAGGTAGAGCAGGTCATCTTTAGTTAGAAAGTTGGTGCTCTGATGCTGGGCTGTTCCAGTCTGTTTGCCTAATATCCTTGGGCAAGATGCAAACCCCGGGTTGCTCTCTGATGCATCCATTGGGGTACTAATGTTTGATATTTGTTGCTTGTGTGAATGGTTGAATGAGGCGGTTTTATAGAATGCTCAGAGCAGAAAAGCGCTGTATATTAACCAGTCAGTTCCTCATTTTACCATTTTACTATTTAATTTCATATTTACAAGAGCTTCAGTGTCCCTGCATATTTATTTTAAGAGTGTTGTATTATATATATAAAAAAAAAAGATCTGTTTTGTAGCCTGTGTGTATCTTTTACATTGAAAATGAGTTTTATTGAAATTTAGTCCAGTTTTTTAAAATTCAGATTTGTCATGTTGGGTATTTGGTGACTGTGGCGTTCATTTACCTGTGGGATTCCCAAGTACTTTTAACTTTCCTTGATATCTGCAATGTTGCCTTCTGGTAGTGCAACCCACTCGATTCTGACTACCCCCCCTCTCTTTATTACCGTCCAACGACACATCTGCAATCTGGATTATATAGCTGTGTCACTACTGTAGATCCTTGTTGTATAGATCAGTGAATCAATGCCACGTTCACTCCTTGAATACAGCTTCGTGTCCTCCATGAAGCGAAGGTGGCTCCATTCTGTAGTCTGTATCCCTAGCGAGTCTTGTTAATGGTCGGGCTGAGGGGGTTCAGGCCTGTGAAGAACAGCAGTGGGGACAGAGCATCTCATTGGTAAATCCCACAGTTGATGGTAATTTGTGCTACAGGCTTGAAGTTGGCCTCTAGGTGCTGTTTGCCACATCCCCATTGAATTCCCGATGATGTATATAAACACACACCAGTGATTGTTCTTGGAATGGCAATGCATTGTGGTTTGTTGCCTCATAATGGTTGCAAAACCAAAACAAAGACATCAACAGGGCCCTATTCCAGGAAGCATGTTCAACAAACTGTCACAACTAACTGTGAGATTGGTAACTCTGGCATTCTTCTGCAGAGTAGGGTCTCCATTGTAATCCAGAGGACTAGGGAATATTACCACGTGTTAGTCCTGACTGCGGTGTTTTTTAATTGTTTTCTAAAAACATTTTTTGTGCATTTATGCCTCTATTGGATAGATGAGCAAGAAAGTAGAGAGTAGGGGTGAAGACATGCAGCAAAGGGCTGCAGCTCAAGCATGCGTCGCTGCACTCTGGCCATGTGGCCAATGGTTTGCTGGTCTCTCACTGAGCTAACCAGCACGTCCTGACTGTGATATTTAAAATATGAGGGAGGAAGAGTCGTTTTTAGCTTGGGTCAGATCAGCAGCACTCGAGGTCAACAAACTACTATAGTGTCTTTTTGTTTAATGGAGTTTGATCCTCTATTTCACGGCTATTCAACTAAAAAGTTATTTGGGCTAGATTATTATTATTATTTATTTTTTTGTAGAGATATTTTTGCAGCCAGTAGCAGCAGATCATGATGAATTTCAAACCAACACAAATGTATTGGAAAAACAAGTAATGTTTATTCACTTTGTTCCTTTTAAATCTGGTGACCGCTCACAAATGCACACCTAAAGGTCCATAAAAAAAACATTAAATGAGCTATAACTGAATAGCGTCTGCAGTACTAGCAATACTTTTTCTTCACATTTGAATTTATAAAAAAAAACAACAGACGTTTTGATAATTCCCTTTCAAAATAAAATAAATATTTTGGTGACTCAGACACATCTTAAAGAGCATTTAACAGAATTTAAAAAAAGAACAATCAATCCTATCAAATGCACAAACCATAGCAGTAACACATATGAATACAACATTTACTGCTGCACACTGAGGGAATACAGGTTTGTTTTAAATCAACACCTGTAATTAGGCATGGCTTGTTAGACATCCCACATTATGTTGATATGTAGGCTACAGTTACCTCTTACATTATTAATGGGAGACGTGACTTTTTTCTGAACAAGAGCGGCAACTTTTGGCTCGTAAGATGTCAGTGTAATCCAAAGGCAGTGGTGAAGTGTCAGTCAGTGAACAACGAGAGCTGCTTTTTATTGAGTTCATGTGTGAAAAGCTTGATTCACATGTGTACGTTGACCCAAACAGAGGATGAGGATGACGACTGCTACTTTCTTAACATTGGGGAACTGGTGCCATGATAGCTTAATGTTTACAACATCACGCTGCATTGTGGGTTGAATGTTGCTAGCCTACTAGGAGTGTTGCATTCACAGTCTACACTATGCTGTAAGAAAAAAAAAAAAATTCTGCCAGGACCACAGGCAGGGACACTCAGAGGTTGCTTCTGGGCTGCATGTAGCCTGTTTGCCACCATTTGAATAGGCTTGCTCTATTTGATCGTCAGTCCTGAGGATTTGACTGAGCGTTCCATTTAAAGTCAGACTTTATTAGGTTAATGTTTTCTTTTTCTCCTAAACTGGAATGGCCCCTCAGGTGGGATTTCTAACTAAAAAAGTGGGGTTTTACAATCGAATCTGTAGTGTACTAGTGACCAGAATTGAAAAGTTTTGACCATCGAATCTCTCGTGGGCAGAAATGCACACTGTGGGAGAAAGTGATCATCTTATCACACCTTCGAGACCGGACCAGCTGCATCTGACAAGTGATGAGCCTGAGCATGTGATGTTGTCTCAAACAAACACTGACGGTGACTCTGGTTAGTCAACACCCCCGTGCATCTTTAGTCATTATTTTCTGTCCTTGTAACTTGGTTAATGTGTGACTATCTGTAATTGTTTTTATGTTCCAGGTCCCAGCATATCGGCATCTCCACCTGCAAACATTGTGACGTCCTGGGGTGCTGAACGTCGCACACAGAACGATGTCCGTTCAAAGCAAAGGCCTGTTATTAAAGTCTCTGCACAGCCACGCAGGTACAGTTGATGTAGTTGTTACTTTTGTGTAACCATGTGAAACTTTCACACAAAAGGTTTCTTTCCCACATGATGCACTCAGTAGAAGACTTGTTGGGTTTTGCCAAAGGGGCTGTACACGAGACGGCACTCATGAAATTCTGGCATCCAGTCATTCATTGACAGTTTCCTGTTGTATATCATTTGTATTAAATAGGTTCTACACAAACCCTACATGATAAATATGGACAGATAATTTATTGATCCCACAAAGAAAAGTGTTTTGTTACAGCAGAACGATAAAAAGTAAAAATAGTCGTCACAATAAAAGTGCCACTGGTGCCGAGTGCAGGAAGGAAAGAAGGTGAAAATGAAGCTGGTTCAAAACAGTAAAAGTAAGACTGACATTGTGGAAGAGACAAGTGTAAATACATTAATAAATACTTAATAAATGTGTGGCATTGCATGTATGTATTGGCAACTCCTCTAAGTGGGTGTGCAGTACTCTTTGTACCATGCAGAGTCCAAACCTTAAACACTGCAGCTTCGCTGTCTGATCCAGCCCCTGCGTAAAAACACGATGGTTATAGAACAGCATCTGTGTGTAATCGGTTCAAGTTTGAGAACTGCTTCTGTTCTAATTTATTTTAGAGTTTCAAAGCGTAAAGACATGACCAGCGGTCCAGCTGCACCACCATCAAAGAAATGCAAAGAGTGAGTATTAGAAGTATCCTGTCATCATTCTAAACCTGAAAAAGCTGAGAGTCCAGCACATGCACACTTTCTACCAGTTAGAAAGCTAAGAAACCATCTCTTCACCTTCAGCTTTTTTCTTAGAGTTTTCAGTTACAGCAGTTTAATGTAGATGTCCTGTTGCCCAAAAATCCAGGAGTGAGCAGCTGCTTTCTGGGTTTGGTCCCCGCAGGAGTGAGCGGCTAAATTCAAAGAGAGAACATCAGACCCACGCAGCAGCTTCCACCTCCACACTCACAGAGTAAGACTGTGCCTTACACCTTTATCTATCCTTGAATGTACAATGAGAAAGAACTTGAAATTAATGTTAAAATGCTCTCGGCTGGAAATGTTCAGCATTTGTGTAGAATGATAAAGTAAAACTGGCTCATATGTATTTACTTCATGGTAGAGCGAGCGGTTTTAAGACGGCTAAAAATAAACGGCAGGTTCCAAGTTTGTAAGCAGGACGGAGGGTGAGCTGATACTGGTAACAGAAGGAAGGCTGGAGAGTATAAAACTAGAGAAAAGGATGAAAATCAGATATTTGTTAGTCTTAAAGTGGTTATAAACAGAGAATCTGGACTTGTGAGAAGTGTGTTCAGTTTTCAGTCACATGACCCGACTCACTACCCTCGTGGGTAAAACATTATTCATGACTGTAAATATTAGACGGACTGCTTGGATCATCTGTCCATGGAGGGAAACTTTTTCGGGGGCCTGTGATCATACTGTGCAGCTTTATTTGAATCCCTGAAAGTAGTGATGTCTCTGTGAGAGTCTCACCAGTTTGGTCACCACCATGTAGCTTGTAGAGCACCCCTCACCTTACACTGCTGCCAGGATTAAAGCTTTGAAAGCAGGGACAGATACATGCATTTTGGATCTGGCTGGGTAAATAATGGCGCCGTGTCGGAGGGGAACAACAAATTGTTCATTGTTAAAGCAAAGGTAAGCGCTACATAATGGCTAAAAGACCCACCATACATTAATCTTGTGTTTTGTTACAGTGTATGGCCAGAAAATTTGCATTTGTCACATTAGTGTCGTGTCATAAGTATTTTTCCATTGTCAGGTAAATCATTCCCACAGTGTAAATGAGCTGCTACTGACAGCCTGAGTTATTGTGGAGAAACGGGGATTTGTGTGATTTGGCGTGTGGAGTGGGGTTAGAGAGTTGGTTGGTCTCCAGCTGTTTGAACTCTCCAGCCCGGTCGTTTTGCTTACTGCTGCAGTATCAGTCACTCCTGTGTGCGGCTGTTGTTGAGGCACAGGTAACCGCTGCAGAGTTCTCCTCCTCATGGACAGGTATCAGGCGATACAGCCACATCAGGCCTCACAAAAACAGGTGTTTATATAGTTCTTCCTGCCTTTGGTTGGTTCTTAGCAATCTGTGACATTCAGGAGTCGCCTCATTGTTTTGAAAAAAAAAAAAACAACAACAAAAAACAGATGACTACACTAAATGTCACAAACCCCTCACATCAGAAAGCTCGCCCTGTGTCGCTCTGCATCCGTCTGCTGCTGCCAAGTCACTTCTAAAACATTCCCTCTTCCCAAACAGCCAAATGCCACAGACATTTATTTTGTGTCAGAGTAGAGATTTTATGTATACCTTATTTGATTTTGACCTTTGACTGTTCTTTGACTGACATTTGTAAAATGGAAACCAATGAGCAGTTCATTTTAAACCCTTTTTTCCTCTTTTGATTATTGCTCATAAGTAAAAATAATTTCTTGTCTGATTATGTGATTAATTGACAGGATAGGATGCTTAATAATTACGATGATCAATGGTTGCAGTGCATGAAGTGCTTGAATTTCTCTTGTTCAGGTTTGTTCTGAGTACTGGGCTGACCTCCAGTACTCACATTGTAGGAATCCTTCTTTAAGACAGTACCCCACCCAAACATGTGGGAAGGTGGATGATGGTAGCAGGTGTAGTGTCTGGGATTTGGTGTAAATGAGTCCTTGAGCTTGAGCCAGTCGCCTTTTTTTTTTTTTTTTTTTTAAGTAGTAGGGTCATGAAGAGAACGTTGACATGTTGAGCCTCTAAATGAGAGACGGGGGTACAGATGTACCTTTACTAAAGATTAAAGTCTACAAAAATCTGTGACCCGCAGGCCGAGCACCTCTGAGGAGCTGGAGCTGGAGCGCATCAGGAACCTTCAGAAGGAAGTTGCTCTTCACCGGAAGAAGAATGAGGCCAGCTACAAGGCTGCTCTAGCTGGGAGTGAGTACATGTTTCAGACTGTGGTGCTACAGCCAGTAGTAACACTCTAACTCTAGAACTGCCAACGGGTACGTTTGACCCTTTGGCATTTACCGTAAACAAAAGGAGCTGTGAAAAATAAAACCCCATCATTTTTTTTTTTTCATCAGCCTGTGTTTCCAGAAATATTCCTAAAATTTGTTTGTTTGTTTTTTTTGGTGAATTTGTTTTTTAAGAGGGGAGAAATAGTACGACCACTCATACTCTGAACTGTCAAAGATGTCATTGTGACCTATAGAGACTAAAGTAAAATGAAAGTGTTGCTAGGCATGCTGGGTGAACTGAGCAGTCAAGTGTGTGGAGAGAGCAGTCAATCAGATGGTGAAGCAGATGTGTCAGAACTGAGCTGCAGTGTGGGTGGTGCTTCAGGTCCAATCAGCAAAGACTATGTGAAGGAAACGGATGAAACTTGACTGTTTTACTTTTTATAGAAATTAAATGTTTCTTACATTTTTGTAACCTGCTCTGTGGTTAAGTTTACAATGCAGACAATGAGTTGATCGGTCTGTTTAAGTGTTTTCACACCTCTATTTCAGCACATGTACTACCACATTTTTCACTTTTCATAATGTTCTTATTCAAGTAAATTGTTTAGGTGTCAGTTTTATGTGTTGTACCCTTTGTTTATTGGTTTATTCTCATGTGCATTTTTAAAGGATCTGAGATGACCCAGAAGCGCTGTCTTTGCCATTACTGTTGTTGCAGGTCAAAATGACTCCTGTTAGCAGTTCTGATGAGTTTAGAGTTCTGGGGGTTAAAAGTGTTCACTTTACTTGTTTGGTTTAAAAAAACCAAACCAAACCACTGTCATTTCAGATCCACCACCAAAGAAGACGTTCCTGTCTACAACTGTGCCCAAAGACTTCCACTTCAGTACAGATACCCGTGTTAAGTCCTCCACTTCATGCAACACAGAGAAGGAAGTGGACTTTGTCAGTCAGCTTCGCAAACCGTCCTCCCCAGTAAGTGACACAACTTGCTTTATTGCCAGTTCATTGCAGCCCACTATAAAGTTCATCTTTGTTAACAGCAGCTAAAAGAAACTTGATGAAACATCTGCATATTTAAGCTAAGGTGAGATGGGGGGAAAAAAAACTGATTATACTTGTTTTCAGGCAAAGGCTCGGAAAGGTGCCACAGTGCCCAAACCTTTCAACCTGTCAACAGGCAACAAGAGAAAGGCGGAAGAGGCGAGCGCTTATGTGCCCATGGCCCAGCAGATCGAGCAGTTCCAGAAGCGAACCCCCACCCGCTACCATATGCACAGTCGTAGAAGTCAAGAGAGAGGTGTGGTGCATGCTGACTCTCTGTGACACTTTTCAGATAAGGGTTAAAAAAAAAAAACATTATTGCAGGTTTTCATTGTATCTGCATCCTGTTTCAACAGGACCCGCCACAGCAAAGGGGAACCACCTGAAGCTCACTCAGCCCCACTCCCCATACCTGATGACTCGTCAGAGGAGCCGGCCGCCTACTGTTAAGTGCTCTGCTGAGCTGGAGGCTGAGGAGGCGGAAAAACTTGCAAAGTGAGAAGCTTGGCCTTTTCTGGTTGGAGGTTCTTGTAATGTGCCGTCACTTTGTGTTGGGAAACGTGGTTTCACAACAGATTTCTGGTGTTTTGCAAAAAACGTTGTATTTAAAGTGTTCGGGTGACCTGATCCAGTGCTAACTATAAGCAAAAAGGAAAGTTTGAAGCCTAATCTTAAAAGTAGAGAGCGTCTGCCTCCTGAATCCAAACTTGTGTTTGAGGGGAAGGATTTTAAATCAGAATCTGGAGCCACTAAAGAGAAGCCAGTGTGTGCTCTCTTACTTTCTAGTCCCTGTCAGTACTTTTGGTGCAGTATATTTGGCATCAACTGAAGGTTTTTCATGCAGTGTTTAGGACAGCCTGACAATAATGACTTACAATAGCATAGAAATAATAAATGCACTAAGATGTTTCAGATGAGCCACTGTAAACCTCCTCCTTTTGCTAACACATGGAAAATGTGGCATTGCAGGGTTTCTTTAAGGACTGTTATTATACAAAATACAGCTGATTATTTAGGAATCATGGATCAGTATGTGCATGGCTGCAGCTTCAACAGTTACAGAGGCCAAAATGCTGAAATGTCTTGATTGATGTGACGTGTTTTTGCCGCTACAGTTGTAGTTTGTGGCAGAAGCTACGTTTGGGTCACTTCACTGTGACAGCGTTACATTTTGATCTAGTGACCATTGACTAATGTTGGCTTTTAAACGCAGCTTTAAAATCAAGGCGCTGGAGCTGAACAGGAAGATACTGGAGAGTGCAGAGGACCTAAAAAAGCCAGCAGTGAAGGAGCCCACCGTACCCGAAGGCTTCGAGCTGGAGATTGAAAAAAGGCTCCAGGAGAGGCAGGCCACAAAGAAGCCCCAGGAGGATGACGAAAAGCCCCAGAACTTTAAAGCCAAGCCTCTGCCCAAAAAGGTTCTGGAAGGAGTTGTGGTGAGTTTAAACACTGATGAGTTTCAAAGTTGTTTTTTCATTGCAGAAAGGCAGATTTTACTGTGTGGGAATACTGTTTTAAGAATCCTCTCATCAACAGGGACTGCCAGAAAAGAAAGTTGCAAATCCGACTGTTCCCGAGTCTCCTGCCTTTGCCCTCAAGAAGAGAGTTCGACTAGATCGCAAGGTCGAGGAGGTAAGGACGTGTGTCTTTGCTATGGCTCTGTGCACCATCTACTGCAGCTATACCCATAAAACTGTCTTTGTCAGGTCAAGCAGCCGTCACCAGTTAAGGCCCCCCCAGTGCCTCACTTCGGCCTGCCCTTTCAGCCCCGGCTACCTGAGAACCACCGTGTGGAGGTCTGTCCTTTCTCCTTTGAGCAGAGGGAGCGTGAAAGAAAAGCCTTGAGAGAGAAAAAGTTGGAGGAAAAGCGAAACGAAGAGGTAGTCTGACTTTCAGTCTGTCGTCGAGAGTTTCACAGTACAGAGTTACTGAGTGACTCTGTCGCCTGAATATTTTCCAGATACCACAGTTTAAGGCCCAGCCGCTGCCTGACTTTGACAGTGTGGCCCTGCCAGAGAAGAAGAAGCTGGAGCCTACCAAGCCTGAGCCTTTTAGGCTGCTTCTGGATGAACGGGGAACTGTGAAGAACAGTCGCTGGGAGCAGATGGTATGATGGGATTTTTCACTTTATTTTCATTTTTTTTATTTGAATAACACTCACAACATCTGTACCTCACAGGTGAAAGAAGAACAGAAACATCAAGAGGAAGCAGCAGTATTTAAAGCTCGGCCCAACACCGTCATTCACAAGGAGCCTTTCAGGCCCAAGAAAGAGGCCCGGCCTGCAGTGGGTAAGGACGCTCAGTTTAGACTAAAACAGATCCTTTGTGTTTATTATCATTGCTGTGATGCATGATGGGAGGTTGCAGCTGTATAGAGATTGTCTGTTGTGCTGTTGTCACATCTCCTTTCCTCAGCTGAATGCCACATTTGCCAAAATGTTCAAATGACAGTCTGACAAACTATAAAGCAGTTTATGCTTTATAATTTCTCTCTCTGAGGAATGTCAATGACAAATATGAGCGTTATATTGCTCTTAGCAAATCAGATTACCTGGAGACTCCACCTAGGCACAGAGGTGTTTGCTTCAGCTGACATGTAGAACGCTGCGATACAGCTGCAGCCACATGTCTGCGCTTTGTTGTTGCTGCGAGTATTCAGTGCAATTATCAGAAAAGCAGTTTTGAGTTTGATTATCAAACACTGGAGCCACATTTACTGGCTCTTGATAAATATCTCACTATTGTCTGATTGATCTGAGAATGACTAATGGATGATAAAAGTAATGGGCAGGTGCAGCGCTGGTGTTGAATACTGTCTGAAAATTGCATGTGTCTTGAAGAGTGCTTCAGCTTTGCTGAGGCTGAACCACTCTTCAAGGTTGTGTCACTCACTGTGTCCTCTGTCTTCACTGTCATCTGTCACTGCACTCTGAAGGCAATAATTCTTCCATAGTTGTAGAGGCCTTTGAACTGGCAACAGAGCGGCGTGCCCGAGAGTGGCAGGAGTACGAGCGAGTGACCAGTGAGAAGGAGGTTCTGCGGGCGCACATGGAGGCAGAGCAGAGACGAGAAGAAGAGCAGAGACAGAAGGAGGAGGTTGCCCGGCTGCGACAAGAGCAGGTAACTGCAGAAAGTATCAGCAGCGCCTGGTGCTGGTGTGTGTAGATCTAGAGCTACAGATGGATAGAAAAATGCACGTTTGGCAGCTCACACAGCCCCCAGTTTTGAACAAAGACTGTTAACACAACAGCAGCAGTGATGATGATGACGCTGGCACAGTTTAAGGTGCAGCTACAGTCTGTTTATACACTGCAAAGAGGCGGAGCTGCTACTGAGACGCTGAGCTCAGGTTAAGTGAAAGAAAACGACCGTCCAAAACAGCAGCGCTGCTCCTGTGGTCACCATTAAAACCTTTACTGGGAAACTATCAGAGGAAGTCTTTGGTAACATTTGCACATTCCAGTGTTCTTCAGCTAACCCTCTGACTTGGACAGAGCACTGAGGTGTGTGTGTGTGTGTGTGTGTGTGTGTGTGTGTGTGTGTGTGTGTGTGTACTCAATGTCATTTTATTAACACAGCACCAAATCACAACAGTTGCCACAAGGTGCTTCATATCAAATATCAACCATAAGGCCGTGCCACGTCCCAGTAGGATGACCTGTGTGACAGACAGTTTGAGCTGGTCGTGTGAAACGTTGCACAGTCATTACAGGGCTCCGTGTAATGATACTGTATACTTGTATGTTATTGCGCTATCAGTACTTTACAGCCTGTCTGTGGTCTGACACAGTGTATGTCACACTTTGCAGGTGCACAAAGCTCAGCCCATCAGACACTACAAACCTGTAGCTGTGAAGAAGAGCGAAGTTCCTCTTACAGTCCCGGAGTCTCCAAACTTCTCTGATCGCTTCCGCTTGTGACCACTTTTGTTGTGAAATGTAACATTACCACAGAAATATCTGACCTGAAATTTTGTTTTTACATTGCTTTTACATTTTTCTTTTTTTTCCATTTTTAGCTTTGTATTTTAACTGCTTGATGTACACTTATTAATGTGACTGTTTTAAATTACAGAATAAAACTTCATCTACACCCACCAATAGTTATTGGCCTGTTAACTGCTGAGTTTGTTCTGTCAGATTGTTTGACATCAGCACAAAGTTGCCAGTTTATTTGCTAAAGAGCTCTTTTTGTGATTGGCCAGGAACTGGAGTGCTATACAAATAAAATAACTTGTGCGTCCATGGGGAAGAATTATTACAAAGTTTAATATCTAAATTTTAACACTTGGCATCAGACTTCTCCTGGTTGGCTGGTTTCCTGATGGTGCTCTCAGCTGAACCACCAAACCAGAGGCGCTGTTTCATAAGACGAGCCCTCTCACTGAGCACTGCTGAGACTTTTAATCATCATTATTCTTAAATATGTTTATACACACAACTTGATGGTTTTGAGTCAGACCGTTCAGTGAGACTGAATCTCACTGTCCTATAAATTTAAGCTCATGAACATCCGTTTCAAGAATAAAAGTGAGCTGTGATTCCAATTAGGGCTGCCACAAACGATTATTTTGATAGTCGACTAGTCACCGATTATTTTTGCGATTAGTCGACTAATCAGATCATCATCCATTGGACATACAGCTTATTGCACCAGCAGCATCTGGTCTTATATAACTATCATTAGCTTACAGCTTGAAGTGTTTGTGCTAACTAAAAATAAAGACAAGATGGTAGTTTATTAATTTTTAATGAAATTTGCAGATTGTTTCGGTGAAGTTTAATAAACTCCTTGCTTTCTAAAATATAACAGGACACCGGAGTATATTATCCAGCGTCTCAAACTTCTGATGATCAGCTGTCTGCTTGAAGTTTATTTAGCTGTGCAAAAACTATAACTTTAATCTTAGCCAAACCGATTTACTCAGGAACAAATAAAATACTAAAGAAAGCCAAACAATAACATTTTAAGTTATCTAAGTGACTTATATATCATGTTTAACCTGAGTAGCGAAAGACAGTGGTGGGTTTGAAAACGATTTGCCGGGAGTCCGGTGTTCTCGCGGCTCTAGTTAGCCTTGCCCCCGCCTAGCTAACGAGCTAGTGGGTAACAGACGTCTCCGAAAACGTCGGAGAGCTTTTGAAAATATGTGGTGTCTTGATAAACTGAGCAGATATTTGAGGTTTACACAGCTACATTCTCGCCTGAAAATATGTTAAACGTTTATTTTGTGACCCAGAAAGAATAATAAGAGTAAAGTTAAAACTAACTAGCTGCCGCCATTGTTGACAGCTGCGCTATGAATTCTGGGACACAGCTTCTTCTTCTTCGGGGTTTAACGGCAGCTGGCATCCTTGTACATGCAGTGCTGCCATCTTCTGTTTCAGTCCGTTATTACACCCTTAAATCCTACTACTCATTCCTGCGTCCTTTGTGATCTTACAAAGCTTCAAACGATGCGTCGACTATTAAATTAGTCGTCGACGATTTTAATAGTCGACATAATCGTGACTAGTCGACTAATCGTGGCAGCCCTAATTCCAATATGAAACTTCTCAGTGTGGCTTTTATCTAATACAGTACAAAACAGGCTTTGGAGTGTCTGAATAAAGCTGCTTTAGCTACAGTAAAGATATATTTGCTGACGTAAAATCAAGCAAAACTTATTTTTACAAATCAAAGGTAAGCTGCCTGCAATGAAGTTCAGCTGAAAACATGACTTGTGTTACTACACAAGCTGCCATCTGGATGGCCCAATAAAACTAATGGGTCCAAGCATTTACAGGCTTCCTATGCCTGACCCACGTTGGTTTTTGCAGCGTTACCTCTTTAAAAAAACAGAACTGAGATCAAAGAAATGCAAAATAAACCAATTAAACATCCAGCTGTCCATCGATCCAGCACCATGAATGCTGAATGACACAGCTTCTCCAGCAACAAATGCTGCCATTCTGTGAGCTCTTGGTGATTTCAGCACTGCAAGTATTCTAAAGTCAAAATGAACATACGGTATTATAAAATGTATTTAAAAAAAAAAAAAAAAGTCATCTCCTGTGTGTTTGTGACGTCTTTATGTGCACGCTTATCCACAACCTCACTTCCTCCTTTCACATAAGAAGTGTGTGAGCTATGACATCACCTATTGGTTTCTTAAATATCCCTTTGAAGCTGTTCAAAAACCTGACAAGAAGTGGTGCACCTTACAGAAATGCTTAATTATGACAAAACCTATGAACAAATAGATAACTTAGGCCTTTCAAACCTCAGTGAGCCAGTCAACAATTATTCAAATTACACCTTTGATGGTTACTGGCCTGAATACAAATGAGCATATGATGGGTAACACCTGCAGACTGCTGCTGAAAAATACTCATGGGCAAAAGATCACTTTAAATAAAAGTTCTCATCTTAAGTGGTGATAAAATTGTGTTTTTCATGTTTCACTACAGAAAAGTTTGTCTAATGCAGCTAATAGTTAATCACCGTGTGAGTGTGACAGAAGCCATATCAGAATAAAGGAAATGAGTTGATGAAAACAAAAACAATTCTGCTTTAAATCGGATAATGCAGAGAATGATGCTGGACCATGTGGTCAATGTGTCCCGCTTGGTCAAGTTCAGCCATCTTTGTGAGCTCAGGGATCCACAAAGGACACTGCGATGTAGCGGACACCGGCGGTGGTGGGCAGACCTTCGTGGTAGTGGGTGAGACGGCCCGGGTGCAGAAGGGCCCAGCCTTTACGAGGAGCCTGAATGGAGCAGTCATAGCGGAGGAACCTGCATCCACCACCCTGCAGCCAAGAAACAGTACATATCAGCAGCTGATGGCTGTGGCAGTTTTATGATCATTAACAACCCTTCAACAATTTCCTGAGCTCTTCATTAACAGAAATGATACAAAAGCCTTTTTTTCTATGCCTCACTGCCACAAACTGAAGAGGACAATCAACATTCAGATTTGGGCTGCTGGTAAACCAGCTGTTTGTCTTTTAATGTTTGCATGAAGAATGGGTTTATTTCATTCTGTGATCAAAAGAATGAATTTGTAATGATTTGGTCTCTGTGCGAATAAAACCAAAATACATGTTAACTGAAACGTAGGTGGAAATGGAGCGCTTGACACTCACCTGGTAATCAAGGTCTACTTGGTTGAGTGCAATGTTTACAGTGAATGTGGAGGCATCATGGTGCGGCCTTAAGGAGGGTTGCTCATCTGGCTTATATCTAACTACAAAGGCTAATTCGAAGTGAGCCTGCAAACACACAGAGGGAAAAGAATCATGCAAACGTTTGCCTGTAGCCCCCTGTACACAGATACACTCCAGTTTATTGAATAAAAGCAGAATCCTGGTTCTTGGTCCAGCATTCACCTCCAGAGATGGAACAGAATGTGTAGCTGTCATGATGTGGCATGAGAGGGGTCAGGTTTCTGTCCCACTACACTAAATCGACTGGAGTGTAACACGCTGATGATAAGACATGCTGGTCAGTAATACACACACAGGATGGTAAATGGCCTGTATTTATATAGTGCTTTACTAGTCCCTAAGGACCCCAAAGCGCTTTACATATCCAGTCATCCACCCATTCATGCACACATTCACACACTGGTGATGGCAGCTACATTGTAGCCACAGCCACCCTGGGGCGCACTGACAGAGGCGAGGCTGCCGAACACTGGCACCACCGGGCCCTCTGACCACCACCAGTAGGCAACGGGTGAAGTGTCTTGCCCAAGGACACAACGACTGAGACTGTCCAAGCCGGGGCTCGAACCGGCAACCTTCCAATTACAAGGCGAACTCCCAACTCTTGAGCCACAATCGCCCCAGCACAGATAGCAGCACAGAAACAATGAGAGGTCGACTGTTATCCTGTTTTACTCAACAAGTTCATAACATTTAACGGCTGATTTTGTCCTCCAGTTGTTCTACCAGTTAAATAACCAGATATCAAAATCATTGGTCATCACCTGATCATTACACAGTACTTTCAAACATCTCAGAAGAGATGCAGTTACATCTGTCGTGGCCCTTTTTTAAGACACTCCGGCTAGGCCGTACCATGATGTACCATGATGAAGCTCGCATAGCTTATAAATGTTGGGCCATGGCTGGAAGACCTAAACAAGGCCCAGAATTGGAACAGAAAAAATGTGCGAATGCCAGATATAAGTACGCTGTTCGCTTTATAACTAAAAATGAGCAAATGCTAAGAGCAGATTCTTTGGCCAGGAAAATGCTGTGTAATAATATGACAGATTTTTGGAAAGAGGTGAAAGCTCTTAATAACTGTAAACCATCTCTACCATCAACTGTTGAAGGTGTTTCTGGGGCAGATAACATTGCAGCATTATGGAGACAGCATTACAGTGCGTTGTTTAACTGTATAAAAAGTGAACCATATGAGGACAATCTTGACATGAGTAATGACACAATAAGTGTAAGGACACATGAAGTATATGAAGCCATTCATAGGTTGTCTGATAATAAATCCTCTGGTTTGGATCACATCACTGCAGAACATTTAAAACATGCTAGTTTAAGGCTAGCTCCTCTTCTAGCACTCTGTTTCACTGGGTTTATGATTCATGGCATATTACCAGACTCAATGCTGTGTATTTTACTGGTACCAGTTATGAAGGACAAAGCTGCAAAAGTGAGCTGTTTGGATAATTTAGGCCGATTGCACTAGCCAGTATTTTATCTGAGGTGTTAGAAAGAATCTTGTTTGACAGAGTTAGTGTGTTCATCTCTTCTCTGGATAATCAGTTTGGCTTCAAAGCACGGCACTGACATGTGCATATATGCACTCAAGGAAGTAGTCAGTTTGTACAGGGCTAAAAATTCATCTGTCTTCATGTGTTTCATTGATGCCTCTAAGGCTTTTGATCGAGTGAACCACAGAAAACTTTTTGATAAATTGAAGAGACGGGGAGTTCCTCAGTACATCGTGAGGATTCTCTCTTACTGGTACGCTCATCAGAACATGCAGGTTAAATGGGGAAGCAGTATTTCTGCCCCCTTTGGTGTCAGCAATGGTGTCAGACAGGGTGGGATTTTGTCTCCAATTTTATTTAATCTATATGGTAAATGATTAAATAAAATTGAACTTAAAATCTTTGAAGTTCAAAACAAAATTTACTGATTTCTTTTAAGTAATTGTGCATTATGTATATTATGGTTTTATATTTTTACAAATGCTTTATATATTATATATATATATATATATATATATATATATATATAGGCTGGGGAACTCTCACACGCCGGCTGACACGTGAGACACAGAAAGGTCGTAACAGAAATCCTGCCAGGCTACTGAGAAAGGTTCTCACCACAAAGGTAAACGGACACACACTGTCACCACACACTGAACTGCACACTCACGGTACCACACAAAGTACACACATGCACACCAAATGATCACAGGTTTCATGTCTGTCAGCTGTTTTATATGTAAGCTGTGGGATGTGGCCGGCCTAGCTGGAGTGTCTTAAAGAAGTATTCATGTGCCATTGCTTGAAATTTCTTCCTGTTTCTACAAACACTCAGGTATATGTGTGTACTAAAGATTTAAAAAAATGAATCAGTGCATGTGACACCAAAATGTCAAGAGCAGGTGACGTAAATGAGCTGAGAATGTGTTCACAGTGTGCTTCTTCAGTAAAGCTGAGAACATCCTTCACAGATCTCACATGGAAGGAGATTCTTGAATTTTCTCTGAAACATTTCACAAGTGTGTGTAGTGATGGTCTTACCTTGGTGTAGTATCCAGGGAACATTTTTTCTGTGATTGGTACCACATACTCCACTAAGAATTTCTGCCATTCTTTTTCAAAGTTGATTTGAATCATATGGATGTCGATGGTGGGGACATTCTCATAGCCACCAGTGATTCGGTTATCCTGGAAAAACAAGAAACTTCTATCAGGTATATAGTTAAAGTACAGGAGGTATTCAGGACCAGATTCCAGAAAGGTTGGGAGCCTGTACGGTGTGAATAAAAACAAATACAGTTATTTGTAAATCTCCATATTTTAAAACCACATTTTATTCACAACAGAATATAGAAAACATTAAATGTATGAACTGGGAAACTGACTTTATAAAAAAGACACTTATGGCCTTTTTCGGATTTGATGACAGCAACAGGCTGAAAAAGTAAGTAGTACTAAAAAGAAACTGGAGCTGTTGGAACAATTTGAATGAACTTGGTTAATAAGTAACAGGTCAGTGACATCAAATAAAGACGAGCAGAGAGAGGTTTACCTGTCTGCAAAAAATTGCATCTATAAATTGTGAAACAACTTCAGAATAATGTCCTTCAACAAAACTGATCTCGTTATTATTGTACGATCTACTGTACAATATAAAGTGCGAGTACAATATAAGGCGACTGTTATTGTGATTTGGCGCTTTATACATAAAATTGAAGTGAAAATTGAAATTGTTATCAGTACAGAATATCATCAAAGGATTCAGAGAATCTGGATAAATCTGTGTGAAAATCAGTGCAAACACAGTTTGCTGTGCTGTCCACAGATGCAGGTTCAGGTCTCTCTCTGGGCCAAGCAGCTTTAAAATAGACTGCAGAAGAAAACATGGATGCTGCTCTGGTCTGAAGTGAAAAGAGACCGTTTGGCTTTTTATCCGCACTCGTTTCAAAAGCCTGCGTCTCTGATGGTACTGAGGTGCATCGGTGTCGATGGAAGCTGCAGCTTGCTTGCTGTTATTGCTTTACAATGACATATGCTCGGATCAAAACGAAACTATTCTAAACTGCATACTGCATCTGTTAGAATACCTCAGCTTGGTAGAGTTCACGTGCTGAACTTCAGGCCTAACTTTTCCTCAAATGAAAACATTTATGAAGCAATATGATGATGAAGACCCAGAGCTGTGGAGGAGCTAGAATCCTATATCAGACGAGAATGGAACAACACTCCTCTCCCAGGATGTTGTTCAGCATAAATGAAAACTACTCTCAGTTTTAATTGGAGATAAATGATCTCAATTTCAGCAGCAGGGCCACACCTCCAAACACGCCCCTTCCAGGTCTTACCCCCCAGGTCTACAAGCCGTCCCTCCCCTTTTTAATTCTTTCACTTCTCATTAGTACACGGGGATCTGCCAGGCCCGGGCGCCGCCGCCAGGCCCCATCGAGGCCTTCACCAAACAGCAGCTCAATTCTTGATTAAGCCTTTATCTACTAAAAAACCTAAAATGAGGACGTGAGTTCAGCGAGTGAAATACACACTGTTGTTAAAGAAGAGGGAATCTTCACAGTGGCTGTCTTTACCTTTAGAGAGATGTTGCTGTCATCAAATTAAATATGAGCTAGTATGTTTCTTAAAATGGCACATTTTATAAGCGTTTGATATGTTTTCTTTGTTCTATTTGAATACAAATATGAGTTTCTGAAATTTGAAAATCACAACATTCACTTTTTATTTTTTTACACGACGTTTTCAGAGTTGGGTATGTAGCTGGAAGATGCAAATGACATGAACTTGTGACAAATAATGCAAACAAAGACTGAATATAAGGAACACTGGAGCTCAGTGATGTCGTCTTATTACATGACTGACATGTTATTATCAATAATCATGACTACATGATTAATGTTAATAACAAGATGCCTTACCGCATTGCCCCCTCCTGACCACTTTCCATAGTGCTCCATTTCTTCAATCATGTGGTTACAAGCAACAGTGGAGAAGACTGGGAACCAGTACACATCTGGGCAAGGCTGGAAGGCAGAAGATACAACAGCATTAAGCACCGAGTAACAGCTTGTAACAGAACTGCCTCTTAAAGGAAGGTCTACAAACTGAGGACGGTGTTAGTTCCTCTGGTTATGGCAGATGTAACTGAACTAACTTCTTATCTGTGCCACAATATTTATAAGAAACATGGAAGTTGATAGGAGTTCAATGTATTTGCTTTTGCCTCTTCTAAACACAACAGCTCATTCAGTAGGTTAATCTGACTCCAGCTCAGCTCGAGTTTAAACTTACATTTTCAATCAGCTTGTCCTTCATGATGCGGGTATAGTTCTCATGGATGTAGCGCTCCTCCCAGTCCTGAAATAAATATAACATACAGATTTGCTCATTGCAAATCACACCGTGTCCTCATCAAACCTTCGCGTAGACGCAGAAATTCTTCTAGACTGCCTTCTTTTACATATGAAGATCAGACGGTGGCTTAGCTTAGACAGTAACGTTAAAAAACGTTTAAACTGACTGTTTCAGTAATGTTGATGTTGACATGTATACTAAAACTTTGATACTTTATGCTGATGTCAGCACTCGTAACACGGAAATCCCCTATAACGACATCTACAATGTTCTCATGGATCATTTGTGCTGAAGTCGTATAATGTTGTAAAAAAAAAGAAGAAGATTGGTTCAGCACATCTGTGAATATATCTTATCTACCATCACATCACAAAAAATACAAACTGAATTTCACTGTGAACATTACAAAAGACTTTCTCAGACAGTTTTCTGTAGATAATTACTTTTAAATTTCATTTTTCTTTTCAGGATTTTTCTGAGAAATATTCCAAATATGTGTGTGGAGCTAAGATGATTGAAGACACTGTGTCTGAAGAAGCGCACAGAGGGAGGAAATAAGCATAGCTCTTATTTTACAGTATACATGGCAAAGCATTTTAATACTTAACAATTTAAGTGGATGTGTACTGTAGATGATACAGTCCTGATCAAAAGTTTAAGACCACTTGAAAACTCATATTTTGCATGGTTGGATCTTAACAAGGTTCCAAGTGGAGCTTCAACACGGAACAGGAAGAAATGGGAGTGAGACAAACCAGAGTGAGACAACACACCTGTCAGACTTAAGATCCCAAACATATTTTGTATTATACCTTCATGAACACATGATTTATGAATCCAGTTTGCACTTGTTTCCTGCACAAAGTCTGTCTTACGTCTACTGTTTGTAGCTAACTTCATTTTTACTTTTACATTTTTGTATCTCATAGTATAAGAGGCCCTTACCAGGCATCTGTGGCACCTTTACTATTTTTGTTGTTTATTTATTATTTACTGTAACTGTAACACAGCAGTTTCCCTTTGGGATCAATGAAGTGTTCATCTGTCATCCATCTAATGATTAGGAAAACCGATGAGACCAGGATGTGGATTACCATGTGACTTTTTAAACCTGCCATATTGCAGTACATACATGATATGACCTGCATGTTGTCATGCTCTGATGACGGTCATAAAACTGAAACGTTAGCATGTTTGGTGGCATGGCAAAAATACACTGGTGAAATTGAGATATGGCAACTATTCCCCTGAAATTTTAAGCCAGTCCGACATATTTTAGATTAGGTTTATCAAAGGTTTCCTCGAGGAGGAACTGTGGACGTTCTCTCGCAGATATATATCATCATTTGGTGTCCTAGTAAAAAATAGCAAGCGGTGTTTCTTTAAACCCAACCTAAAAACCCACTGTCTATACATTCACACAAACTACATTAATTATTTAAACACTCTTCATATGTTACACTGTTTTATTCCTTTGCTTTGTTTTTCCATTTTGTCTCATTTTATATTTGTGATTCTGATTTTATATAAACACAGGGATCCTTTACTGAGCCTATATAACACATAGTGTCTGAGTGGTGAGATACTGTGTACTTATATGAATGTTTTGATTTTGTAGCTAACATTTATACATCACTATAAAATTAAAACAGCTTTTATATCGTACATACAGTAGCAGCTTAATTCCACCAACTTCATTTCTGCCACTGCAATAACCATTCTGCCTGCCACAAACACTACAGCAGCTAGTAATGTTTCCATCTCACCACTGGATTTTCAAAGATCTGCCACAGATCATTGTGTAGATGACCGGTCTGGTAATTTTCTGTAGACAGGATGCGGCCAAATGTGTGCATGTTGGTTACATACATGAAGATTCCCTGAGAGCAAAAACAACAGGTCAGTCACTACTGTGGACAGTTTTGAACTTTTCTTTAGGTTAAAAAAAACAGTTTCCTGTTTCTCTTACTGACCTTGTTGCGTATGTTGTGGCAGAAAGCCATGTCAGGGTCCGAGGAGCTGAACAGCTCGTAGTCTTTCAGCTCTCTACGGAGGAGGCTGCCTTTCACCAGGTACACATTGGACACATATGGCACATTCCAGACGCCCCTAAAAACAACAGATAATTGATGGACCAACAAATGTTCCAATGAAGTCTTAGCTGCTACAAATTTCTGTTGGTCATTATTTAACAAGCCCACCCTACAGGCACTTTTTTCAGGCCTGCTGTGCTTTTTTTTGTGGCGAGTAGAACAAAATGTCATCACTGATGCAAGCTGACTGTTAGTTGGTGATGTATGTTGAACGTGACACGTGAAACGAACAAAAAAAGAGAACGTAGCGTCTCAGGGGAATGAGGCAAAGAACACGATACACTAATGCACACATCACTGTAGAGCTGTCCACCATGTTGGACGTGATAACCTGTGGCGATCACGTCCAATCACGCCTACATTTCTTACATAAACATGATCACTGCCCACCTTGCTTACACTCAGCTGTCAATCATCAAGGACAGAAGGAGAATCTTTTTATACCTCTCCTTCATCGTATACATAGAATTTGTTATAAGTTATTTCAATTTTTAAACTCACCAGTATCTGTTTCAAATAATATTTGACCATTTAAAAATCTTACAGTTATATTTTTATTATGTCTTTCTAGTTTTTTCTTTCTAATCTTTCTCATCTGCCTTCTCCACCACTTCTCCCATCCTCATCCCCATCTCATCCTCTCCCTTCTCACCTGAAGCCTCACTCTTGAACTGAAGTAATGGTTCTAGCATAAGAAATCCTACAGGAACATACTCATTTATTCTTGATGTTGTTGCAGTTATTAATTATCAGCAGATCAGACATCCCTCCTATCTCCAGACAGGTGACGAGAGCCAAAGAAAGCTGAATTTACGGTCGAGCAGAGGGAGCACAATCGCTGTCAGATGCTGTCAGTCAAAGCATTTTATAGATACAACATCTCCATATTTCCACATTTCACCTTTTTTCTCAAAATTGCATTTAGACATCAATCTTGAAATTTCTGCTTTATTCTCAAAGACATTGATGTTTTGAGGTTTTTGTTGCTGTTCTCCGGTTCCTGCTGAACTGCGCTATCACAGAGCGTGAACTCCATGATGACACACTTTCATCCCAGAGCTTTATTATTCTGAAGGATCAAGTGAAGGTGGATCTAGCCAAGGTCCAGGTGGGTTGTACTTACAAACAGCCACAGCAGTTCCTGCCATTTGACAACTTCTACCATCGCTTTATCTTTATCAAGACAGGTCTGCCTCTCACCTCTCCTAAACTCTCGATCTATTTTAAATTCTCATCCAGCTCCTGTGCTCACACACACTTGTGAACATTGGGGCTAAGGTTGCTGAGAATCAAACTCATTCGATTTTTAAAAGATGAACATATAGCACCAGTTTGAAAATCCCAATTCCTTCTTGAGTTATTGTATTCACAGGATTTTCTGGAAACTTGACCTCTGACCTTGACCTTTAGGTCACCAGGATTCAAACTTGTCTGAGAGTTTTCCTAGATACACCTAGACACACTAGTTATTGCAGGCACAGATCTGGGTATCTGTACCACCCACAGGTGACGACAACACCCCCTCAGCCTTTTATGGTCAAAAATGAGGAATGCAAAAAAAATTCTAAATGCTGACAAAGGTTTTAGGGAGCAAATAAGCAACTTACACTCTCCGTCCTTGTACAATGTCCACATAGTCCTCAGACCTGGCGTAGTAGCCGTCTCCACTGAGGGCTCCCCAAAAGTTGCTCCACAGCCGACCAGCTCGAGTTATCATTGGTGCTACAATAGGACTGCAGGAGGCCATTCAAGAAGTGCTATGTGTTACATTTCTTCATCTAGACATATACTCAACTCACATAAATACACTAGAGCTAAAGAAGTTAAATGTGACTGTGACTACTGCCAGCACATCAGTGAATGACTCAGTATAAAAACATTTCCTTACAGGTTTTGTTCAATCAGAATTTTGAGTGTATCCTTGTTCTTTAAGACCACTTCAATGTCCAAACTGAAGAAATAGTCACAGTCCTGGTCCCTCCGGCACAGATCGCTGAAGAAGAAAACACACTGATAGATTAGCACATATATTATAATAGAATTTAAAGAGCAATCTGTTATTGACCTTAATACTGTATAATGAAGAGTACACATCATCTTCTACAACTCAGTTGATAAACATTTTAAAATGAAGATGTGTCACGTTCTGGTTGGACAGTACTCACAGGCCTAGGTTCCTAGAGGCAGCTCCATCCATCTCTTCTTCAGGTTCGATGACTGTGACATTCTCATACAGGCTTCCATAATCCTTTAGGAAAGATCGGACCTGACGCTGATGATGAGCTTCCTGGAGGGAAAAGGAAAACACAAAGAAATGCAGAGCAGGAAGACTGCTGTGAAGATAAATATGTTGCAAAATGTAGAATAAAAAGTGAGAATGTGTAGAAACCTGTACGTTTTTTACACGCTTGTGTTTTAAATTTACGGTTACAGAAAAAATGCATAGATTGATGTTTTCACAAATATACTAGAACTGCAAACTTGTAATTCAAATTTTTGTCATATTTATTTATTTGTTTACTTCTTATAATCACAAATCTGAATAAAAGTGCTTGACTGCATCCTCTCAAGTCACAAATCCACAATCTGCACTTTGACTGTGACGTGTGGTAAAACTCGAGCTTGTAGGCGGTGGTGAGGAGCATGGTGGTTGGGGGTGGAGGGAGCAGGTCAGCCAATCAGAAAGCAGAAGACCAAATGATCTTCATTAGCCAATGGTACAGCAGCATTTGACATCATACACACGACTGTTGCTGACCTACTGCATAAACACGCAGAGACTTTAATCACCATCACTGGTTTAATCACACCACTCTGGACTCCAGTCTGCCCACTTTGCAGTAATATGTGGACTGCAAAACACGGGACAATAAACCTCCTCCCACTCAGTGGATCAGACCACACTCTTGTCCAGTTAGCACCTCAGTATGTTCCTGCTGCTTCCTGTTGCCACCAAGTCTGCAAGGAGGTGGAAGCAGGAAGCCAGCGAGGCTCTGCAGAACTGCTTGAGGTGTCTAAAGAGTGTGAAAATGCATCAACAGCGTATTCATTACATGTAAGAGTAAAAGACACTCGATTTCAAAGATGTGACAAAAGATTTCCTGCAAAAATGTCACAGGCTATAACACCACCTAAATGTTTGCCAAATCAAAAAAAAAGTTGAAAAGAATGTACAGAAATGTCTGAGGAGGGCATAAAGGTTAACCCATATGACAAAGGTGGGGAGGCGCCAAAGGATAACTGCTGCCTGGACATTGAGGACACTGTGTACAAATCACAAGTACTTGATTCCCTCCAACTCTCTGTGGCTAAACGCACTGCTGGGTTCCACACACAGCAGTCTAACAAACTATTCTCCTAGTTTCATGGACTTTGTCAAAGAGAAAATCATGAACCCATCTTCTGTTAAAATTGCCTAAATCAATCTGTTCATTACCTACTAAGTTACGTTAAATCCAGCAGGTTAATAATTTTTAGAAGGACTGAAAATGTCCTTATAAACCTTCATGTGAAGAGAAGTCCTCAAAAACGTCAAAGTAAGAAGGTCATGCAGCTGTGATAAGAGTAGATACTGTAACCATTCTGATTCCATTATCGATATCACTTATCGACTGTCACTGGCTCTGCTTTGAGAGTCACCACCGTCCCTAAGCAACACATCAACAGCATTACATTCATGCACATACTTGCACGCTATGCGGTCAAATGTTTGTGGGTGTTTGTTGAGGTTTTTCCTTTCTTCGTCACGTGTGTTATGAATAAATGTTCTTTTTTTTCGGTACCGGTACTAGTTTTATTTTGTTGTATTTATCCACGACACCTTAAAGGCCGGTCTATGAAAATATTGTCGGGCATAAACCGGTCCGTGGCGCAAAAAAGGTTGGGGACCGCTGCATTACAGTACATTACTTAATAACTCCAAGGAGAAGGTAATTTGTTACACTACGCGTTACATTACTTTTGGGTTTCTCTGTAAAATAACCTGAAAGGCTTTGTCTGATAATAAAACTACAGTCCCACAGAGCAAGTTTCTATTCACAGACTGCTGGAGTAGCTGTGAAGCACATAATGATCCTTCTTTACTTTATACTAGCACCTGGTGTGTGTGTGTGTGTGTGTGTGTGTGTGTGTGTGTGTGTGTGTGTGTGTGTACATATATATATAGAAGTAGCAGCTTTATGAAATAAACTCCACAGTATTTCATTTAGCCAGTGTATTTACATCTTAGTGAGGTATTCTGGTGTGATGCTAATTTGTGTCAGACTACATCAGACATATTTTTGCTGAGTGTCAGGAAAATGTAGTTACCTTGTTAAAAATGAAGAGTTTGATCTTGTTCTTGGGATGCTGGAGCTTCAGCAGCCGTTCGAAGAACACTGTAACAAATGGAGTGGGCTGCTGAATGAAGATGCCAATCACTACCAGAGGGTATTCATTTTCCTGTTAGAAACACACACATTAAACAAAAAATAAGTGTCATGTTCTACCAGGATGAGGCTTTATGCCATTTTTATCAGGCATCAAAGGTAGCTTTGGGAAATAATATGGATACAGTTTGTCAGGAAATGTAAACAGACCTGAAGAGCTGTGAGTGACCGTAGATCCTCATGACACACTGTGCACCCAGACTCAAATGTCCATGTGTTGGGGATGTAGTTTCCCAGGTAGTTGATCTGGAGCTGGAAAACAGTCGTGTGCTCTTGTAGTTCATTTTATATCAATCTCATATCTAATAGTCTAACACTGGTAATCTCTTAGTCGTACTAAAAGATGAAACAGATTTTGAGAATCTCAGACATATAGGTAGATTATCATTAGATTACTGGAACGACCCCTACATACATATTATGTATCAGAATCAGTGAAGCACAGGCTGAGGTGGGGATGGCAACAATCGTCCAACCCAACTTATTAATCAACCAACACACCAACAGTTTCAGTTCATTTGAAAGCCTGATACTTAACCCAGTCCACCCAAGAAGGCAAACTAAAAAAACGGTTTTATTTGTTGTTATTCATCGTCCACCCGGGCCTTATAGGCAGGTACTAAACATGTCAGACTCAACATGGCATTTAATCTGTTATTAGACTCAGTTGGCTTCTGTCAAAATGTAAAAGAACCCACCCACCACATTAATCACACTTTAGATCTTGTGTTAACATATGGCATAGAAACTGAACATTTAACAGTGTTTCCTGAAAACCCTCTCCTGTCTGATCATTTCCTGATAACATTTACAATAATTGATTACACAGCAGTGGGGAGTAGACTTTATCACAGTAGATGTCTTTCTGAAAGTGCTGTAACTAAGTTTAAGAATATAATCCACCCACTGTTATCATCTTCAATGCCCTGTACCAACACAGAGCAGAGCAGCTACCTGAACGCTAGTCCAACAGAGGTTGATTATCTTGTTAATAATTTTACCTCCTCACTACGTACGACTCTGGATACTGGAGCTCCGGTGAAAACTAAGGTCTCAAATCAGAAGTACCTGACTCTGTGGTATAATTCTCAAACACGTAGCCTAAAGCAGATGACTCGTAAGCTGGAGAGGAAATGGCGTGTCACAAATTTAGAAGATCATCATTTAGCCCGGAGAAATAGTTTGTTGCTATATCACCATATTAGAGTACTTCGCTCTCACACTGCAGGCTTACTTGTTGTTCCTAGAGTATTTAAAAGTAGAATGGGAGGCAGAGCCTTCAGTTTTCAGCTGAGAAAACTGCTGAGAGAATACAAACTCAAACTTTTCGAGCAGGTTTTATTGTTTCCATTAAAAACTGTGCGATGTGACTACAGCTTAATAACATGGAACAGATAAGTTGGTACCTTTGTTGGTCCGTTTCCGTGGACGATGACAGGCAGAGTATCATACAACACATTTCTGAGTCGTACTTGACTATCTTCAAACTTCAGCACCACATCATCTGGAAACATAAACAGATGTAAAACAACTATCAGACTTGTTTTTAAGATTTGAAATATCAAAACTACACATTTACATTTTAAATGTTTCAAGAGAACACTGAAGATAAATAGATCAGATAGACAGAAGAACAAGTTAACTACTGTAAGACCTAGCTACCACAAAGCATACACAATACTGTTACTGCTGACAGTATGTCATGGTCCTAGGTCATGTGACCCAGTGTTTTGTGTTTCCTTGTATGTTGATATTCATTGTTTATGTTTTAGTCTCATTTAGTTATCTAAAGATCCTTCTACAGGGAGTGCAGAATTATTAGGTAAATGAGTATTTTGTCCACATCATCCTCTTCATGCATGTTGTCTTACTCCAAGCTGTATAGGCTCGAAAGCCTACTACCAATTAAGCATATTAGGTGATGTGCATCTCTGTAATGAGAAGGGGTGTGGTCTAATGACATCAACACCCTATATCAGGTGTGCATAATTATTAGGCAACGTCCTTTCCTTTGGCAAAATGGGTCAAAAGAAGGACTTGACAGGCTCAGAAAAGTCAAAAATAGTGAGATATCTTGCAGAGGGATGCAGCAGTCTCAAAATTGCAAAGCTTCTGAAGCGTGATCATCGAACAATCAAGCGTTTCATTCAAAATAGTCAACAGGGTCGCAAGAAGCGTGTGGAAAAACCAAGGCGCAAAATAACTGCCCGTGAACTGAGAAAAGTCAAGCGTGCAGCTGCCAAGATGCCACTTGCCACCAGTTTGGCCATATTTCAGAGCTGCAACATCACTGGAGTGCCCAAAAGCACAAGGTGTGCAATACTCAGAGACATGGCCAAGGTAAGAAAGGCTGAAAGACGACCACCACTGAACAAGACACACAAGCTGAAACGTCAAGACTGGGCCAAGAAATATCTCAAGACTGATTTTTCTAAGGTTTTATGGACTGATGAAATGAGAGTGAGTCTTGATGGGCCAGATGGATGGGCCCGTGGCTGGATTGGTAAAGGGCAGAGAGCTCCAGTCCGACTCAGACGCCAGCAAGGTGGAGGTGGAGTACTGGTTTGGGCTGGTATCATCAAAGATGAGCTTGTGGGGCCTTTTCGGGTTGAGGATGGAGTCAAGCTCAACTCCCAGTCCTACTGCCAGTTTCTGGAAGACACCTTCTTCAAGCAGTGGTACAGGAAGAAGTCTGCATCCTTCAAGAAAAACATGATTTCCATGCAGGACAATGCTCCATCACACGCGTCCAAGTACTCCACAGCGTGGCTGGCAAGAAAGGGTATAAAAGAAGAAAAACTAATGACATGGCCTCCTTGTTCACCTGATCTGAACCCCATTGAGAACCTGTGGTCCATCATCAAATGTGAGATTTACAAGGAGGGAAAACAGTACACCTCTCTAAACAGTGTCTGGGAGGCTGTGGTTGCTGCTGCACGCAATGTTGATGGTGAACAGATCAAAACACTGACAGAATCCATGGATGGCAGGCTTTTGAGTGTCCTTGCAAAGAAAGGTGGCTATATTGGTCGCTGATTTGTTTTTGTTTTGTTTTTGAATGTCAGAAATGTATATTTGTGAATGTGGAGATGTTATATTGGTTTCACTGGTAAAAATAAATGATTGAAATGGGTATAGATTTGTTTTTTAAGTTGCCTAATAATTATGCACAGTAATAGTCACCTGCACACACAGATATCCCCCTAAAATAGCTAAAACTAAAAACAAACTAAAAACTACTTCCAAAAACATTCAGCTTTGATATTAATGAGTTTTTTGGGTTCATTGAGAACATGGTTGTTGTTCAATAATAAAACTTGCCTAATAATTCTGCACTCCCTGTATTTTGACGAGGTCGCCATGTTAGTTCTTTGTTTATCACCCCCTGTCTCCCTCGCCCTTCATGTGTTGTCTCCCGTTTCCTCTTCTTGTCTACGTGTTTTTCCCCCTGTGACCCATTCCTTCTGTCACGTGTGCTTTCCCCCGGTCATCGTGTTTAGTTATATCCATGTCTCATCTCCAGTCCCTTTTTCATCCTCTGTAAGTTTTTATGGTGTTCGCGTTCCTCGTCAGTCCACCATGGTAAATCCGTGTCTTAGTCTGTCATGTCTTTCATGTCTGCATGTCCTATGTTGCCAAGCTTGTGTCATGTCTGCGTCTCATTATGCTCCCTGTTTTATTTTGAAGAGGTCTGGTGTCCCATGTTCATTGTGTTTAGTTTCACTTCCTACGTGGCGTCATTATGTTCATTCTAGTCAGCTGTTTCCCCGGGTGTTTCCACTTGCCCTGATCGCCTCCTGTGTGCATTTAGTCTGTGTGTTTTCTTTCATTCCTGTCAGGTCGTCTGCTGTTTGTCTTCAGAGCTGAAGTTACAGCAGCATGGAATTAATCAAATATATAGCTGGACTATGAAGCTGCAAACGCTTTGAGTTCTGTCATGATCCTGGGTCCTTTTGACCCAGCGTTTTGTGTTTTCTCTTCGCGATTTTGGTTCTGTGCTCTAATTGGTATTTACCCTGTTCCCCCCCGTGTGTTCCTGTTTTATTGTGAAGGTCTGCGTCTTATGTGAGTGTTTTCAGTTTGCCTCCCTGGTCTCGTCATGTTAATCTCTCCCAGCTGTGTCTCTCACCTGTGTGTAATCTCCCTGTGTTCTGAGTGTATTTAGGTTGTATTTTCTGTCTTAGTAATCGCTGGTTCGTCTGTGTTGTTTCCCCTCGGTCTCCCTGCCTCTCTTCATGTGTATTTCCCCGGATCTCCCTGCACCGTCATTCCTGGTTTGTGTTGTTAGTTTACCCAGTTTAGGTTTCGGTTTCATGTTCACACCCCGTTGCTGTTTGTACCCACTGCTGTAAATAAACACTCACCTGCACCAGAGCTGCCGCCTTTTGGGTCCTTACTACAAATCCACACGGCTTGCCCCGCAAACCGTGACAAGTTCATATCAGTATCCTTTGACAAATATAATATTAATAGCATTTTTATAACAAATTTGTAAAAATCTTAGTTTTGGAGACATCTATATATTGTCCTATATATTAGTTGGGTGTAAACCAACCCCACTTACTCTAAACCTCTCTTTGGCTCATCAATATAAATAAGAATTTATAATATTTGGTGGAGAATATATACAGAGACAGCATTTATGGTACAGCTGACTATGAATGAGAGGAAATGATTAAAAGCCTCATAGATATTTAATTTTCTAGGTATGATATAAACACCTTAAAGATTTGAACGTGTTTTCAAGAACTCATCCACACAGTACCACACTGGAATTCCCCCCTTAGCTTCTAAACACGAAACTGGAAGAGTGGCTCCAGCAGATTCCAGTTACAACATCCAAGGTCTCTAGCCATGGGAGAGCACAGTGTTAGGAACAGCTAAGATACTGCTCAGTACCTGAGAGTACCTTAGCTTGAGGAACACACACATACCATCCTCCGAGGGTGACAGAGACATTGTTATATGATATACTTAGAACGGCAAACTTACTGAAACCAGCCAGGACAACACACTTGTCACACTGTTAGATCAGAGTCAGTTCACAGAGGAGCTTTATGACACAATAGTTTCCACTCTTCCTACATCTGATCAGATCTGCTGAGCCTGTACAGATACTATTAAAGAAAAATACAGACTTTCCAATGATCCCTCAATATCCTGTGTCTCATGAAAATAGAAAAGGTGTTATATCAGTAATTCAATTTAAATCTAGACTAGACCGAGATATAATCCCAGCAAACATGCCCGGTGAGCCCACAGTGGGCAGCTCTGGCTGTGTGGCAAAGAAAAAGGGCCCATAGCAGTTTTGCCCTTTAATAGTTTAGGAGTAGTTTTACTTCACGGGGCCCCTATCACAGTTGACTGTGGGCAACCAAAAGACTGGGATAAGTATGGGTTTGCCCCACAGTTCACCCACACTTACCCCCTGTTGTCTGGATGTCATGTTATTTATAATAAGCAAATGCCATACAGGGAAATATGATTACTGTGGACTATTTTTGTCTTTCAGGGCAAGTGGCTCCATAGTGTAGTGATTAAGGTATTTGAGTATCAAGCAGAAAATCCTTGGCTTGGGTGCATGAGGAAACATAAATCCCTAAAAGATTGTGTCAGGGAGGATACCTGGTGTAAAAATCTACCAAATCAACTGGCAACATTTTTACCCACACTCAATATCAGCTGGTAACTGTGGGGTCTATTCATTCACATGTCAAAGTGTGACACATATGTGTAGATATCTTCTGAAGCTAGCAGAAGTGTGGCCTTGTAGAAAAGTCGACTTTATCGCTGTTCCAGAAAGATGCAACAGAGATGGCATTTCACAGAGCATCAGTTCTGATGCTCTGTGAAATGCCAGAGAGAGGATGGCCTGTACAATTTCACTGGCAGGTAATGACCAAACTGTGAATTGACCAGAAACCCCACTGTCCAATGTGTCCATATCATCTGCAATATAGAACTAGTTAGGATAAAAACTGGCTAAATACTGCCCAGAAATAGCCCTAAAATGGACTGCAATGTTGATGTCAGTGACGTCAACTTTTATCAAAAAACACACTCACACGTTGTTACTGTCAGACCAATGTAACCAAGTCATTTTATACTTCATACAGAAAAGATGACCTGCGTGTCATGGATAACATTTTTTGTTCTGCTCTAACCTGTGCTACTCAACTTATCCACACCTGGATAAAGGTTATGTAGCCTTCTCATAGTGACACCTCATCAAGATAACTCCTCAAAAGACCAACAGAAGGTGTCCTCACCATGGCACCATACTTATCCTAGAATGGTGGGATGCACCCTCATCTACAAAGAAACGATGAAGGTACTGCCGATTGTCCTCTACAGTTGAGCAAAAAAGCAATAAGAACCACTCCTCGACAATGAAAATATGCAAGAACTGGAGTCACAGAAGTAGACGTGGGGACCAATATAGGAGCATTGCAACCACTGGAGCTCCAGTGAGAGCTTTTCAAGGCCTACATCTTGTAACAACCATTATTATGGCATAACACCGTTATGGGGTGTCTTCCCATTATTGTAGTAGTTGGAGAGTCTCCTAGTGTGAGTGCAGCCATTACAGTCGAGCATGCTGCTCTCCGCTCATGTGTTTTAGAGAGACCTTCCCATTGTAATGGGCTGGTGCCTAGGCTCCGACTTGTCCGGCTAACCTCCATGCCAAATGCCCGCGGGACCTTCCTCACCAGACCAACATTACAATCTGCTTGAACCAAGTAAAATATAGATATCCAGCTATAGACATCATATACCTGAGCTTTCTGCAAACAGTGAAAGAAACGGACTCCATACCTTAACACTTAGCTATTAGCAAAAATGGTTGCTGATAATAGCCCAACCCCCCAAAACGACTATACCTCTGGGGAAAATCTTAGAAATATGGTATCTAACCAGATTCTTACTCTGGATGGCATTACCTTGGCCTCCAGTAACACTGTGAGGAACCTTGGAGTCATTTTTGACCAGGATATGTCCTTCAATGCACATATTAAATAAATATGTAGGACTGCTTTCTTCCATTTGCGCAACATCTCTAAAATTAGAAATATCCTGTCTCAGAGTGACGCTGAAAAACTAGTTCATGCATTTATTAGTTCCAGGCTGGACTACTGTAATTCATTATTATCAGGAAGTCCTAAAAACTCCCTGAAAAGCCTTCAGTTAATCCAAAATGCTGCAGCAAGAGTCCTGACAGGGACTAGAAAGAGAGAGCATATTTCTCCTGTATTGGCTTCCTGTTAAATCCAGAATTCAAAATCCTGCTCCTCACATACAAGGTCTTAAATAATCAGGCCCCATCTTATCTTAATGACCTTGTAGTGCCATATCACCCTATTAGAGCACTTCGTTCTCACACTCCAGGCTTATTTGTTGTTCCTAGAGTATTTAAAATGGTAAATGGTAAATGGCCTGTATTTATATAGTGCTTTACTAGTCCCTAAGGACCCCAAAGCGCTTTACAGATCCAGTCATCCACCCATTCACGCACACATTCACACACTGGTGATGGCAAGCTACATTGTAGCCACAGCCACCCTGGGGCGCACTGACAGAGGCGAGGCTGCCGGACACTGGCGCCACCGGGCCCTCTGACCACCACCAGTAGGCAACGGGTGAAGTGTCTTGCCCAAGGACACAACGACCAAGACTGTCCAAGCCGGGGCTCGAACCGGCAACCTTCCGATTACAAGGCGAACTCCCAACTCTTGAGCCACGATCGCCCCAAAAGTAGAATGGGAGGCAGAGCCTTCAGTTTTCAGGCCCCTCTTCTGTGGAACCAGCTTCCAGTTTGGATTCAGGAGACAGACACTATCTCTACTTTCAAGATTAGGCTTAAAACTTTCCTTTTTGCTAAAGCATATAGTTAGGGCTGGACCAGTGCTTGCTCATAGTGGGTCATATTATTATTGGGTTTTTTCTCTGTATGTATTATTGTAGCCTCTACCTTACACTATAAAGCGCCTTGAGAGCGACTGTTGTTGTTATTTGGTGCTGTATAAATAAACTTGAATTGATCCCACACAATACCAGAGAGGGACTTCCTTATATTGCCTTGCCTGCCAAACCTTGTGACATGTGTTCCCTACTAGACTTGTTCAGTTACACACAAAAAACTACCTGCCACCAACTAGACAACTGTTCTGTAAACAGTATGATTGTTATTCCTGTAAAGACACTTTAACTCTCTCATTCTTACAATGATCTTTGTACATTTTGGTGATGCAATAAAAGTAAATGGAGCACTCCCCTTGAGACTTTACAATGTGACTACAGACCTGTCAACAGAGGAAATAAATGGAGCATCTAAATGAAGTGTATAGTTTAGTCACCATCTGCTGACATCGTTTTGTTTTTTATGCACCTTGCTAAGGTAGCCAATGATTGTTCATTTCAGCAAAGGAAGTAATGCCACAAAAATTACTTTGGCAAACCATAATTATACCCTTCACCTTTGGGGTATTAAAACAATCACCACTTCATCATCAGTGTATGAATTTTAAGTTATTATCCAAAAATATCACCTCATCTATGTATCCGTAGGTCAAAGTGAAAATGCTAAAATTCAATAAGTTCCTTAAAAGGTTGTTAAAGTTGTTACTCTGTTACTGTTTTCTAACTTCAATGCTCTTTTCGTTGTTGCTTTTCGCCATCTACTCAGTATATTTTGTATTCTTTTCTTTTTCCTCATTTTTGTGATTTTCAGACTTGTTTCCATCACTTCGACGTGAACCCAATGCTCTCATTTTTATTGCCTGTTTATGCCCCGTCCTTATCTTCAATGTCATGCTGCTCTGTTGTATCTTAAATGCCCCTTTGGGATAAGTAAAGTGTCTCTGATTTCTGATTTTTCTGATTTATTGTCTGTTGTTTATCATTTTTCATTATAATGTGCATGGTAAACAAGAGCAGGAGAAGATGCTGGGCAGTGTTACATGTGTTATCAACAACCTTGGCCTGCTGGTCAAAGAAAACAAAATTCAATGCACTCACCAAGTGATCCATGAAGGTTCTGAAAGAGTCTGCATTTGTTGTCCAGGGTGATATTTATAGATTTCTGAAAAATAGAAATATATTCTTTTGATCTATTATGTTACATGTATCCAATAAGATGAAAACTTCTACAGGAACAAACAAACTGTGGCTGCTTCTTCAGGCCGATGTTGGGAATAAATAATTTTTCAGTGCCTCAATAATGCTATACTTTTTTATTAATAAGTGTTATAAAGTTATGTAGTGTAGTATTAAGTGGACACAGCCCTGAAAATAAAGGCATGAGACCATGTGTCCTTGGGGAGTAGAAAGCTGCAGACTCACTCACGCTTGCTTGGGAAAATGTAGATAAGAGGGGACCATCTCTAGTGGAAAGTTACTGAGACACTGTTGTTTAGAGTAGAGATAGAGAGCTTCTGTAATAAAACCGTTAGGGGCACACCACCATTTGGAGATCCACGGCAATGTGTCATGCAGGACGCATCTCCCTTCTAGAAGTAATGTGAAAGAGAAATAAAGTGCTAAATTGTCTACTGAGCAGTGTGTTGTCTTCCATCGGATGCCTCTGAGGAATCAAAAGAACTCGGTGAAATGTTGACATTTAACACCGAGCAGCGTATATTTACCTGCTTTCACATGATAGCTAACATCAGAATTGTACTGCCCTGAATTATGCTGCATTCAATATGAAAACGATGTATTTTCAGCACTATTGTTTTGTGTATTGTTCATCATTACCATCAAAAGCCTCTGGTACATGTTTCAAATTAAAAGCCTAACACGAACCAGGAAAATGTCCAATGAGCTAAAAGACCTGTAATTTGAACCATGTGGACAGAAAGTGCTGAATTTCAGTTAGCAGGAGATGTTATAAACATCACTTCATGTAATTACAGTGCTGTAGAGGCATTCATGAAAAAATAGTGGAATTTCATAAAGTTACAGCAGTGGAACAAGTCTTACTCTTTTTGATTGATCAGTGTAAACCTTGGTGAAAAACAGCTGATCACTGTCACCGTCGTCTCCTGTCCAATTAGCAACGAGCTCTTTGATGTTGGGAAGATAGCCAATGAAACCTGTGAGGAGACAAGAGAAATGAGACAGGAAATGATCACATATATTAGAAGTATACATTTGTTCATGACCTTCATGTAGACACAGTGAGGGAAAGTTAAGGCGTGTGTTTCGAGGAGCATGTCTAATGAGCTCTACCAGGTTTATGTCACCAGTGCAGTGCTGACTAACGACCTGCTATAAAACCATCTGCCCTATCTCATCTATCAGCAACCTGTGAGCCTCACATTTTAACGATTTTTTTTTCTGGTACTTCTTAAGCCCAGAAGGTGAGTGACCCTTTTAACCTGCTTATTTACACAGGTGGGGAGTAGTGTTTCTATGATTGGGTGAATGACGCATGTTGTATAAAGAGCTTTGAGTGCTGAGGTTGAGTAGTAAAGCACTACATAGGAACCAGTTCATTTACCTTCCAGGTTTTCCTGCTGGATGTGAGAGATACAGCAACAGCTTAACATTTAATACCATCTGAAAATTTTTTATTTTTTATAATTTACATTTTTATAATTGCTTACATGGCACCAGTTGACTAAGTATGCAAATGCTGAAACAACATTAAGAAAGTACTGATTAATAAAGTACTAAAACAACATTAAGTGCAGTGCTGCACTGCATTTGGATTTGGATCTGTTTACGTATCTTAGTGAGCTACTTCAGTCTCTGGGTTGATTTTCATTAATAAATGCTTTCTGCTGAGTTTAACTTCTAGTACTCGAGGTTAGAGAGCTATTATGTAGAGAATCAATAAGATAATTGGTTAGGAACTGAATGGACAAGTGACATCAACAATGGAATTGGAATTGCTAAATTCCAATAGATTCCCATCCCATATGAACACATATTAGAAAATCTGTTGAAACTGTCTCAATTCTGTGTCTGTGCGTTGGTCTTTTTGTGTTTCCTTGTTCTGTAGTGAGAGGTAGTGGGAGTTGGTATTCAGGATGCTATAAATGTGCCTGTTTTACTGTGAAGGCTGTTCTGTGATGTCTCCTGTCCCTGCTATGTGACTGCCCTGATTGTTTTCACCTGTGTTTATTATGTTTCGATTTATCTCATTGCCGAGCTGGCCTCCAGTATTTCATCAGCCCTCAGTGTGGCTACATACAGCAGTACTGTACAGTGTGAACTGTAGTTGCTTTGTCCACTCTGGCATTGTATGCACTGTTCTTTGTAACTTTGCTGTGTTTTGTTGTTTTCTAATTTCTTGTGTTTTGGATTTTTCCCTTGAACAATGATTCACTTTGGATTAGCTATTAAAGAGCTCCCTTTTTGAAAAATCCCTTGTGTGCTGTGTCCTGCATCCTAAAATTATGTGACCCTCCACACATGGCTACACTGTGACGCAGGTGTCTCTAATAAAAAAAATATGACATAAAAATATTGTTTTTTCTCAGAATAAATACTTCATGTTATGTAAAAACAAACAGACAGAAATTACACAGCAATATTACTTTTCTCAGCAGTACAAGAAACAACAAGACTGATAAACATACCCCCTGAGCCCAGGAACCTGTTGCCCTCCCTGACATGGGGATATTTGTCCTCCAGATGTCTGTCTGGCCAGATGAGGGTCTCAGAGGAGAACACAACCCTGTGCTTGGTCTGCTGGAACTTCTTGAGCAGCTCTTTGGGACCCGAGGCAAAAACCACATCGTAGCTAAGTCATTAAGGGAGTGAAAACAGAAAACGTTAGTACACAGTGCAGCTCAGCACTGTGTGAAGCCAGTGACACAGTTAAAACAAATGAAGGCGTTGTTATTATATGATACCAGCCAGAGTTAATTTGCCTGTGACTATGTTTACTACCAGAAAAGGAACTGCAACAAAAACAACACACACTTTCTTGATTTCACTATAATTACATGCTTCACCATAAAGAATTTTACAACTTTACAAAATGTCAGGACTTTTCCTTTAGCTGCCATGTACAGCTAAAGTGCATCAAATGTGCTTCAAAAACATGTCATTTAAATTAAATATGCATAAACACTGAAACAGTAATATCTTATGAATTTAGTATACTGACTCATAACATCGTAACACAGCAAATAAACTGCTATAAGTGGAGCTTGTTACTCAATTCAAAGCACGCTACCTTAAAAGACTAGAGAAACAGCAGAAACAGTTAAGAACTGCTAATATATTTTAAATAAGTAGCTATTAAATTTATACCGAGGCAATTCTTATACACCTGTACTCGATATTTGCATTATTTTGACCTGGACATGTTGAGTCAGTTGGCCTAGTTTGGTATAAAATGTGGAAGAGAAGAGAGGTTATATTTAAAGGTAAAGACTGCTCAGTGGTATTTAATATACTGGAAATTTTAGGTTTACATGTAAGTCCTCATTTTTACATCAGATACTGGCTTCTGTATACGTGACCTTTTGTTTTTTTTCTTATTTTTTAGGCTTCCTGCAAGACAAACTGAGGTGTAGCCTTTGACCTTTGTGTTACTGAATCTGCTCCTTAGTGCAGGATAAACAGGTTAGCTTAGAGTCATACAATGGATTCTAGGTAAAGCACTGCACTGGACGGGTGCACAGCAGCTGTGGTGTTCATGGTCAGTGTCGAGTTACATAATATGAACTTTATGTGATGATGCTTAGATTCATTCACTGAAGTCCACCTTCACAGCAGCTTCAGACTGTCCAGCATAAACATTGTGCTGTCAGTGTAGAGGGAGACAATCAGCCAAGATATCTCGTGAAACATCTGCTTACATCTGGCTGAATTCAGTTCTGTAAAACCACAAAGAGCTGCAGGTCTGCTAAAACACATCTACTGCAGCGCACAATAGAAATAATTGTAAGTGTGATTTTTTTACGTGTTTACGCCGTTTACGTGTGCACCTTTCGTCCACATGTAAACGGCGTTTTCGATCACTGAAAACTGAGATTTTTAAAAACTACTGCCAGGGTGGAAATTTTCGAAAACTCCATTTTTGCGTTTATGTGTGAACGAGGAAAACGGAGAAAACGCAGCGTCAAAGGTGTGCGCCTTTTTTGACATCACACCGTGCGCCACGTTATTGTTTCGGTGAAATGGATTTCTACAATGGCGGACTTAGACAAAATACTGTTACTGTTAATTTTACTTCTATACTCATGTTGTACACAACTATTCAAATGATGAAGTCACAAATGTGCATTCATCTTTACAAAGAGAGTCAAATGCAGTGCAGCTGTTCAATATCAATCACTTTAACTGTTGACTATTCATACTTACAGCCTGATTACATCATGCACTAATATTTAGTGCTTCTATGTTTTCCTTACGTATCAATGCCGAATATCACGCTCATCAAATGTTTGCTGTTGTTCTAACCATGTGGACTGATGTTCTTCCAATATGTCTAAATGCAGATGTGTTTCTAGTCACTGTTCCTACCGAAACACAAAGTGAACCGTCATGTCACAGCCACTGAGCTCTTTTCTTCTTATCGTTTTGATACATCAGAATCAACCTGCTTAGAGTTTACACACACAATGCCACACAGAATGACTGGATGTTAACTGCAGCCTGCAGAGCACCACAGTGCTGAAAAGCATCCAAACAGAGTATGTTTCTCACCTACTAATACAGTTCTTCCTTAATTTGTCGTCAAGCTGTAAAATTACATACTACACATTACTATATTTCGTGTGCTGACAAAAGGCAGAACAAGGCAGATTCATGTAACATGAAATGAAATTGAACCAGTGGCTGAATAACTAACACAGTATTATAGTGGCATAGGTACCCAGATAGACACTCTACCTGTCAATAAAAAGGATTATTTGGCCATCATCCTTCATCTCCTTCAGACCTTCTTTAAGAAGTCGTACTTTCTGGCCTCCTCCTGGGGCTGACATGTAGTCACCTCCCTTCCATTTCTGATCTCGGCCCAGAACCTTAAAAACATACACCTCATCTTTTAGTTTAAAGCTTTTAATGTATCATCCTTTAAAAATACAGCCATTAAGGTTATGTCTTTCCTTATTTTCTGCTTTATATTATCAACACATATTAGTATGACTGAAATCCACTGAAAAGGACCAATTTTTGTGTTTGGATAAAACTCCTTAAAGCACACAGCAGGGACTTGTTTTAAAGAGACTGTGAGCCCTCACGTCTACAGAGCATGAAATAAACTTTTTCGAAAACTTTGCCCCAGAAGTTCTTACCTTGACAGTATAGTTAAAGTGTTTCGCTGTCCTCAGAAAACGCCTGTAGCCATCAGTCTCTTTGGTCGCAACAGTCACAACTAGAAGTTTGTCTGGAAACCAGAGCATGACAGAGGAATTCAGAATGACTTAAGCGTGACAAAACTTTACAGTACCACCATAAAGAGTATTTATGTAACGCGTGTATGACTGTGAACTATAGTGTACAATAACCTAGCAGAAAGAAGAGGCGCTGTATTAGTAATATGATGGCATTTTGATGCTCGCATATTTGCACTTAAACACAGAGCTTTAATGCAGAGCTATACTTGTGCGATTATGTCGACATGTAGTTACATTTCTACAGAGGAGCAAATACGTTTCTTGCACAGGCTGTGATAAAGGCTTTAAGATGGTTATGGTTACGATGTAACAGTGAACTGCTCAGGGTTAATGTCGCTATGAATTAAGCCTGAAAAAAAGTCTCTAAACTTAGATTTTTATTCTTTGTGGGTGTATCACAGAATCAAGTCCGCATCCCCTGCAACTATTAATAATATAGGCTTCCCACAGGCTAACGTGAATGTGTTAGAGGCAATGATTACAGCAGTTCAGAGGAGCATCGTCCACGTCAGCGGCATGGCAGCCCTCCTCAGCCCGGAGCGACTACAGTTTGCTTTGAATTGGAAAGCGCTGACGAAACGTTAATAAACTCCGTTCATGTTTTATTAACAGTGATTTTTATTTTGGAAAACTGAAAAACAACTTTTCGACATGCATCAAGCACTACGAGACAAAGTGGGGAAATTTCGGTTTTTCTAACAGACTAACACTGATCCAAGGATCCGGGCTTTTCATAAAGATGCAGTCAGATAATTTGTCGCCATCGTCTTGTTTTGTCTTCAACTCTTTCTCACACATTTCTGTGACACGCGTGGTTGCAACACAGCTTTTTTCAGCCAGTTATCAAATGAACTAAGTCTCCCTGTGTCGAGCTTAACTGGCCCAACTCGTCTCGGTACACATTTGCTACAAACTGCACCACCAACACCGTGGGGTGCGGACACAGCGTTATCTCTGCCAGCATTCCAGACTTACCTTCAGGAATTCCCTCTACTTCGGAGTTTACCAGAGCGGAAAGCGCGCAGACAACAATAGCTGAAAATAACAGCAAAGATGAAAATCTCATTTTTGCCAGGTTAACGTCCCTGTTTTTGAACCGGACTGGTCCCGTTAGCGAACGTCAACTACGGCTGTGTTGGATCTGCCAGCTCAGCCTTCTCTAACTCGCCTTGTTTTTCCCTACTTTGCCTTTTCTCTCTCTTCCTCGCAGTTTCTCAGTGTGTGCACACAAACCGTGTATTTGTCTATACAGCAGTTACAGTAGAAGAATAACAGTAGTAAAACAGCAGTTTGGCATCTGTGTAAAGATTTGCCATCCAGGCTCTTTTATAACACAGTAGCCCACTTGTTAAAATCGCAAGCAAACGCCTACTTCCACAGTGGGCAGGAGAGAACTGTGCACATGGGGATCCTGCTGTTCCGCAGACATGAGTATCTGCACGTAGCCTGAAACGGTGGTTGTATATAAGTTTCTTACATAGACTATGGGTAAACTCAGTTTGTTAAATTAAAGCTCTCACTATAACTTGACCATGAAAAGAAAGAAAGGAAATGTTAAACATCAGTGCCAATCACATTATCCAAAGTAATCATAAACCTAACATTAGAACCCAAATGAAGAGTTTAGACAGAGGTATATCTAATGTGGTGTTGACATCCGATATATTTGCGAATACTGGTATACGAGTTCTTTGTTAGTTAGTGGTTAATTTAATTGACGTTAAAAAGTGTTATTGCATTCATTAAAGTCCAGCTAGAGGTTATTAGAGGTAGAAAAATCGGTACTAATGAGGTTTTTAAGTAACCTCCAACATGTACAAACATTTGACCCAGAACATGCAATTCATCTGCATGAATGTAATGTCTTTGGTATGCTGTTTAACAATGGTGGCCACTCTCAAAGTGCAGCCAACGAGAACCCAGTGAGAAGTGCTAAGATAATCAACAGGAAATTGAATTGATAAGTGATGTTGGTAATGGAATCGGAATCGCCAAATCCTTATTAATTCCTATCCCTAACCTGACGGAGGAAACATATGAGATGGAGATTAATCCCTCATTAATCCTTCCTTCATGTTTTAGATCTCAGATGGTTCGAAATAGCTGCCCTTTGTTTTAATTACTGCTTTACATTCTTGGCATTCTCTCGATGAGCTTCGTGAGGTCATCACCTGAAATGGTTTTCCAACAGCACTCCATCACTCTCCTTGTTGGTCAAACAGCCGTGACACAGCCTGGAGGTGTGTTTGGGGTCATTGTGCTGTTGAAAAATCAATGATGGGATGTTGCTGCAGGATGCTGGTAGCCATGATGGTTCAGTGTGGCTTCAATTTTGAATAAATCTCCAACAGTGTCCCCGCAAAGCAACCCCCACACCATCACACTTCCTCCTCCATGCATGTAGACACTATCAGTTAATCTTTTCTGTGTCATGGGTGGAACCAAACATCTCAGATTTGGACCCCTCAGACCAAAGCACAGATTCCCACTGCTCTAATGTCCACTCCTCGTGTTTCTTGGCCCAAACAAATCTCTGCTGCTTGTTGCTTTTCCTTAGTCGTGGTTTCTTAGCAGCTATTTGACCATAAAGGCCTGATTCACACAGTCTCCTCTGAACATGTAGAGATGTGTCTGCTACTGGAGCTCTGTGTGCCATGTATCTGGGCTCTAATCTGAGCTGCTGTTAACTTGTGATTTCTGAGGCTGGTGACTCGGATGAATGTGTCCTCAGCAGCAGAGGGGACTCTGGGTCTTCCTTTCCTGGGGCGTCCTCATGTGAGACAGTTTCATCATAGCGTTTGGTTCTTGCGACTGCACTCGGGGACACAATCAAAGTTTTCCAGACTGACTGACCTTCAGTTCTTGAAGTAATGATGGGCTGTTGTTTCTCTTTACTTAGCTGATTGGTTCTTGCCATAATATGAATTCTAACAGTTGTCAAATAGGGCTGTCAGCTGTGTACCAACCTGACTGCTGCACAACACAACTGATGGTCCCAACCTCATTAAGAAGGCAACAAATGAACCCTGACAGGCACACCTGTGAAGTGAAATCATCTCTTTCTGCACTCAGTATTATATGTATGTTCTGCCTTCAGTACTGCAATTTACCCCATAATCATCTGATTTAAAACAAAATCTAACATACAACATTCTCGCCCCTGGAAATAGATCTAAGATGTTACCATCATAATCCGGCTACCCTTTCGGCGCCAGCTGTGGGCTCAAGGCTGGAGCCGAACAAAAACTCCCTGATAACAACTGTGTTGAGTCTGTTCCTTCCCATTCCATGCAAGGCCACCTGGGTTGGCTGCTTTGGAGTTTTCATGTTTTACATGCAGACTCAGGGCTGCTCATCTCCTCTTGATCTTTTCTTATTTGAACGTTGGTGTCTTAGAACCTCAAAGTTTAGCAGCACAACACTGTGTTTGCTTTTTCCATCTGTCATCTGTGTTTATCAATGCGATATGTGACTAATCTTTATTTAATAACCACAAAGTAAACAAATAAAAGATGAAATATTTTATTTATCAAAGATACATGATTACACATTCATACAATGAATAAGGTTTCTATAAAAATTACACGCGGTGTATGAAAAACATTACAACATACAAATAAATGTTATATGGAAATCTGACATTGTTTCAAAGCATAGTAATAAAATGTTAATTAAAAAGTCAGAATCTGCAAAGCTGTCTTGGTTGATTTCAAAAACTCTGCGCGCTTCACTCATCAGTAAATTAGGCTCATTGGTCAGATCAAAGCTATCCCCTGGTGTTTCAGTGGCTGAAGTAACACTCACTGTAATGACTTTATTGACGGTCTGGGAGGAGTTCGCGGTTGTGGCCGTGGGGTTACAGTCGGGGGGATATTTCCAGTTGGTGAAAGTCAGGCAAGCAATAACTTCCAGTCACTCGGGGTCGCTGGAGTTGAGCGGGGGTGGGATATCCCCCCACAAACAGCTGTTTCACATGGATCAGGTTAAACCCAGGCCTCCTCCACTCTCTGGAGGAGAGCAAAGTGAGAGCCTGCTTTTCTGAAATTGCTTTGGGGTCGCACTGTGAGTCAGAGACATCCTCATTTTACCCACACTGGCTGCTGTGTGACTTGGGGATCCTTGCTCAGGTACGACCGTCTCACGCTAAGGTAGAGTGTGTGTAAGTCTGACTTTGATTTTCTTTGTTTGGATTAAACAAACACAAATGAAACGAATCAAAGCCAACGAAGCACACAGCCTCCAACTCCCCCCATCTTCACTGCCCTCTGTTGTTACAAAAGCACCGATTTAATCAAAAATAACCTTCTTTTTATGGTTCAACACATTTAGTCTCTCTCTCTCTCTCTCTCTCTCTCTCTCTCACACACACACACACACACACACACACACACACACACACACACACAGGTCACCAAAACAGTTTCTAAAAAGATGACATTTTTGTCCAAAAATTCAACTTTTTTTTCTAAAAATGACAACAGACCAATATGAATTATTCCATCAGTTTAATTTCTATCTCAAACATTCTGTTCATCAACCTAGTCCATCTCCCCTATTTTCATTTTATTTTTTGGGTAAATGATTATTGCTGAGGTATGAAATATCATAATTTTATGATATTTATAAAAATGAAGACTCGTGTTCCTTAGTCGAGACCACCTGACATGTTCTCTCTGTCAGTTCAGACAGACAGTCGCTGTTATGGAAAGTAAACGCTGATCTCCTCTCCCCTGACTGCAGCTGTCGTTATTCATGTTGTACCCAAACATCAGCAAGCATAAAGCACCAGTAACTCCACTTTGCTCTGGCCGGAGATGTTGAATGATCAGTTCCGCAGGGTTTTCCTGTCCAGCGCTGTTTGTCGTAAAGTTACTGGTTTTTGCGACAGTTCCGGTTGTTATGTTTGCCGATCTTTTTTTTTTTTTTGCCGATTTGCTTTACGACATTTTTGACAAACCAGAAGTGTCAGCCTATGGCAAAGTTGTTTCTGGAGAGAATTGTTTTAATTATTTATTCGCTTTTTTTCTAGTTGAAGTCAAACGGAGATCTTGAAGTCTCACTTCTGAGGATACGAGAGAAGCTTACAATGCGAGAAGCGTCCGCACATTTTGTGCAGTTTTTGTCCACAGTGCTAGCTAACGAGCTCATTTAGCCTGAATCCTGTTTGTCAGCTTTCGTTCCTGGAGAAAGTACGAGCGAAATTCCATGTGAGACATCCTCGCGTGTTCACCCCGAGCCCTCTGGGTGCTGTCCTTAGCAGACTCACAGCCGGGTTTTGATCGTAAAATGTGGCTACAGCAACGACTGAAGGGGCTACCAGGCTTGTTATCAAGCAGTTGGGCGAGAAGACTCCTTATAGGACTGTTGCTCTTCCTCATTTTCTATTGGTACCTGGGAGCCGAGCGAAGATGGAGGTTATTCGGTGGCTCGGCCATGCCCGGAGGGGCGGCCGGCCAGTGTCTCTTGACTGAGATCTACAGGTGGAGGTCTCTGGTAGACCGAGGAGAAGGCATATACAGCACACCTCAGGAACGGCTAGACACGCCTTTTGTAACTGGAAACGGCCATATTCTGATTGATATTGAGTCTAACAAACTTTGGGTAGCCTCATCCTCACAGCCTGGCTCGGCTCCGGTACACCAGACTGAGTACTCTCCCAGAGTCACCGTCAGCCTGGATGGGGCGCTGGCCGAGGCTGAGGCTAACATGCTGTGGTTCCGGAAGGGATCGGTCCTGTCAGTCCGCTGCGCCTCACCAGCCACCCTGCAGTCAACCCGAGACTGTGTCACTATTAGAGAGGAGTTTATTGCTCATAGAAGCAGACCTAACGTATTTCTGCAGCGAATCCATATCAACAATCCCTCCGATAGGGCGCTTAACCTGGACTTATCGTCTGGAAATCCCTCTTTCGGTAGCAAGTTCTCCACCAGTGTGGAGAAACTGGAGGACAGAGAGGTAGTCCTCTCCTCTGGCAGGGTGCCGGTGGAAAAAAATAGGATGGTTCTGGTCGTGGTGGTCACCAAAAAGCTAAGCAGCAGGATCCATGTTTTGGCTAAGTCAGAGCACGTAGACAACATTGTGAGTGTGGTGTGGACCTCAGAGTCCATTGAGTCCTCAATGCTGGAGGAGACCTTCAGCGCCCTCAAAGATGGAGCCAAAAAGGAGCTGGAAGAGTTGCTGAGGACCAGTGAGGATGACCTGGTCAAACACCACCAGGAAGCCTGGAGGGAGCTCTTCATTTCAGGTGAGGAGTAGCAGTAGCTGGCTGCACCAAAAGCGATCACAGATGGTGTCACTGTACAGCCATAATGCAAGCGTGAGAGTAAGCAAACCTCCTTTAAAGCTAAATAAAAACAGTGCAGTGATTTGCAAGTCGTCCAAAGGTGAAGCTTTTTTTTTTAAGTTAGTAACTATTGTGTCTGCCTATAAAGACCCAGTTTAGTGTCTGTAGTTTTTTATTGGCAGTCACAAAAACACAACATTTGTTCCCATTTCTTTAGTTGAATCTACAAAAATACCAAAAATAACACAGAAGTAGCAAGACTAACAAATGAACTGAATCAGCAGCTACCACAGGAATAGGATGTGAGTGACCCTGTCTTTAATTTATTAAAGCTTCCTGTCAGCCAATAGTGTCTCTTTGTGTACAGTTAAATGTATTTTCAATAGCTACTTTCACCTGCTGTGTTATTCAGAAGGGGCCCAGGGAGTCATGTGAAGCTATAACTCTGCTTTTTGTTTCCATTCAGGTATTGAAATGAGGAAGATCATCGACTCCCACACGCCATCGAGCCGCACTGTGAACACCACCCTCTACTACATCTTGTCCTCCTCCGCGGCTCCGCTTCTGGACCAAAGGCTAAATGGCGAGGAGCGCGCCAGTCTCGAATCCAGTCTCAACTACGCTGACCACTGCTTCAGCGGCCACGCTACCATGCATGCAGAAAACCTGTGGCCTGAGAGAGTAAGCAGCACTGCTCAGATCCTGCAGCTGGTCACGCTGTGGACTCTGACTTTGCACAAAAGAGGCTGCAAGGTGTTGGTAGCTGCTGGGGCCCATGGAGTCATGCAGGGCATGGTGCTCAGCTTTGGTGGCCTTCAGTTCACAGAGAACCATCTTCAGTTCCAGACCGACCCAGACGTGCTGCACAACAGCTACGCATTGAGAGGCATTCACTACAACCAGGACCTCATCAACTTGGCGGTGCTGTTGGATGTGGACGGAAAGCCTTTTCTCCACGTGTCGGTAAAGCCGCAGGAAAAGCCGGTGAAGCTGTATGCCTGTGAGGCCGGCTGCCTCAACGAGCCCGTGGAGTTAACCTCAGAGATCAAAGGCCACACCTTCCCCGTCATGGTGACGCAGCCCATCACGCCGCTGCTCTACATCTCCACAGACTTGCGGCATCTGCAGGACCTCCGCCACACTCTGCACCTCAAGGCCATCCTCGCTCACGAGGAACACATGGCCAACAGGTACCCAGGCCTGCCCTTCCTCTTCTGGTTCAGCGTGGCCTCGCTCATAACTCTCTTCCACCTTTTCCTGTTCAAGCTCATATACAACGAGTACTGTGGACCCGGAGCTAAGCCTCTCTTCAGGAGCAAGGTATAAACAGCAGAGATGAAGCAGAACTGTTCTCTGCTCGAGTGTGTGTGTGTCGCTGGCTCAGTGCTCTCTCTGTGGGATGGGTTCTCAGTTTTGACTTTAACCTTTTCTGTCAATGAACTGTTTTCTAAACTCACATGGATCGTTTTGGCATAATGACATTACACACCTCTCCTTTCCAGCTCTTTCTACAGTTTTTGTTTCATGTTGAATGACTTGATAAAGATTTTCACTGCACACGTTTACTCTAAGAGGCTGAAGGCAAAGTCAGATCTCAGTTAAAAGCAGAGTAGCAACAAAGAGTAGCGTCCTTACAGAGTTGCAGTAAATCATTTAGTCTGCAGTCCTCTTAGCACATCTGTTTGCACTTCATGTTCGTTGTGGAATGTAAAACATTGTTGATTACAATGGTGAAATTTTGAGCACAAGGGGCTACTGTTTCATTATTTTTCTCCTGCTAGCTTACCCATCAATCCAGGCTGGTGTCTTAATCGCCTACAATAATGAGTTTTATGGTTGCTGTCAGGTTAAACAGTAACAAAAAGTCGGGAAATTAAAAAGAATAGGAAAAATGAATAAATGTACAAACAGATATCTGTGCTGTGATTTTGCTGATCAAACCTGGATTTAGTAAAATTGGTTTAATGTTTGAAATTGAAACCATGTGATCTCAGTTTTCTCAATTCTTTCTCAACTTTTCAATGTCAAAAATTCGGAGCTCCTTTTCCAAATAATCCCTTCTTTTAAAAATTGGCTTAACATGCCATGTTTATTACCCACATTCCTGTAGTGATGAACGATCTCTGAATGAAATGAAAATGATGGTTTCATTGTTCTATGACACTGAACAGTCCTCTTGGAGAGTTGTCCATTAGACAGGACATCATGTGTTTTAAATGTGGAGCAGCAATAATCAAACAGCCTCCCACATGAATTCACATTTAAAAGGCACCTTGACTGAATGTGTGCACAGCCTGTTATACTAACATTAAGACCTGATATAATAATAACAAGCCGCCATTGTTGTTTAAGTTGCATTGCAGTCTGGGTAATTCAACAGATGGTTCAAACTGAGCTGGAAGACATATCTGACATTAAAGCAAGGCGAGAATGTCAGTGCAGCCACTGCTGCCCTGCTGAGAGGAAGAGTGGTCATCATTTTATGATCACCTTATACTTTATACACCAGCTGATTGAACTTGGCTAAACCTCTGCAGTTATTGCTGCCTCTGTGATCAGGGTCGTGATGAGTACCAGTTTGCTTTCAGGAACAGGAACTGCGGCTGTGATTGGTTTACCACCCAGCAGGAAAGCATTTCTTATTTTTCATGTTTCTCAGACTATTCAAGGGTGTTTGGACTCTATCTGCCATTTGTCTGCTCTTTTAGGTGATTCGTACCAAGAACACCACAGTAAGTGTTGTGGGTATTGTCTTCTTCCACAATCCTTTCTAATAAGAAAGAGACCAGTGTCACTTCCCCTGATTCCTTTCAGCTTGAAATCAAAGCCAAAAGTAGCACACTGTGCCATGTTTTATACTTTGTGTAACCTGTTAAGTGGCAGTTGATAAAGACTGCTCTGAAGTGCCATCAGTTTACATCATTTACCCAGAGTGCATTGCTCATGTAAAGTAATTATAGGGTATATGTGTCAAACATTGAGGATTTTTAAACCAGTGACAGGTACTCCACAGGTTAGTGCTTTCATTTTGAAAAGCAGTTTTATGCTCCCAGTATAATGTTTGACTGAAACAAGTTCATCAGTTCATTTTGGAGTAAACCATCGGCCCAGAAACGCTCTGTTCATTAACAATACACAACAAATAACAGGCAGTCACAGAAAACACGAGCCAGCGTTAGCACCGCTCCGATAATGAAAGGAAATGTTAAACTGTGAAATCTGCAAATCGGTATCATATCGATCTGGAATATGTAGATTCTCTCATTTTATTTATTGGTTTGTAGACAAACCTAAGTGGAGACAAATGAAAGGCTAACGTGTTAGCTCTGCAGTCAGGTGTTATCGGTATTTCAGGAGAGCTTTCTTTGCTGTCTGATGGTGTCTGCTCATTTCTTTCTTCCTCGTTTCTTCACGTTTTCAGCACAACAAACAAACACACATCAATTTGGAAGCATAAAATACCAAAATTGGACATTTGCAAGAGAGGCAGGTTAAACGTTTCTCAGATCAGCATGAACCGTGTGCTTTCTTTGCCAGGTCTCTTTCTGCTGTTCCTTTCCCCCTGCGTTTTAATGATGTTTTATATCAAATCACTTAATTAAATGATGAGAAATATGTGGATTTGTCTCTGTCTCTTTTTTCCCCCTGCTGCTCTGTGATATGTTCCTATGCTTTGGTCGGGGTCCTGTCACTCTCAGCATGTCTGTTTTTCTCCTGGGTGGAGTTGTTGGGTTGGGGTAGCCAGCTGTTTTAACCTTTCCCTCTGACTTCACCAGGTGACCAGCAAACATGAGGATAACTGCCATGACTCCTTGGACACTGAGTGAATGCTGCAGCTGTGTGATGCACACACATGTGGTCCTGCTTGAGCTTGGGGGGGGGGGTGTATTAACATGGATGTGCTGACCTGTAAGTCACAGTCGTCATCTGCTGCAGAGCGCTCCTGTAAAACTAACTGGTTAAAATGGAATTTAGTTTATTAACCCAGAAAATAGAGCTCATAAACCCAAAGCATGATCCAGTGATCCAAAAACTAAGTGAAAGCAAAAGTTTAGTACTAATCGTCAGTGTTGGTTAAAGTGACTGTGACTAACAACAAGGAAACTCAAATGAAGATTATATATATATATATTTTTATATATATATATATATATATATATATATATATATATATATATATATATATATATATATATATTTATTTATATATATATATATATATATATATATATATATATATATATATTATTTCAGTTATATTATATTTCAGTTTTTATGACCAGAGATTGTGGCTGTTTGACCAAACCTCTGGTACCAGCTTCTTAAAAGTAAATGATAAGATTTAAGCTACAGCTGAGTCAGTTTACCTGAGTTTACATGATTCTTGCATTTTTCAAATAATTCTGGCACTTTAGGTTTTGTTTGTCAGTAATGAGACAGAAGACATTCTATTGAAAAGGTGTCGAACAGACATTTTTAAGTTCAAATGGGGATGATGATAGACATTTTATTCATCAGAAAAGCTGTTAGGTATCATGTGCAATGTACGTGTTTCTAATAATTTAATAATAACTTTCATTATAATAATTTCTAAGGGAAGCATGTAGAATATGGAAAGTACTGGTCCCAACACACAATCCTGCAGAACTCGTGCATGAGGAAAAATCATCATTCAGATAAATGATGTATCAGACAGATGAGATTAGACCAGCACAACTATTTTAATGCCAACAGTTTATTCTAGTGTCTGCACAGAGCTCAGTGTCAGAGGCCATGACAACATCATTAGTAACTTGTAGCTCTGCTGTTTTCTATCTTTACTGAAGCACTTCAAAAACAATTTGCAACTGACTATTTATAACAACTTTAATAAAATAAATAAATCGAAGGTTAGAATTGATTTCAGAATTTGCAAAAATACTTGTATCAAATAAAGGGTTTTAAAAACAAAGCAAACTCAGTTTATGTGTGTACACATTTCTACTTTTAACAAGTTGCAAAAAATGTTTTGTATTTTTCAACTGAGGTTCTTACGTGAGTGTATGTTCATGAACACGTTGTAGCCGAGAGGATGTGAAGCTTTTAGTTTCTGTTGTGTGTGCCTTATAATGAAGAAAGAAGCTAGGGTGATTTCTGATCGTGTAAATTTAAAGCAAATGATTTTTTGTCTTACACTGGGGAGAATAAATCACGAATTATTGTGAGAAAATATTGAAATGTGTTCATTTTTTCTCTCTTCTTTCATCTGGGACCCATCGGACCCAGTGTCGGCTGAATGAAACAGAACTAATAGGTGAACAAACTGCACATAATTTACTGAACAACGATTTGGCAGCGTTGTTAACCCAGGATTATCTACATGTCTAATTTGGCAAAGGTTTTACACTTCCCAATGCAACCCTCCTGATTTACCTGGGCTCGGGACCAACATTAGGAATAAACTGGTTTGGCTGGTTTCCAAGCAGCCTATATCAGCTTCAGGGTCAAGTTTTATCGAGAAAAAAAAAAGTGTGAAACTTAATCTGGAGCCTATTCCAACTGTCCCTGGGCAAGAGACAGGTCAGGAGCCCATAACAGGTCTAACACCAAAAGATCTGGAAGACCACAAAAGAAGGTTCTGTGGATGCTAGAATATATTCCTTTGTGTCCAGTTACAAGGAATTGTCTGTCCCAGTGAGCACAGTGGCCTCCAGTTCTCTTCCTGCCTGGCAAATCTGAGCAATCAGGGTAGAGAGGCTGTAGTTAGTGAGGTGACCAAGAACCCGATGGTCACTTCAACAGAGCTTCAGTGCTGCTTTGTGGAGTGAGGAGCATCTTCCAAGATATCCATTTCTGAAGCACTGCAACAATTAGCCCTGTATGGTAGAGCTGCCAGACGAAGCCACTCCTCAGTAAATGATGCATTACATGAGAAATAAAATTCTTTAGTCTGATGAAACAAAGGTTCACCTGTTTGGCTTGAATGCCAATCATGATGTCTGGATGAACCAGGCATGGCTCATCACCTGGTCAGTACCATCCCCACAGTGATGCGGTGGCAGCATCATGTTGTGGGGATGGCTTTGGGGGGAGACTGGAAACTGAGAGACTAGTAATGGTCAAAGGAAAGATGAACGTGTACAGTGCATGCTTGTTGATAACCTGCTCCAGAGCAATCTGGACCTCCAACTGGTGCAAAGGTTCATCTCCCAACGGGACAATGACAGTAGGGACACAGAAAGGGACTGAATCAGGACCACTCTTTGAATGTCCTTCAGTGTCCCAGGAAGGGCGGAAACTTGAATCCAATGTAATATCTGTAAACCTTTATAAACAATATTAATGACATAATTTTATAACTAAATCATGAATTGTTTTGATGCAGCCCACCACAGCTGTATTTTAATTTTTGACACATCCTTGGTTTGCTTGAGGTCACATGCAGATGATCAGAGGACAGAGGACACGAGAAGCACATTGTAAAGAAACAATGAATGCAAGTGGTGAACTGAAATGTGACTGAATCAACGGACACCATCAACTTTACAGGTGCTCCTGCTGTCAGCCTCAACCTGAGTCTGTGTGTTTGTAAATTCAAATTCTTGCAAAAGTAATCATCATGTTTCTGCAGACTGATTGTTCCTGTTTTTGTTTTTGATCCAACGAACAAGCTGCTCATCTGATGAAGGCATCCTGTGACCAGTTGATATTGTCTGTGCATCCACCACCAATGAAATCTTTAGTCTGGCAGAGTGGAAGCAGACAAACACTATTCCATAAACATGGAAAAGTGTAGGTCTTCCAACTGATTTAGACGAATGTTGTCATATAGCAATGAAGCATGTCACCTTCACAAGGCAGCTTTTAAGTAATTAAAAGGCTGACACATATGCAGTACATTCTAGAATCATCTAAGGCAGTGGTCCCCAACCTTCTCTGAGCCATGAGTCGTAAGCTCATGTTCAAAGATGACAGTATGCATAATTGGCCTCCTCTTTCACTCCTCTATCAAACCATCTGTCTTTTCTGTCCAGAATGTGAACATCAGCATCCTCGAAAAGTGACCTTTGTCCTAGGGTGCAGATGTGCGGCTGAGTCATGTGCTGTCAGTATGGCTCTTCTATGTTGTGCCATGTGTTTATGGTTTAGGTTCTCCAATGTAACGGACTGAGCACTCCTCACTGCTCTGCACAGCATACACAATGTTGTTTAGTTTCTGTTTTGTCCTGGAGATGAACCTCCACAGACCAGTTTTAGTAGTAGTTCTGTGTATCAATACCAAGAAAACATTACGACGGCTTCAGTGCAATAAAAGCACAACAAAAAAAGTCTAAGTACCATTGCTGAAGAGCCTCTTGAGGGTTTCTTATTTCTGTTTTTTGCAGAAAGTGTATTGGATTGTTGTTGTTTCTGCACACTTCCAGGCAATTTCCAGGCCTCCTTGAATTTTGGAGAGCATCAGAAAGCACCAGTCTGTGTTTAACAAATGTTCAGGCAAATAGCCCCATTTTAAGTGAGTGAAGCCACTGCTGTGGTAGCTGCTCGAATATTTGGGCCATCTAAATAAGAACACCTGGCTATCCTGAACTTGCTTCATAGTTCACCTTTCTGAAAACCTTTAAATGTTATTGTGTATGAAGCAATGACATGCTCTGACAGAGTATACTCTTACACATTCCTGGGCTGTTCTGCATCTTTACCTCCGTTTCAGTCAAAGATTACTAAACAAACAAAACCATACCTTCCATAGAGTGCAGAGTCTGGACAAAGCTTAGTTACTTTGTTAACTGTCTAATGTCTAACTTTAACACAATTAATCAGAGCCCTGTATTTAAGCTGGATAAATGAATAGTTAACTTCCTTGTGATTTTTTTAAATGTATTTTTCCCATAGCTCAAATACTGTGCAAACCAGACACAGAACCACGCAGAGTTTGATGAGACAGTCCTAAAGCCGGATCACAGGCATTCAGGAATAACTGACTCCATGCAGGACGCAGAGGCTTGAATAAAGTGTATTTTACTGAAACAGTAGGCACACGTTTGAAATCTTCACAGTCACCCTCCAGAACAAATGAAATGCTAAACTTAAGGTACAATAAACACTATAAAAAACTAAATGTATTCGTAATCAAACTTTTTTCTACACTGCCTAGCTAACACAGCAGCCCTCCCAACCACAGGGCACAGTGAAGTTTTCAGTGTAAACGTTGGAGCTGACGGCCATTAGGTCAGGAGACAGTTACAAAATATCCATCAATGAAAATTGTCTTGGGACCTGAATTCAGCCGAGAACTATTTAACATGGGGAATCCTGAGCACGTCCTGTTAGTGCAGTAATAGCTGAGCTGCCATTGAGAGCTGGGTATGTATTGGATGAGATGAACTATGAGTCTTTGAGCATGCTGATCTGAGCAAAGATCTTGAGTGCAGGCCCCAGTTTGATGTTCATGGTTCCCATTAGGTGGTCCTCCTTCAGCAGCAGCAGGGCCTGCCCGTCGATCTCCTGAGAGCGGAACTCCTCGGCAATTTCCAGGCAGCCTGCAGCAACAGAGCGACAACGGTGAGTTCACAGCTCACATGCAGTCCTTACAGAGAACAGTAAAACAATCTATCGGAGATCTCTTTGCAAGAAAAGGGAAGCACAAAGAGAGCGGAATCAGAACAGGACACTGCTGAAGTCAGGCATCAAAGAAATCACTATGATCGACTGTTGTTGTGTAATAATCAGATAGTGACAACCCTAATCTGCATAGAGGGTTGGGATTTCCATGCTGTTAACACCTGTTTGGTGTTCAGCTTCACTTCTTACAATTTCACTGCTGCCTTTGTTGTGTGGCCAAAGTCGACCAGTCTGATGTCCGACAGGATCATGTTCGTGACCAGCCTCGAGTTCACGAGTAAAAATCAGTAAAAATCCTGACTACTAAATGTTCTGCAGTCAGCTGTTAGTCAAGTGGCTTTATTGTCATTCCAACCACGTGTAGTGGTGCAGTACACAGTGAGACGAGACAGCATTCCTCCAAGACCATGGTGCTACATGGTCTACAACAAAGACACAACAGAATGATACAGACACAACAGTGCAATAGAAATGCACAAAAGACTGAGTGTTGTGCAAAAAGTCACTTGGTGTAAGAAGGTGTGTGTCAGCGTGTCGGTCCAGTCACTGAGTGTTCTGGAGTGTGAGGGAAGAAACTGTTTGGCAGTCTGGCAGTGAGGGCCGAATGCCGCGGTATCTCTTGCCAGAAGGCAGCAGGATGATGAGTGTGTGTGAGGGGTGTGTGGGGTCGTCCACGATGCTGGTGGCGTTGCAGATGCAGTGGGTGCGATAAGTGTCTGTGATGGAGGGAACAGAGGCTCCAATGATCTTTTCAATGATCTAGTTAGTGGTACTTGGGAATAACAGCAACCCAGACATGGAGTGGTAGGCCACATAAAATCACAGTCAGCTCCAAACTTCAGGTGGTCTTCAGATTAGATCAAGAAAAGGGTGGAGAGGGGCTCATGGAGCAGTTTTCCACAGCTGAGCAACTGCATCCAAGCCTTGCATCACTAAACTCAAAGGGGGTGGAGGAAAAAATTGATACAGCATAGCATCACCAAATTTTTCGCAGGCATATTGTATTAATACGGGGAACCCAAATATTGATATTTTATTATTATTTTTTAAAGACAGCAAATATCCCCTGACAGGAGGTACCTTTCAGCAAATAGTCATAGCCTCACTTGGACAGATTGGTTGCAATCTCAGAGAGATTGTCAAGGCTTTGCTGTCTAATTTATGAAGGCACAGAGTGTCAGAAGTACAGACATTATTGAAATAGGCCGAAGTGCAAATACCTGAATTAAAAAAAATACTGCAGTAAAAGTTGAAGTATTAAATCAATTTTACTCGAGTATAAGTAAACAAGTGAAATGTACTGAAAGTAAGGAAGTAAAGAGTAGCTCCATGAAGGACAATTCTACCAACGGTAACTACACCTAGTTTTACATTAGACTACAACGGGAGAATACAAATCTACTTTCTAATTCTAATGAATGCACTAAGCTTAAACGAGTGATGCAGGACACAGGCAGTGAAAGACAGTTTCCAAACATCATTCCAAACTGTTGCCTATATTGTAGAGGGCGACTTTGCCTCCACATCTAAACAGAAAAACGTTTACAGTCGGGGTTTAAGGTGGGATTCAGTAACTCTACATCAGTTGTGATTATTAGTGAACAGGTCAGCTGACCTGCTGCTCTTTGTGGATTTAGACAACTGAATTCAACTAAATGTAAGCAGATGTTTACTGAGCCATCTTTGCTGACTTATCCTACTCTAACAGTACACTGTCTTTATACAGTTGGTAGAAATTCAGTGAATGAATCTAAGCGACAGCAGCTCCAGTCCACATTAATCTTTGCTACATTTAATGTAACCCAACACTGACTGTGAGCAAGCTAACCTGTTTAACCTGCACAAAACTACCATGCAACATCAGCATTTGAATAACACAAAGTTACTATACTTAGCTCGTTTTGCAGGGAGTTTCACAATGTGAAAATATACAACTTATCAAAACACATTATATACAGATCTAATATGGGAATAAAAATGAGGACATTACATGTAACCTTTAAATCTGCAGCTCTTACCTTTAACTATAACCTGTTCATCTGTCTTCCTCCATCTCTGACTAAAGTTACACTCTTTTCTCTCCCTGGGAATCCAGCAGCTGGACCTTTAGTTAGCAACACACTGTCACAGACTGCACACACACACAGTTTGTGTGTTTGCTGATGTTTGTTCAGCTGACAGAAATGTTGCATTTGAAATGACCTGCTACTTAAAACACTTCAAATGCACATTTACATTACCAGCCTTTATGGATCACAGAAAATGATCCATGTGACAGCTTTACTAGAAATGTGTTAAAATCTATAAGAAACATAGAAAACATGTCAATAAAATGAAACACTGTTGTAAAAAAAGACACGATCATTCATTGTTAACGTGGTGATTCAGCACACAGAATGGTATCATTTTAAATCCAGTTGATCATTTTAACATTGAGTGCACTCTCACTGCTGATTCCTAAGCTGATGGTTAAACATTAGAGCTCTGCAACTTTAATCTTTAAATGGATCCAGTTTAAAGCTTACTGGAAAGCTTTAAACTAATGAACAGGTAATCGTAACATGTGTCCTGTGTTCTTGTGACAATGTGACAGTTTGTGATTCATTCAGTGTTTTTTAGCAAAGCACAGTTTAACAAGCTGCACATATAAAACACATTCAACCAGCAGTAACTCTATAATATGCTTAAAACAAACTGTAAATGTGGCACTTCCAGCCGATTTTAAACTGAAACCTGTATCTGACGGTTTCAGCTTTTATTCTCTCAGCTGCACACTCAGAGTTGGATTTGAGAGCAAATATTAAATATAAAAATAGAATTCAAACATAATGTATGTATGACTTTGATATACAGTGAAGGTTCTGCCAACATGTTGGGCGTGGTGTCGCAGAATGAAGTTGTGTCTAAACATCGACATTATTTATTACAGACGTTCATTAGGGAAACAAAGACACCTCCATTAAAAAACAATAAACCCTCCTACTGTGTGTGTACAGAGGTCGGGCAGATTTTCCTGGACAGGTGATGCTACTTTCTGGAGAACTGATTGTTGATCTGGATTTTAACCTGCTTCAGAGCTAGATAGGTTCACAGCACAAGTTACCATGACGACTTACCCTGTTAAGGAGTAAACCACCTTAGTAGTACAGAAAACCCTGGGTTAACCCTTAAGTTACTTGGAAAGCCAAACTTGTGTTTTGCAGTTAAATGCAGCCTTTTGTCTTCCATGGATATTCTCAGCCATCACTGCTGTTTCACTCCCCTTCACACAGACACACAGGTGGTCCTGAATACTCAGTGTCATTACATCAGTGGCTTGATGACCTGAAAACAGCCACTCTCAGGAAGCAGTTATTGTTGATGGGGACTGTTCTACCACACTGGGCTGGCTGTCATTTCCAGTTAGTAGCACAGGTCATCTACTAACTGGAAGGTTGGTAGTTCGATCACCGCCCTCTTCAGCTTGCCTAATTAGATTAGATACTAAATCCAAGTTGCTCTCTGATGCTTCAGTTAGAGGATGGTGATCGAACTACCAACCTTCCAATTAGAAGTTGACCTGTGCTACTAACTGGAAGTGACAGCCAGCCCAGTGTGGTAGATGTGGGACAACAGGTCATCTACTAACTGGAAGGTTGGTGGCGTCTGAATTGGTGAAGGCGGTCGCACTTTTCTCCTCCTCTCCCTTATCTTCCCTGCTTAGCCTCTTGTGTCCTTGTCTAGTCTCGTGTTTTTTGTATTACTTTTCCCTGGAACACTCTCTCACTGTCGTTCTCTAAAACCTAAAGAGGAATTATGGATTTGATCAACTGGCCCCTGAATGCAATTGACACCCTTTTCTCAACGAGAAGTCTGGGCTCGGGTGAGCCTGAGTGTCCTGGAGGTACTTTCCCTGCCGGATACACGATGGACAGGTGGCAGAACTGGAGGGTTGTGTGCCTGGCGGGACTGTCGATCGAAGACGCTGAAGATATCTACCTATTTGGAACCATGATAACAGGGTTCTTGTTGATCGGAGCTGGCTTGGCCCTGGCTTATTGAAGATAAAGAAAGCGGAATCGGCTGTTCAAAACCCCACAAGGCTGCCCGCTGGGATTGAATCGATGGGATGAGTGGTGAGTTCTCAAAATGGGCTCATTGAGCGCAACACGGACTTCAGGAAGGGCAGAGCAGACCCGGCCCCACTTTACATTCACGGGAGCTGTGTGGAGAGGGTACACTCCATGAGGTTTCTGGGCGTGCAGATATCTGATGACCTCTCCTGGACTGCAAATACTACAGCGGTGGTTAAAAAGGCCCAGCAGCGTCTCCACTTTCTGAGAGTGCTCAGGAGGAACAACCTGGAGGAGAGGCTGCTGGTGACATTTTACAGAGCCACCATAGAGAGCATCCTAACGTACGGCATAACAACATGGTATGCAGGGTGCTCAGCTGCAGACAGGAAAGTACTGCAGAGGGTCATCAACACAGCCCAGAAGATCACTGGCTGCTCTCTGCCCAGCCTGGAGGTCACTGCAAACTCTCGGTACCTCAGCAGAGCTGGCAATATCATCAAGGACCACTCTCACCCCAGCAACCAACTGTTTGAACTATTACCGTCAGGCCGACGGTACAGGTCACATAAAACCAGGACAAACAGATTCAGGGATAGCTTCTTTCCCAGAGCTATCACCGTAGTAAATAAGCACAAAAACAATTGAACCTATTCCATACCGTCACTGTCATTATATTATGCTGCTATTCATACTGTCATTATATTAATGCTGCTATCCTGTATATATTGTACATACTATTGTTTGAGTACTTACGATTGTTTTTTTTGTACTTTTTATATTTTACATTTATATTTATTATTGAAACTTCCACCAAGGGAGTGGCACTCCAATTTCGTTGTACTCTGTACAATAACAATAAAGGCTATTCTATTCTATTCTATATCTTGGAGAAGAACACTGAGAATAAGACCTCTGAGCGAAAATTTGATTACACCTTGGAGAAGCTCACTGCAGTCGTGAGTTCTCAGAATCGGCTCTTTGAGCACAAGAATGGACTGATTCTTATATAGCGCTTTTCTACTCTCCCGGAGTACTTAAAGCATATACAACACGCCACATTCACCCAGTCACACCCATTCTCACAAGCACTACCTCTATACTGAGTGCTTTCTAACTACACTCACACACATTCATACTCCGATGGATGCATCGGAAAGCAACTTGGGGTTAGTATCTTGCCCAAGGATACTTGGATGCAGACTGGAGGAGCTTGGGATCGAACCTCCAACCTTCCGATCAGTAAGTGACCTGCTCTACCTCCTGAGCTACAGCCACCCAGAATGACAACATCACGGAGCGTAAGTTTGATAACATCATGGAGAAGCTCACGGCTCTCCAACAGGAGATTGAGAGACCAGTGTCGGACTGTTAGAACAGCTTTGAAATTCACATGAGTTGTTCGCACTAAAGTAAAAACCACCATCACTTCATGCAGCTACCACTTCGGCGCCAGCTGTGATCTCAAGGCTGGAGCTGAACAAAAACACCCTGATAACAGACGGTGCTTAGACTGTTCCTCCCCTATGCAAGGCCACCTGGCTGGCTGGCTGGAAGACTGTTTACTTAGCCTGGCAGGGCGAAGGACACCGTCTCAGCTGAACTCTGGACACACACACACATAC